>NC_138053.1:28302401-28902401 GCF_964194185.1 Rhinolophus hipposideros
ACAAATCAACATACTAAATTTTGTTACATTTCTATACTAATAACAAATTATCAAGAAGAGAAATTAAGAAAAAGACATTTGAAACTGAATCAAAAAGAATAAAATACCTGAGAATAAATTTATCCAAAGAGGTGAAAGTCGTGCACACTGAAAACTATAAACCATTGATGAAAGAAATTGAAAAGACACAAATAAATGAAAACGTATTATGTGCAATTGATTGGAAGAATGAGTATTGTTAAAATGTTCATACATCCCAAAGTAATCTATAGATTCAATGTAATCCCTATTAAAATTACAATAGCATTTTTCACAGAAATACAACAAAGAAACCTAACATTTGTATGGAACCACAGACCCTAACTAGCCAAAAGAATCTTGCAAAGAAGAAAAAAACCTGGAGGTACCAGGCTATCTAATTTTTCAAACTGTATTACAAGGCTATAGTAATGAAAACAGTGTGGTAATGACATAAAAACAGAAATAAACACATCCACATATGTTCAATTTACAACAAAGAAGCAAAAAATACAATGGGGAAAAGGTTGTCTCTCCCACAGATGATGCTGAGAAAACTGCACAGTCACCTGCAAAAGAATTAAACTGGACCACTTTGTTACACATCACACAAAAATCAACTCAAAGTGGATTAAAGACCTGAATGTAAGACTTAAAACCATAAAACCTCTAGAAGAAAACATAGTGGGTAAGCTCCTTGACACAATTTTGGTGATGACATTTTGGATTTGACACTAAAAGCAAAGTCACCCAAAACAAAAATCGAAAAATGGGGCAACATCAAACAAGAAAACTTCTGCACAGCAAAGGAAGTTATCAATAAAATGAAAAGGGAATCTACTAAATGGAAGAAAATGTTTGCTAATGTATTCCTGACAAGCAATTAATACCCCCCAAAATATAAAGAACTCATACAACTCAATAGCAAAAAACAAACAAACACACAAACAAAATATCCAATTGAAAACTAACAGATCTGAATAGACATTTTCCCAAAGAAGACATACAGATGGCCAACAGGTACATGAAAAGATGCTTAACATGATTAATCATCAGGGAAACACTAATCAAAATCACAATGAAATATCAACTCACACCTGTTAGAATGGCTATTATTAAAAAGGCTAGAAATACCAACTGTTGGTGAGGATGTGGAGAAAAGGGAACACTTGTGAACTGTTGATGAGATTGTAAATTGGTTCAGCCACTGTGGAAAACAGTACGGAGGGTCCTCAGAAAATCAAAAGCAGAACTAACATTGAGCCAATAATTTTACTTCTGATTATTTACCTAAAGAAAACAGAAATACTAATTCTGCAGAAAAGCTGTCTGCACCCTCATGTTCACTGCAGCATTATTTACAATAGCCAAGGTATAGAAACAACTTAAGTGTCCATCAATGGACAAATGGACAAAAAAAATTGGTGACTATATATTGTGGATGTTAAATGGAGTTCTATGGAATGTAATCTCACAGGGTGACCTAATTATAAATTCTTATCTGGGCAGGTCTTAATGGGTAGTCACATCCCAGGCTTCTAACTTCTTTATTAAAAGGTTTAGCTTTGCCGTAAGCAAGCCCTGTTCACTGTTTCTGTGCATCTAGGATACCACATTTTTGAAATTAGCTGTAACCACTTTCAAGAGAGCACATAATCATGTTAACTATCCTGTAATCCAATCCCCACCGTGCTTTCTTCCACCTCCATGAAATCTTCCTTATGTTTCCTCTTTAATTTCAAATGCATAAAAGAAATGTCAAACTTATTTTCTAAAGCATTTATCTCAAGATTGAGATCTTGCTTTCAGGTATATCCTCTTTTTGGCTCAAAAACTTTTTTATAAAAATTTTGTACAGGTTTGGATGTTTTTATGTCAAATATATATGTATATATATTCAAATATATATGTATATATATTTGACATAAGATATATATGTATATATATATGAACATATATATGTATATACATTTTAAGAAAGGAAAACAATTAAAATTGTAATATTCAATGTATATACTGACAACAAAAGATGAATACAAGTCACATTTGACTTCTGCAATTATAAGAGGTGCCAAAGTGGTTACCATCAGCATCCAGACACTTCTGATTACGGCAAACTACTGTTTGAGCAACGCTGACCCAAGTAGCCACTTGTATACATTTTTTTGGCACCCCTGGTACACACACACACACACGTATTATTTACCCATGCAAAAGAAGAAACTCTTGCCATTTGCAACAACATAGATGGACCTTAAGGATACCATATTACGCTAAGTGAAATAAATAACATAGAGAAAGGCAAATTCAATATAATCTCACTTATATTTGGAATTAAAACAAAACAAAAAACCTCCAAAGTTATAGATTCAGAGAATGGATTGGTGGTTGCCTGATGCAGGGTGTGGGTAAAATGGGTGCAGGGAGTCAAAATGAGGTCAAAACAAACTTCTTAGAAAATAAATGTTATGGGGATGTAATATACACCATGGTCACTATAGTTAATAATTAACATTTGAAAGTTGCTAAAGTAGCAGATCTCAAAAGTGTTCATCACAAAAAACAAATTGTGTAACTATGTACGGTGGCTGATAACTGGACTTACTGTGGTGATTATTTCTCAACATAGACAAATATCAAATCATTATGTTGTACAATGACATTAATATAATGTTTTATGTCCATTACATATCAATAAAAATGCTGTTTACAATGTAATCAAAAAGAATAAAATGCCTAGGAAAAAATTTAACCATGTAGGTGAAAGATCTATACACTAAAAATTATGAAGGCATTAATGAAAAAAATTGAAGAAGACAAAAATTGAATCCCATGCTCATGGATTGGAAGAATTAACATTGTTAAGTCCAAACTACTCAAAACAATCTACAGATTCAATGCAATCACTATCAGAATTCCAATGGCATTTTTCACAAATAGAACAAAATGTCTTAAAATTTGTAGGGAACAACAAAAGACCCTAAATAGTCAAAGCAATCTTAAGAAGAACAACAAAACTAGAGGCATCATGCTCTCTGATTTTAAAGTATATCACAAAGCTACAGTAATCAAAATAGTAGACTATTAGCATAAAAATAGATAAATAGATCAATGGGATACAGAAGAGAACTCTGAAACACACACACACACACACACACACACACACACACAGAATCAATTCATTTACAACACAGGAGCTAAGAATATACAATAGGAAAAGGAAAGTCTCTTTAATAAAAGGTGTTGGAAACACTGGAGAGCCACATGCAAAAGAATTAAACTGAACCACTATCTTATATTATACCTAAAAACCAACTTAAAAATGGATTAAAGACTTGAGTATAACACCCGAAACCATAAAACTCCCTAGAAGAAAATATAGGGGATAAGCAACTTAACATCAGTTTTGGCAATAATCTTTTGGATTTGACACCAAAGCACAAGCAACAAAAGCAAAAATAAAAAGTGGGACTACATTAAACTAAAAATCTGCAGAGCAAAAGAAGCATCAACAAAATGGAAAAGCAACCTACTGCATGGGAGAAAATACTTGCAAACCATGTATCTGACAAGGGATTAATATCCAAAATATATAAAGAACTCATATAACTGTATGGCAAATAAAATAAAACAATCCCATTAAAAAACGGCCAGAGGATCTGAATATATTCCAAAGAAGACATACAGATGGTCAACAGATACATGAAAAAGTGTTCAACATCACTGATAGTCAGAGAAATGCAAATCAAACTATGAGATATTATTTACGATATATCACACCTGTTAGAATGGGTATTATCAAAAGTTAAGAAACAAGTGCTAGTGAGAATGTGGAGGAAAGGAAAACTTTGTGCTCTGTTGGTAGGAATGTAAATTGGTGCAACCACTATGGAAAACAGTATGGAAGTTCTTCAAAAAATTAAAAATAGAACTACCATATGGTTCAGTAATTCCAGTTCTGGGTATTTATCCAAAGAAAATGAAAACACTAACTCAAGAATATATTTTCACTCCAATGTATTTTGCAACATTATTTATAATAGCCAAGGCATGGAAACAACCTAAGTGTCTACTGATGGATGAATGGACGAGAAATTGTGGTATATCTACACAATGGACTATTACCCAACCAAAAAGAGAAATATTGCCATTTGTGACAACATGAATAGACCTTCATGACATTATACTAAGTGAAATAGACAGAGGAAGACAAATACTTTATGATCTCATTGTAGAATTTCAAACAAACAAACAAACAAAAATCTCCCACAAAATCCTGAATGTACCATAGATACACAGAACAGATTGGTGATTGCCACAGGTGGGGAGGGTATAAGGTGGGAGTGTTGGGGTCGGTGAAAGCATGAAGGTGGTCAAAAGGTACAACTTCTAATTATAAAATAAGTCCTGGGGATGTAATGTACAGCGTGGTAACTATAGTAATAATATTGTATATTTGAAAAAATATATATAGCGTGAAGCAAAAATAAAAATGTTCAACTCAAGTAATCACAATTCTTCATTATGGTTATCCCATCTCACACAGCTATTTCTAATTCTTTCTAATATGTGTTAATTGCTAATATATGGAACTACTCTCAAAATCTGAAGGAAAAAAGCCACCATATAACCCTATGATAACAAAACAGTAACTTAATACTTTGCCTTAATAATTTTCAGACCACTGCCATATGTATTTTTTCCTTTGAACCTCATGAAGTTCAGATTCAACTTGGAATCCCATTTTATAAAGTAAAGAAGCTAAACATCCAAAATGTTGCCAGTTTGCCCGTGGCCCCATGGCTATTAAATGGAAAACTTAAGTCACCATCTTTTGGTTATCTTCTCACCAAAACACTCTCATCATGCATAGTTGTGCTGCATTCTTTCCTCTGTTCAGCTTTCAGCTCCGTGTTCATGTTACTTTATATTTATTGGGTACCTAATTTGTGCTAGGCACTGCGATAGGTAAGGATGTAAAAATGAATATATACCAATACCATTTACTTAACTTGGGTTCCCTAGTAGGATTATGATCCTTATACGCCATAGTTAATAAGTGCTCCAAGAGGGAGTATGATCCCTGGGGTTAGGAATGGGGGATGGGGCAGTAAAGCAGGGAAAGAAGGAGAGAAATAAAAGGAAGCATTACTTACTGAGTTTGCCAACTGTCATGCAGGGACTCTGCTCCCACACCCACAAGAACACAGAATATAGTGAGGCCAAAAAGGAACACCCACAGCCATGGATAGGGGAGTCATACCATTATATTCTCGTTGGCAGCTGGGTTGGAGATACAGGGAGCAAACATCCACCAGTACCCCAACAAGGGGTTTTCCTGCACCCCAGTCTCCCTGGCAGCCTGGACAAGATACCCAAAATAGGATCCACACGATCCACAACCCGGCACCCACTTCTGTGCCTGCCAAACAACCAAGCAAGCAAGCAAGCAAGCAAGCCACGGCAGTTATATCAGTAGCTAATTGGCTAACTGGTTACAGCTGATGGTTAACCAGTCACAGCTGATGGCCATCCACTACCCAAGCCAGCACTTTTCCATGTGAGGCCGAGAGCCTGGAAACTGCTCTCTGGGACTCTGTCCCCACACCAACACTAAATGGAACTGACATTGGATCCCTTAGAACTACCCTCTAGAAGCTTTATAACCTTTGTTTCAGAACATATGGTGGGGGTTGGAAGGTTGTGGCGAAAGGGGGACAAATTTATCTACCAGCTTCTATCTCTCATTGGTTGAAGGTTTGCCCCTTGGAGTGTTAACTTCTTCACACTTAAGCTTTGTCCATATGTGAGCAGTGAGGGTGTCTGCCTTATCTCTTATCTCCTTGTCGTGAGGGGTGTCTGGCGGGGCGGCCTGTGGGGTCTCTGCTCCCGCTCCCCACATAAGAACGCAGGACATGCTGAGGCCAAAAAGGAACACCCACGGAGCCATAGGTAGGGAAATCATACCACTATGGTCTCACTGGAGGCTGGGTTTACATGACGTGCGACCTTTTGTCCGCTTTGCTGCCAACCGACCAACTCTCCTTGACTCTCCTTACTCTCCTTCAGTCTCCTCCTTCACTCTCCTCGGCTCCCCTCCCTAGCCGTGGCAGTTATATCAGTGACCAATGGCTCAATGGCTACAGCTGATGGCCAAACACTATCTGATCCAGCACCTCTCCACATGAGGCCGAGAGCCTGGAAACTGTTTTCTGGGGCTCTTTCCCCACACTCCTGTAAGAGGAGAGGGGCATATAGCCTGGGCATAGTGATACACTCCGGTGTAAAATTTGTAGTTTGTCCCCCAGTAAGATGATGGAATGAGACTCAGGATAGGCCCGGTGTGTTTGAGGTGGTGGTGCATGAAAGGAGACTTGAGATCATTCAGTTGAAGATTTTTACACTCACCATCCACGTTTCCAATCCTCATAACGACTAGCAGGAATCTTCACACAGGCCATCTCAGCATCACTAATCTTACATTTCCAAATCAGAAGTCTTCACCTCTCTCTTCAAATTCAACTCTTCTCCAAAACAAATGGTAGCAAAAAGATTTATCTTCACTATGATGAAGATAACTTCATGCTTACAATGAAATATCCCATTCATCAGGCTTCGTGTCAGGAGGTGCTGGGATACCAACACTATGAGTCCCTTCCTTGGAGAAACAGGCTACCTTGGCTGCACTTGGGATTCAGCTGGGAGCTTTAAAAGAGGCTGGACCAGATGCCATGCCTAGAGACTCTGATTTAGTTGGATGGGGGTACAGCTTGGGTATTGGGATTTTTAAGAGCTCCATGTGATTCTTCTGTGCAGGTCAAGTGTTGCAACCTGCTATCTCATGCTGGAGAACAGGCTATGATCGAGCACAGAGGGTCTTGGACTTTGGTGCATCAGAATCACCTAGGGAACATGTGAGGCATGCCGATTCGCACCTACAGACACAGCCAAGGTTCTGATCTGGAGTCTAGGAATGTGCAGATTCTCCAGGAGAATCGTGTGGAGTGCTTAGACCTCACTTTGAGAAACACTTCCAGTCTTCAGAGGGTAACATAAAGAGTGAAACAATTTTAGAAGGAAGCACAAAGGTCGCTCAGGGGTTGAAAAATAGTATGAGGAATATTAAGATTATTTATTCCAGGGACAAGGCCAAAGGAGGAGTTTTTTCAAAAGCGAGTAGAGGCTGTTCCTCCTGGAGAGGAATTGTGCTGTGTGGTGACCAGCTGTTCTTTATCACCTCCAGGGCAGATGAAGAGCGAAGGCCCTTAAGCTGTACCACGTGCGCTTTAGGTTATATGCAAGAAAGGAATGCCTGGCAGTGAGAGTTGGTAAGCATTGATTTAGGCTATTAAGGAAGGTTGTGAAATTTTTTCCTCTGGAGGTTTTCAAAACCAGTATAGATTCTCATCTATCTTGGCTGGCTAAGGTATTATCCTGCTCAAAGGCAGAGGAAATAGACTAGATAACTTTTTAAGCTCTTGAATGGCTTATGACACATGGATTTGTAACTAACAGCAACGGTAGGTAAATGTGAAGGTGGAGGGATGTCATGCAGGGTGTCAGCTCCCGCTCCCCACATAAGAACGCAGGACATGGTGAGGCCAAAAAGGAACACCCACGGAGCCATAGATAGGGGTGTCATATCACTATATTCTCTCTGGCTGCATCCACCTTCCTGCAATCGTTGTTTGCTAGCACAGCCACTATCTTTGCAAGCCCCCATTTGCTGCTAGCATAGCCACGACAGTTATATTAGTGGCCAATGGCTCACTGGTTACAGCTGACAGCCAACTAGCCACAGCTGATGGCCATCCAATTACAGTTTACGGCCATTTACTACCTGAGCCAGCACCTTTCTATGTGAGGCCGAGAGCCTGGAAACTGCACTCCTGGCTCTGTCCCCACAAGGGACTTCTAGAATGACAAGTGAGAAGACTGACAGACTCTTTGCCCAGCAAAACAACCATTTCACTGATGAAAATTATAAAAAAAAAATCATTTTAAAGCTCTGGAAATTGTCGTAAGGGCATACAGCAAATGGAGAAATATTCATTCAAGAAAATCTACTAAATCTTAGTAAGAACAATGAGAGAGTCCTTAGCATTTGAGTCACTCACTGCCCCCCCCCTCCCTCGCCAGCTCTGTGTTTGGGACAGTCCTTTCTGGGAATTCCACTCTGGGTAGTGTAGCCAAGAAGACAAGGGAATGTGAGGGTGGAGAGGAGAAGGCCACCTCTTCTCCCAGCTCCCAGCCTAGGTTACCTTTTTACCCTGTAAGGAGCAGGCTAAAGGTACTTATCATTTTTCCCTCCTCATTTTTCCCGTGTTGTAGAAACTCCATTTAGGGCAGGAGTGGCCAAAAGGACTGAGGTTCCCATCCGCACCAGCTCTTCCTGATAGGGCAGAAGCTCTACTCCAGGTGTGGCAGGTAAAGAATACAGGGGCCCCAACTGCCCCTGACCCAGCAGTGTGGAGGCTCCATGCTGGGAATGGGGTGCAAGCTGAGAAGACCAGGGGCTACCACCCCCCACTCCAGCACCCACTCCAGCACCCACTCTTAGAGCAGGGATGTCACTGCTGGAGAGGCAGGCCACTGTGCCCTGCTCCTAGCTCTGTGCAGCTGTGGAGAGGTTCTGCTCAGGGAGAGAGGCAGGTTGTAAACAGCTCTGTTGAAGGGGACTGACTATATTTGGAACAGAGTTTGGAGAATTCCAGGCCTAAGGGTGTTGTTGAACACAACGCTGATCTCTCTGGAGAGCAATAAGAGGGTCTGGTAGCTCCATGACAGTGGTAGCAACAAGTGACCTAGCAGAACAGCCAGGAGTTTAACAGAGAGAACCATACAAAGGGACAGACAAGCATCATCCTCCTGGAATCGCAGTCAGCTCTGTGGGGTGGGAAGGCTGTGCCTATGTGCCTGGCATCCACTCAGAAGCAATCAGAGCAGGAGCTGGGGCTGTTCTGAACTCATTCCCCAAGCTGCACACAGATCCATCAGCATAGGGTGGAAGCCTCTCTAGCACCACCTCTGCCCAGACACTGGCTGAACAATACGTGCTCTGGCCCTGGGGGCAATGTCTAGAAAGCTGGGCTTCAAAATAAAAACCATATGCATCCCTGGCAGTTCGGTAACTGTGCATGCCCCACACTGCACCCTTCCAGGCGCAGCTGGAAGGGGAACTTCGACGCTACTGGTCCCTGGCTGATTGTGGGGCAAACTCATAAATTCCCTGAATCGTGACAACAGCCTCCAAGCCACATGGATATCCAATGACAAAGGGTACAACCTAACTGAACATGGGGGCTTCAAATAACCTTTCACCAATGAGTCAACCCCTAGCAAGCCAGGGTAAAAGATAAAAACAAGGGAAAAATAATCTGAGCAGAGACATCGGAAACTGTACATCAGAGTTAGTTCAACCTTGTCACTGAACAAATAGACAAATGATCAAACAAACAACAATTCCCCCCTTCGGGGGATATCAGTATCCAGAGTTGCTACAATGTATTATCTAAAAGATCCAGTTTTTCAATTTTAAAAAAAATTGCACATGTGCACAGAAACAGGAAAGTATGGCGCATACACAGGAAAACCCACAACTGCTTTTGAGGGGCCAAGGTATTGGACTGAGCAGACATAAGACTTCAAAGCATTAAAAGTATGTTCAAGGAACTCAAGAAAATACTGTCCAAAGAATTAAGGAAAGTATAATGACAGTGTCTTCCCAAATAGAGAATATCAATGAAGAGACTGAAAGTTTAAAAAGAATCAAATGGAAATTCTGAAGTGGAAAATCAAATACCAAAATGACAAATTCACTGGAAGGACTCGAAAGTAGATTTGAACTGGCAGAAGAATCAGTAAACTTGAAGTTAGATCAATAGAGAGGATGCAATTTGAAGAAGAGAGAAAAAAAGAATAAAAAAACATAGACAAAGCCTCATAGAAATGTGAGACATCATTAACATACCAACATATGTGTAAAAAGGAGTACCCAAGGAGGAGGAGGAGGAGGAGAAAGAAATAGGCAGAAGAAATATTTGTTGCGCTTCTTGGACATGTAATATTTTCCATCAAAGTTAGAGGTGTTTAGCCGTTATTTTATCAAACTCCAAGTAGGATAAACACAGAGATTCATACCCAAACACATTGTAATCAAAAAGTCAAAAGCCAAAAGAAAGAAAATCTTGAAAGCAGTAAGAAAAATGACTCATCATCTACAAGAGAAATCCAACAAGATTAGTAAATTCTCATCAGAAACAAGGGAGGCCGGGGGAAGTGGGACAACACATGCAGAATATGAGTGTGCAAGAGCAGACTGCAATTTGTGGACTTTATTCTCCAGTGATTTCATGTCATATATTTGTCTTTCTCTGTCCTGTATGATTTTTTTTCATTATTCCCCACGTTGTCTCCTGATGGTTTCTGAATTTCTGTGTAGGAATTATTTTACTACTTTAATTAGTACAAATTCATCCAAGTTTTCAAAAATAGTGCTGGACCTTCCATCTCCTCTAGGATTAAGTATGTATCTTTCTAAGTATGATTTCTACGTAGGATTCTTGTTTTAGGTTGTGAGGACATAGTTCTCTGGCATGGACATCTGTTATTTGCTCTGCATTTGTTCTTTCTACTTATGATGATGCACCTGGTGTTCTTTGGGGGAACCGTCCCTCACTTCTCCTCAGTTCATGTGGTTTATCTGAGGTGATCTACAATTCTGGCTTTATGGGTGGGTATATAACATAATCTTGCTCAATCAGGCAGTGGGTTTGGACCATATTGAACCCTGATAGGTTCAGGGATGGGCACATATCCAATCGGTGCTAATAAGATTCAATCTGGGGACTTTGACTAGAAGAATTGAGAGGAAGAAGATGTTATTTCATCAGCATTACTCAGCTGGTAGGGTGTAAGCAGGGGGCTGTCATGGGCTATCAGGAGGAAAGAGTCTCCCAGAGATACAGGCTAAAACAGGAAAAAATAAAACTGAGAGATTAGGGAGAGAATCTTGTCCTTATGGCATTAATTTGAGCCACAACGGAATCCAGTTGTGCCTAAAAGCCACTTCTATCTCTGATTACATGAACAATACATCCTTTACTGCATATCAAATTTGAGCTGAGTTTCTATTAGTTCAAACTAGAAGTCGTGGATAATGATATGCTCTTCTACACTTTTCATCTATCTATGAATGTGTTAATTTTACAACGGAAAAAAAGAGAATTTGATACAAGAGGCAAAACAGAAATAAGTACATAGAGATTCAACAATAGCTTAAGATGATATCGTAGAAAGCCAGTCTCTCTTTTTGTGGATTTTTTTTAAGCTGGAGTAACTTTAATAATGAATTCAAGAAACCCATGCCAATTTGAACTTCTGCTAGCTTGTCTGTTAGACAGTGTCCAGTAGGTGATGGGGATTTACGTGTAGACACATTCATCATTAGCGTGCTTATTCCTCGTTAATGATTTAGGCCTGAAAAGGTGATTGAGGTTAGGGTTGAGGGCAGGGTGGGCAGAGGTTAACTAGCAAGGAAGCCCTAAACATTAACTCGGGGCCTTGTTGAGCTATGTAGGCCATACTGAGAGATCCAAGGAGGCCACATTTAAAAATAGCATAATGAAATTAGTACACTGCAGTCTGCCCTGAGGAGCAGACATGACCTGACTTGATGAAGCTTCACATACAAAATGAATTTTATTTTTAGGGCATTCTATCTGGGATAACAATGGCTCTGCTGAAACGAAGGTGGTGGGTATAGTTTGTCTTAGTGGCTGGCACTTATGCTTGAAAAGAACAAAATAACATATCTAAACTGTCAAGCCCTAATTGTTTAATTAGGGGATGGTAATCTTTGAAAAAAGGAGCCGGCTAACTGCTGAAAGCAAGAATGACGAGCAGTGATTCTGGCAGGGCACAGGGAGACTGCACTAGTTACCCCTCCTCCTTTGTTCTTCCCAGTTCATCTCCATTACAAGGGGAAGTCTCATTTTCGAATGTAATGACTGCTATTAAAATCAGTTAAATGCCTTTCCTGAGCTCCGTGGTATATCTTCTACATATTTTTAGATATGAATGAACCAGGGAGGCGAGTTCTAGCATTTGTATTCATCTGTTGGGTCTCCAGCATCCAGTTTCACATCAATTACCGTAATGATAGATATTTATTTAGAACTTTGGACCCAGCAGGATGCTCAAATGGTTTACACATTTTATACATTATGGATTAAATGTTTTGTTGACCAGTAACTTGCAGCTTCTTCACCTTGGACATCCTGTCACCACTAACTGCCTTTCCTATATGGAAAATGGAGACCCTCCTGTCTGACAGAAATGAGGGAGGACTTTTTAGTAAGCAGAAGGCAAGGACTCAGCTTAATGTCGTGACTGGACACTGTAGAGAAAGCCCCGGGCCAGGCATTTATGGTAAATAAAGCAGTTTCCACATACTAATTTTATAAAGCATTTCTGCTCTTCCCTCTAACGCTGCACATCTGTGAGGTATCAGGGGAGAGCCTGCGTGGGGGCGTAAGAAGGGGAGAGTTCTGATTTATTTCTTGCTGCTCGGTGGAATAAAGACCCACAGCATGTTTTCCATTTACACACATTTAAGAATTTAGAGGCTGCTTAGAATGAGAGAGTGGTTATATTTCATCAAGAGACATCATAAAAGCTTTTTCCAGTTTGAAACACAAAAAAATCAGATCCCATAGATAGCTATTTTTTCTCAGGTACAAGGAACCAAATGTGATTAATGCCTTTTTCAAGGGCCCGAGCCGTCTCTCCCCATCCAGAGAGAACTCACAGAGGAATCCTGGTCTCTCTTCTTGGCAGGGAGGGAGGGCGACTCCTCCGCTGGGGGGGCTCTGAAGACCTCTGCTTTGGATGCTGTCCCTCTAAACTCAGAGAGCTGATTTATCTTTGATTTGGGATTTTCAATTAGCCTTGTTGGAAATTGTCTATCCTTTTCCAAGAGTAATTTTGCTTTTAGCCAAGCTTAACATTACACACTGTATATAAATTTCAGCTGAGTTGTTTTCTAGATTCAAGAGTGTGAAATGGTGAAGCCCATGTTTATCATCATCTGGGCTGAGCTGGAGCAAGCTTGTCCTGGTCAGACATTGGTGTCGAGCCTGAACGGGCCCTCTACTTTATCAGCTCCTTCTCAACATTGAAGAAAGACGATTTGGTTGGAGAGATGCTCATCACTTAAACCACCCCTCCCTAAGTTAAGATAGATATGGACAGATGAGGGGTTGCAGTAACTGAAAGGCTCCATTAAGTGAGAGGAAACCTGTCAGAAAAATGTGGAAAGTGTATGGAAGGGGAAGGAGAAGCCCTGAGCTGAACTCAAAACTCAAGTGGCAGGACAGTACCTGTGACCTCTCTGTCTATGCTGGTGCAGGACATTCTGGACTCCAAGGAAAAGTCACCAGGGAAGACACTGCAATCTGCATGCAACATGCTCTGTGGTTTAGGGAATGGGCAGACAAAAGCTGACCTTTAGTTAGCCCGGCTAACTACCAGGTTGTGGTAAGACACTTTTTCAGCATAGCCTGTCTTGCTACCAGTGTGGACAGGACTTCGGTTTCGGCTTTCAGCAAGTGCTGACACAGGGCTTCCCTTACTCTTATGACTCGTTGTTTCTACAGGTTTAGCTGCTACCCAGCAGGTTCCGTGAAGATGTGAAATGCTCAAAAGCTGGGAATGGGTTATTTGCCATTGGAGACCACTGACATGAGGGAAATGGTCTCCTTTACAAATGTCTGTTTGATCTGACATATGTAAGAATATATTTCAATGGCCTAATTTGGCAATCTGGTTTTCCAGGTAATAAGATGAACAAAGTCTTCTAGTGATGACTACCATCCACCATTTCTGTAATTTCCAACAATATGTGAGCAGATGCAGGGGAGAAAGGGATTTCACAATTACAAAGTGCTTTTGGTTCTGAAAAAAAGTAGAAATTGAATAATTGCATATATTCCCAATTTCTTTCTTTCCTAAATGCAAACAAATAGCTTTGAAGCCTGGAAGCTACAGTTAATGACGTGGTTTTAGATATGGAAGCAAATTGCCTCACCTGAGGCAAAATTAAAATATATGGCAATAAGTTTCTTCCAGCTCTGCATAGGATTATACTATTGATCAAAATAACCTCCGGTGTATTAATAGCTACACTTAATTTTTCTTATGTTTATTTTTCTCACTTTGAAAAATTAGTATTCACACTGTTTTCATGAATTGTTATATTATGCTCAAGAATTGATCAAATATTAAGTAAATGCTTTGGATAACAGCTTCTCTATGTTTAAAGGAGTTATCATCAAGGCATGAACAATAATTCACATGTCCATAAAATTGCCAAATCATAATCTCAGCTATAAACTGAATCGGGAGTCTGCCATCATGAACACTTTTGACAGGCTTCATGAGACTTTCTGAGAATATGCACGGAATTATAGCATGATAGGGTGGATGTGAACTTAAGAGCATCTAGCAGAACTGACGGGAGAAAGGTCAAATGAGGTTGAGCAGGTGGCTAGTTAGAGAAAGAGCTGGCCTCCATTTATCCACTTATGGCTAGAATTCCTTCAAAGGCCACTAGGAGTGTCAACTATAAAAGGTAACAATGATCTCAGTGATTCTGTTACTATATTTATGACCTTTTACTTTTTAATAATCCTTCAAGGTTTTGGTAGGAAAAGAGCGGTCAAGCTTAGGAATCAGGGTCTTGTAATTTTTCAGCATTATCTTTTACAAATACTCAAACACAAAGCTTAAATTTATGCTCCAAGTGGGAGCAGCACATCACAAGAAAGAGATTCCACTGAGAAAATCCCTCTGCATTTGCCCCAGACCGAATCCTTCCTAAGAAATGTGAGCACTAGAGGATTTGTAAGGTACCCTTCAACCCAAAGAGCTAAGATTCCATGGTAAAGCCTATGGGGAAATGCAGTTTGCAAATATGCTTTACTTATGGTTCATATATACAACATTAGTATCCCCAATCCTTGCCCCTTGTCCACTATATCTCTTAGTCTTGCTTTTATCACCTAGGCCACACATCTCTGATTCTTGTGAGTATTAAATGAAAGTTCAAATAACTTGGCCAGGACTGGAAAATACAATATAGTTTTAAATAATTCTATGTATATTTTGGGGCTATAAATTCTAGATTTTCTATATATAATAGGGATATTATAAAATGACTTCAGTATAACTGCTGAGACTCAAATAATGGGAATAAATAAAACTGAAAACATTGACATTTTCTTATGCTTCAACATACTCTCATGGAATAATAGTGTATGTAAAATATTAATGCTTCAGAATCACACTAGGTCAGATGATAGTAGCATGACTGATATAATAGAAAAAAATGAAATCTGGCATATCTGATGCATGGTACTGATAAAGTCTATGGGTACTGGGAGGGAGGGATACTTAGAAAACATGGCTTCATTAGCTCTGATCCATTAGAGTTAAATAACCTTAGGTGTCTCAATGTAGACAAAATGGTAGTAATTCCAGAGTGGTAGGATGCCTCTCATTGAAACAAAAACAAAAACCAACAAAACAAAAAAAGCACTGTAGTGCTGTTACTGTGGGAGGGAGTAGAGATATTTGACTACTAAAGAAGCTGCATTGGGGGAATTTCAGTAATATTGTAATTTTTAGCCTATGACTTCCAGATCTCTCTCCCAAACTCTATTCCCAGTATCACTTCCTTTTGTGTGCCAGACATCAACAATGAGACATCTTGGTGTTACCGCAACTCTAATATCTTTTAAATGGAATTTTTCTTGCCTTTGAGCTCTGGTTTCTAACTCCCCACGCAGGTCTCTAATAAAGATCTCTAGGCTACTCGAGTTTGAAATCCTGGAGTTACCCCTGACTTATGCCTCTGATTTATCAAGGAAACATGGGGATTTTTTCTAAGAATCGACTATTATTTACCTATATTTTGATGATGTTATTGTTATTGAGACCAGTGACTTAAATAACCTATTGGCGTCCCATATCAACAGACTTCATTTTTCACCTTTCCTCTTTGTTCTATGAATCCATTAAGGTTCAGTGCGTGACTTATTTTTCCATGTAATTTTGCTGAATTTTACCAAACTTACACTCTTGCTCTTCTCCTTCTCCTATAAACCTCAATAATAGTTAATTTGTACCAAAACCTTATTAAATTATTGTCTATCTAATGTTTGATGCTGTTTGCGCATAGCATAATCTTTGCATGAAATATAAGCTCGTAGGGTGCAGAGATTTCTTCTCATAGTTATTCTAAATTTCCTACAGAACCTAGAAGGTGCTGGGGAAGTAACAGGTATGCTAAAAATTGATTTCACATTTACTGAGAGTTATCAAAAACGTAATTTCTGTTTTCCATGAAAATGATCTTCATGTCTAGTTTCAGAAAATTTAGAGTGGGTAACACATTCCCCCCCAAAAAAAAAATCTACATTTGAACTTTGGATTTTTTTTTTTTTGCCATGTACCTGTATTCTCTGCTGAGAGCTGAAGACAACACCTAAGGTTGCAAATGTATGGGTCTAATGCATGTTTGGGGAACAGAATAAAATTTTCTAATTTCTATATTTGAGAACCCTCAGAAGGTTACATATAGACACTTATGCTTTTAGTTTGAAATCTTTGGCATTTTGGCCACTCTAAGTGTTGGGTATTATTGAGGTCTTGACAGATTACATGTTGAGGGGCCAAAAACTGATATATGTCAACAAGATTCCTGATAGTCAATGAAAATTTGAAAACATAGTGAAAATGCAAATGTTTCAAATTCTCTCATATCCTATGCTTGTATTGAGGTTGTCTCCTATGAGTATAACTGATTATGTACGTTAACACAAATAGCTTTATCAACATTTTAGACACTCAGTTCAATGGTATAGATATCCAAAAAGACAAGATGAGCAATGATGCATCTAATTTACAATAAATCTGTGTGAGACTTTGAATTTTAAGCAATAGTTGTATTTATTTTTATTGTACTTTTTATGAGGTGCCTTTGAAAAGCTTATGTTCCATGATCTGATGTTTATGGTCAGTTCAATCTTTCTTTGAAGATGAGCTACACCCATAAAATAAGCCATGACTCATTCGGATGCTTATGACTACATGATGCTCATTTGTAAGGTTCAAATCTTTACAGCCTTATGGACACACCTTTTCTTGACAAGCCCGAGGTGCCTGAGCTTGGGCAAGATGTAAGTATATGTCACTACAGGCTCAGGAATGAGCATGCTTTCCCATCATCCAGGCTCACTCAGTGTCTCTGGCTGTATAAACGAGTCTGTCTGCTGTGAATATTAATCATGTTGGCTTTAAACTTGGGAGTCTTTTAAAAGAGAAGCTTCCCACTCCTCAACAATAACAAACAATTTAACATTGTGTTTAGCAACTTGTCAGCTACTCCATCTCTGTCAAAGGCCATCTCTTTGGTGATTATATCTCAATTATGGCTGGACCAGTTTGTGCTATGCATTATATAGAAAGGAGGTGTTCATACAATAATTTAATAGCATTTCTTCATGTTAAGAAAAAAAATGGAGAGAGACAGAGAGAGAGAGATGGGGGGGGGGGAGAGAATTACAGCTAACACTCCTTGCGTACTACCTATTAGCCAGGAGCTTCTAAGAACTTTGTATGGATTGACTCTTTTAATCCTCACAACAACCCCCTGAGTCAGCTACTATTATCTTCATTTTTTTCTGATGATGAAATTGAGGCACAAGTTAAGTACAGATTTAGGATTTACATCCAGGCAGTCTGACACCAGAGCCCAACTTTTAAACCTCTATAGCATATTTTCTCTCCAGATAAACACTGCTGATTGCTCTTTTAAAAATAGTCATAACACAAAACAAATTGGGGTTCAAATTTTCTATCTGTTAAGGCATAGATGCTTAGACAATCTATTGAACGTTGAAATATTTCACCAATCATTTGATCATGAGTCCATGAAATGGAGCTATTTGTTTGGTTAGTGGTGGGTGGAACGAACTGACAAATAGTTTTCACTCATTGAGGAGACAATAAGTGCCGTTTGAAATCTCATAAATGGTTAAGAAATGCATCTACTTTTTGGGTTCCTTTGGCTTCTTTTCATCAAATCTTATTCTTGATCACTTAATTTTATTTTAGACTTGCATGCAGATGTGCCCAGCTTTTTTTTTTACATTTTTGTAAATGTAAAAGCATTAGTCAGCAAATATTACTTCATTAAATGTTCACTCTCCCTCCCCATGTCCATGTCTAGAGAGTAGGGTTTTATGGATGCTTTACTGAGGGTTGATTGGTAGAATCAGTAATTAAGCTAAATATAAAGAGTAAAGCGTGAATATGAAGTATATAATGTTTTATCTAAAGACCACTGAAAAAATGCTTTGGTTTTGATAGACAGTATCTGTTCATGTAAGGTTAGCAGAGCAAAATTAGAAGATCAGATTTTGTTGCCTTGTGTGAAGTTATTCCCAGGCATCACTATTTAAGCACTATGTCAACCTTGGTGAAAAGTTATTGTTTTGCTGCTTTGCATCCAGGTTATATATTGGTAGCAACTCCTTTCCTCTAATCTTAGCTCATGTAAACCTGGTCCAGTAGGTTCTGTTCCCAGTACTACGGGTAGACCATGTGACCAAAGCCTAAGCCAATAAACAAATGAATGAATGAATGAATGAATTAATTAATTAATGAACAAACGAACACAGACCATTCAGTCAAATTACAGAAGGAGTGAAAATTAAAGGAGTGACATTCCTTTAATATTTGTAATTATTTCAAGTACGACCTAAATTAGTCCATCAGGACGATTTGTGCTTTTGAGGATGTAGCCACGGGAGCTTCTGACAGCCAGTTAGAAGCCATGAGAATGGAGCCAACTTTGATGATATTGAGTTAAGAAATGATGAAAAAAAAGAACAGAAAATCATGGATAAAACCATCCAAACTCTGGATCATGCCTTATTTGAATCCAGAACACCTCTTTTTTGTTCAATTATGCAAGCTGGTAGATACCACTTTTTTGCTTAAGCAAGTTTGAATTAAGGTGTCAATGATTTGCAATGGAAAGAATCCTAAGTATGAATGAAAATAAAAAGAAATGAAAAAGGAAACAAAGCAACAAATTTCTTAAAATGTATTTAAATTTTTCTATTGTGATACCATGGTGTTAAAGTTAGGTGGGACTATTTGAAGTCATCTTTCTCACTATTTGTTTTGTTGTTGTTGTTTAGCAGATTCTATTTGGATCTAAGAGAAGTCTCCCTTTTAAGTTTCCACCAATACCCTTGACAGTACCTGCTAAAGTGGTGGACCTAGAAGGCCAGGTTTGGTTCCATGTGATATTGAGCTCCATGCCACCTCTTTTGGGGACCTGACAAAGGTTGGGTCAATCTAGAGGTTAAACTGAGCCAAATGCTTTATCTCATTTGAGTATTTACACTACAAGACAAAATTACAACTGGAGAATGGTGAGTACTTGAACTGCAGGTCATGTTGAATCTGGAGGTAAGTTTCTTCCATGTACATATTGACTAATAAGCAGAAAAAGCAAGTTTGGAGAAAGAAACGTGAGAGTTCAATTGACAAGTGAAAACAAACAATAAATAAGACAGCGAGAGAAGACATGAGGTTCTACATTAGATGAAAGAAATCATTTACGTTTCTGACTTCCCAGTTTCACTCCTTCTGTAATGTAACTGAATGGCCTGTGTTCGTTTGTTCATTCATTCATTCATTCATTGATTAATTCACTTGTTTATTCATTTAGTAATAATCATTAAACAACTTCTTTTGGGGCTCTGGGTTGTCTGTTCTAGGTTCTACAGATACAGTGGTAAACAAGACAGATAAATTTCCTACCTTTGTCCTGAAGCTTATAATTTAGAAGAGAAAGCAGAAAGAAGAAAAGAGAACAGAGAAGAGGGAAAGAAAGAAGGGAAGGAAAGAGGAAGTAAGAAAAAAATGAGGAAAACCTACATATATATGGAGAGAGAGAGATATTAGAAGAAAATCGTGATGGAGAAGTGACCCAGAAATATAAGTGATGGTATTTTTATTGCCTGACCAAGGTGACGGTGTCTCTCAGGTGACATTTGTCAACTGAAGGCAGTGAGAATGTAGGCTACTGTGATAGCTGGGATAAGACAGTTCCAAGGAGAGAGATCAGAAAATGCCAAGACAGGAATAAGGGTGGTGCTGGGGAACAGCAAGAAGGCCAGAATGGTTGGAGCAGAGTCAACCAGGAGGTGAGTTGTAGAACCTGAGATCAGAGAGATACGCTGGTGGGGGAGCATGTAGGGCCTTGAAGGCCATGCTAAGGATATCCTGAACAGGCAAACTGGAAGTGCTGTGTTTTCCAATAATAATAGTCCAATAATTGTGACTATTTACTTAAAGCTAGCTTGAGTAGGTTTCTGTTACTTGTAGGTTAGTAACAGTGGGTTACTTCTGTTACTCTGACTAGAATAGCGTGTATCCCTGAAAATAAGACCTAGCCGGACAATCAGCTCTAATGCAAAATTAATATAAGACCCGGTCTTATTTTACTATAAGTAAAATTTTATTGTAGTAAAATAAGACCGGATCTTATCTAATATAATGTAATAGAAGACCAGGTCTTATATTTTTTACTCCAAAAGACACATTAGAGCTGATTGTCTGGCTAGGTCTTATTTTCGGGGAATCATTAGTTATAAAACATTTTTCATAAAAATGTCATTTTCTTCTAATTCAATATCATGTAAAATCCCTTACACATAAAAGAAATGAGAGCAGTGTCATTGTTGACAAGGTATTTTAAAAGTTCATGTTTGTAATATTTGCTTAGTATAAAATCAAATTAATGAGATACATGACATTGTTTTAATGGGCATAAAAATGTGAACTCTGGGTTATAGATGATAGATGCAGTCTGCATCTTCAATTGTATTTCTTTTAATTTTGCATGGCGTGCACAATTTAAAAAATATCCTGATTCACACCAATAAATAGGTGCAAATGATAAATGATTTTAACAGCTCACCTTGAACTCTTAGGATTTTCTTCACACAAGCTGATCTAGAAACTTGAAAGTGGAACAATGATTAATTTTCTTTAAAAGTCTGGATTTGGCTCAATATCTAGTCGGTTGGTGCAAAAGTAATTGCGGTTTGAAAGGTTTAAAAAAATAATTGCAAAAACCGCAATCACTTTTGCACCAACCTAATAACCTGTTTGCGTTCTTTAAAATGACTATGAACGGGAGGCAATAACTCACAATGCTTGAAGAAAATGTGAAAACTATTTGCATTATGGTGTCACAAGATCTGTGTTCTTCGTTGCTGCACAGCTGACCTGTGCTGTGGCTAGAATGCTCACTGAGTGGACCTGGCTGACTCTGGGCTGCCACTGACAGAGGACAGCTGGCTCGTGCTGCAGCAGGTACCTCCTCGAATCATTCTTCACAAAGTGCACATGGAAAGAAACAAATTTATTGAAGGACCGGGTCAGAGCTACAACCTACTTGGTCAATAATTCAATTTCAAGAAGTTCAAATGTATGCCCAGAGATCATTATGAGGCCTATACAAGCATTTATTAACCTGAATGCATAAATTATCCTGTTGGCAGTTTGCAATGGGCTAAAATTTGGTATAAAACATTATGTGACTGCTATTGCTCTACTTTACTTCAAAAATGCCTTTAAAATCATTTGTAAAAATTCAGTTTTTAAGTCAAAGTTTTGCAAGACTCAAAGCTTCGCTGAGGAATACCAGTGACGTCTAAACAATTCTTTAAAAAGATGAATCAAATTAACCCTCAATATCACAGATTATGAAATCAAAGCTCATTCAGGGAACTTGAGAAGACAGAGGAGGTCTAGGAGAGAACACAGGTCTGACTGTCTTGTGGCTTGTGGCCATTTCCACTTTGCACACTGTTAATTTTTTTCTTAGTACCAAATAATGCAAGTTTGTCAAAATTTTTGACCTTACAAGATTAATTTTCAAGCCTTCTAATGTAGTTTATGAAACACATTGTAACATCTTTGCATTCATTTGTATGGTGTCTATAAAAGGATGTTAAAATCAGGAATGAACTTCTAATTACTAGAAGTGCCTTATATTAAAATACTTTCATAATAGGGAAAAAGCCAAAACTACAAAATCTCTTTTATAACCAACTGGACACCTGTTTCTGAAATGAGGCATACTGGTCTGTCTCACTTACTACATAGTATGTAATCTCCATGGAGTAAGTATTCTTTTTGCCTTGTTTACTTTTGAATCACAAGATTCCAGAACAGTGTGTAGCACATAGTAGGTATACAATAACATTTTTCTGTCTTTTTGGCAATGAAACCAGTGGAAGAAGCTCAGGACTTAATTTCCAGGGAACTTAACTTAGATGAGTTCATAAAGTAAAAGTTATAAGGGCCAGCTTTGCTGAAAGTTGGTGTGTGTGTGGGCGGGGGAGGTAGAAGTGAGGGGTGCAGCCTAAGTTCTTACAGGATTAGTTAATGTGTAGATTCAGATCTTAAAATCATTTTCTATCTAATTTTAAATTTTAAACGGTTGAGAGACCACTGTTACCCCTAATATCTCTAAAGTTTTTCAAGTTTTCTAATTTGGTCCTGTGTCCATTTCACTTAAGAGTGTTATTCTGAAACTTCCGCGATTAATGGCTCACTCCTAAACACTGAAGGACAATGACTCTGACTTGTGTCAGCTGACCGGCTAGCATGGATGTGGAGGTGTATTGATGCTGGCTCATCTTCAGTGGATGCCATGGACAACCTGAGTTTCGTTTATTCAACGAATGATCTGTTAATTAGTTTCTTTGCTTTACTTGGAACCTGGGGGTGTGTGTAGTAAAAATTAAAGATGGGAAAAATTATAGAATCAAAACTGTATTTACGTGTTCATTAAAACCAGTTGCAATCTCAGGTTCTCATCCTGTTCAACACTTCTCTCTCTTTCTCTGTTTCTCTCTCTCTTTTTAAAAACAAGAACCTGTCTTTGAAGCCTCCTTTGTTTGTATTATGGATATCACTGATATAGTGTGCAATTTACTTTGCCCCTGAGATTAGCTCCTCTCTTTCTTCCTTATTCCTGGGCTGCCACTCCTCAACTTAACAATGGTCCTTTATGCCTCTCTGCCAACATCTTACTGTTGTGCTCATGTGTTGGATTATTGCCAAGGGTGAAACTCTGAAAACTTTATGGAAGTTCTGACGCCAGTAAAGCACCAAATGCAAGGATGTAATAAGAAAATGGTCTTAAATTTCTAGGAGCTGTTCAGTCTCATAATGACAGAGTTTTCCTCAATTGCCTCCTTTAACAAAGTGGCCACTACTCCTCCAGTGAATGGTCCCTGAATTACGGGAAGGCTTTGGGAAGAACAATAGCCAACGCTTAAATATTGTTGCTCTTCAGAGAAAAAAAAAACATTGTTGTGGGTTGAATTGTTCCCCCCAAAACTTGTTTTGAAGTCTTAATCTTGGGTACTTATGAATGTGACCTTAAATGTAAATAGCATCTTTGAAGATGTAATTAAGCTGAGGTCATGAGCTATTAGGGTGGGTCCTAATCCAATGACTGGTGTCCTTATTAGAAGACAAGAGACAAAGAGACAGACACACATGGAGAATATCATGAAGCAGAGGACTGGAGTGGTTTGTCTACAAACCGTGGAATGACAAGGATTGCTAGCAACACCAAAAGATTAGAGAAAGGCATGGAACAGATTCTCTCCTGGAGCGTCAGAGACAGCCTGACACTACTAACCTCTTGATTTCAGACTTATGGTCTCCAGAGATGTGAGAGAATAAATTAGCTGTTATAAACCATCCTGTTTGTGGTAATTTGTTACGGCAGCCTAACACATTCATGAAGATAAAAATTCGGATGGCCAGAAGATAATGAATTTTAAAGTTCTTAGTCATTATAGTCTGATCTCTTTCCCAATAAAACTTTTGAAGGATTTTCGCAAATCATGTAATTTTTTTTCTCCTTTCTTTCTTTATTATCTGCTGGACAGGAGTAAAACCCTTCTCTCCCCAACCCCCAACTAGCTGAGTTACTTAGTGTCCTTCCCGCTGTCCTTTTTGGAGCTGTCTTCTAGATCCTGCTCGCCCTCTGCCTTAGCAATGCCCATACTCAGAATGGCTCCTATTACTTCCTTCTTTCTTTTCCCCTCCTGTACCCATTACAGTGTCATATTCCTTCAGAACCTTGTGTTCTGCCAGGACACGTGTTATCTGGTCTTCTCAGTAAATTGGAACACTGTATAAGTGACAAGTACTGAGTTAAGATGTAATGTCTCACAAGTAATGAATCTGTTTTAACAATGAGGCCAGAAGTGGAAATTTCATGATGGGGAGGGCGTAGGTGAAAGGGAGGGCAGATATCTTGGGGCAAACACTCCTGTCATATCCTTCAGGTTATATCATACAGCCAAGTGCCTACTGCCCTGTCTTTGAACTCTGCTGGTGGGAGTTCAAGTATTGTCCCCACAGGGCAGGCTACAGGAAGAAGCACCCAGATGCCTAAATAGAGCACAGTTGGATAATTGCCTCCTGAATAGTAAGAACTTAAATTCAGTTCATGGTCCTTGTGCTGTTTTTATTTTACTTTCTCTGTAATTGGACACTTTCTTTTAAAAACAAAATTCTTCCTCTGTGAGGTTCTTCCTTCCTTCTACTACCAAATAATGTGAATAAAAGCACCTACTCTTGTAACAATGACACATGAAACCTCCCATTTATATTCTAGGTTTCTTTAATTCATCAAACACCTAAATAAATAGTTACAAAGTCTTGTCAGAAAACATTTTGGGGTATGTATGTGTATGTCTATGTACACACACACATCTATACATATATTATTATGCTTATGTACTACGAAATAATTTGTGCATAATTCTATATTTTGACTAAATTTTTGACTTATTTGAATGAGCAAATTAATAGATTTTTTCCCTTGCCATTGTATTGACACAGCCCAATTCAAGGGATACGTGCCCAAAGCTATGCGTAAATGCATACCTACTGTGACCTAGTCTTACATAACTTTGCATTTTTCACTCTGTCTTCTGGGGTCTAAATGATTGAATATCTGTCTTCTCTCATTGAGCACCCACTCAGGAAATAGCTCCATGAGTGTAGTGCCTCAGAAACAGATTTAAATAATGACAACTCCTACTGATTTTCTGCCAGGGTAAATAGCTGTAAGTAATCTTTGAAATAATGCTGGACTAAGTGATCATCCTTAGTTAATCAGTGTGAACACATCCAAGAACTTATTCAGGTCTAACATCCAGAAGGTATCAAACTTGAAAGGAAGGGTTTTTTTCAGCTGAAATGCTAATTTCCTTCTATTTTTGTCATTGCCGACAGCAATCTTGGGGCTACTACAAACAAGCAATTGTTTGTTGACAGATAAAACTAGAGTTTTCTATCAGGGAATAAATGTGGAACAGCACAGACTCTGGAACCAGAATGTTTGAATTCAAATCCCAGCTCCACTATTCCCGGAACTGTGTTCTTGGGCCAATTACTGAACTTCCTTTTCCTTGATGTCCTCATTCATGACATGAAGCCAATAATGGTACTTACCTCATAGGGTTGCTGTGATGATTACATGAGCTAATACACATGAAGCTCTTAGCACAGTGTATGGTACTTAGTAGGCACTCAATAAATGGTAGTTATTGTTTTTATTGATATTTCGAGTGTTTCTTAATTCAAGGGGGCAAGCCTTTCAGACTCCTAGGTGAAACTGGAGCCAGGAACTAAAAAACTTTGGTGAAGTGCATTCTTGCTGCTGAAAATGAAGGCTGTTCCTAGCAAAGGGAAACTTATGGTAAGATTTATTAAGGACAGAGAAAAGTGTAGCGGAGACCAAAACGGACAAGAGCTGACTGGCTGATGAGGACTACAGAGCTGTAGCAAAAGTTGTTTCTCTTCAGTCAGTAATGGCCTGACCTCATCTGCACAATTGCTCTGGAGTCTGGGTCTAAGTCTGATGTATATACAGCATTATCAGGATCTCTGCTTTGGACAAGATCTTGTCATTCTGCAGGAAATGACTGGCTTAGAAAACATTTGAAAATGTTCAGGTCTTTGTCAGTATATTGTTTTATACAATATCTATGCCAGTACATCAAGGAGAAAGATTACCCAAAAAGTGATGTTTGTTACCCAGTTGGAGACGGGTCCAGACCAGGACGGAAGATGAACCAGCAGAGAGGAAACCAGGTTAGAGGGCAGGGAGGCTGAGTCAGGCGGCAGGTCTTGTGCAGAATTGAGATTACAATAGAGTGGAACTGTATCTTGCCAGGGCATTAGATTGAAAAAGCCCACACTTGTAAAAATTACACAGTTAAAATTACCCTTAAAAATCCCTTGTATCTCTCATGAAGTATAATATACATGGTTTTGTATGTACAACCATACATAATATACGAGGTCTGACAATTAAGTTCACGAACTTGTTGAAACAATGTTGTTAACCTTTTTTTAATATCAGAGGGGTTATTCATTATGAATTTGTACCAACTGGACAGACAGTTAACCAAATTTACTATTTGTTAGTGCTGAAAGGCCACGTGAGAAAGTTAGACAACCTGGTGGCTCTTGCATCACGACAATGCACCAGCTCACACGGCACTGTCTGTGAGGGAGTTTTTAGCCAGTAAACAAATAACTGTATTGGAACACCCTCCCTACTCACCGGATCTGGCCCCCCATGACTTCTTTCTTTACCCTAAGATAAATAAAATATTGAAAGGAAGACATTTTGATGACATAGGACATCAAGTGTAATATGATGATAGCGCTGATGGCCATCCCAGAAAAAGAGTTCCAAAATTGCTCTAAAAGGTGGACTAAGTGATGGTGTCAATGCATAGTTTCCCAAGGGGAATACTTCGAAGGTGACCATAGTGATATTCAGCAATGAGGTATGTAGCAATTTTTCTAGGATAAGTTCTTGAACTTAATTGTCTGACCTTATTAAGTACTATATGAAAATGTAATGTATGAAAAATTAAATACTATATGAAAAATAATACAAAATGTAATTTCACCAGTATTTTGTAATATTTAAAACTGAATCTTGACCATGGATACTTGAATTCACTTAAGTAAAATGTACCTATTATGTTATTTTTATAATCGTCGTTGGGCCTGGTGCTAATTTTTATTCTCTGGACTGTGTGTTGTACTATTTTTTCTTAGCTTGCATACTATTTTATGCACATTGACACCTAACAGCTAATGTATTTTTTCTGGAAAAGGGGTAGTTGGTAAAAGGTGATCGGTAATGTGTGGATATTTTGTTCTCCAAGGTTTTTAGTATTATAGGCAGTTGAATACCAGTTTTAACAAAGGTACATCTAGGAAAGTAAAACAAGATATTCTTGTATCCATGTCTGATTCTAAGAGGGATTGGCAAGGTTTCTACTTTCTAGGAGATTAGTGGGAAAAAACACACATGCCATCACTTTACGATAAGTCACCAAATTGAGTGTCTCTGCTCAATTCTTCTCGTTTGTTTACTTCTCAGTTAAAATAGAGATGGTTTACACAGAAAAAACCTTAAATTTTGAATGAGAAACCAAATGACTGTGGTCTCTTCAATCTGGTCTATAATCAATATGGAATTTTATTGTAAGAGATTAATTTATTTGTTTCTAGATTAGTCCTGCTTTAGAGTGGTAGCATATTAGACTTGTCAGTCATTGTGCTT
Organism: Rhinolophus hipposideros; assembly: GCF_964194185.1. Classification (NCBI taxonomy): domain Eukaryota; kingdom Metazoa; phylum Chordata; class Mammalia; order Chiroptera; family Rhinolophidae; genus Rhinolophus; species Rhinolophus hipposideros. The sequence goes on from NC_138053.1 coordinate 28,330,180, forward strand.
GCGTTAAGCTAGATGAACCCCTATTTCTTCTTTCTGGGTAATGAAAACCTGCATTTCTAACCTCCCTTGCAGTCAGGTTTGGACTAAAGGAATGTCAGTGAAAGGGATGCCTATCACTTCCAGGCCTGGGCTTAAAAATCCTGCTTGATCTTCTAAGCTCTTTTTCCTAGCTCGGTGTTTGAGACTATTCTATTGGATATGGCACCATTACAAAATGGAAACAGCCTGAACTCCCGGAACTCATTGGAGGAAAGCCTCCTAGGAGAGCTTCCCATTCACATCAGACTATGTACAAATGACACATACACATTTTGGGATTTTGCAGTTGTTTGCTATAGTAGCTAAGGTTATTTATTCTAATAGAGACATTTATGTCAGAAGTGAAGTATTGCCATGACAAAGTTAAATTGGGTGGCACTGACTTAACTATTGATAAGTAAGTAGTGAGAAAACTAATATTGGAATCTGGAAAGACGGCTGTTTATATGACACAGTGGCAAAATATCTTGTACAACTGTCACCTGCCATAAATTGGAGGTCACAACAAGTCCCTACTCAGCCTGAAGCTCTAGGGGAGATGATGGAAATTAGTCAGAATATTAGTGTGGGCCAGCTATTATAGACTATATTTTCTAAGGTGTTACAAATAGAGATGTGCTCAGGAAAGAACTGGCTGGTTTACAAGCATAAATGAAAAGGAATAGATGGAGTCCAGAAAGGTTTGCTCGGAAAAGTGGTTTCTAAAACCTAAACGGAAAAAGCTGGGTTTAAAAAATTGTTGAATCAGGTAACTTAGGGCAAAGATTATACTAAGGGTGCGTGCCTCTCTTAGCTGGCTATCAACTATGCTAGTCAATAGCTAACTGATAGTCAATTAGTTGCACCTAGATCCTTGATCAAGGGTCTTATTTCTAGGGAACGCATATTGAGATAGGTCTCTACCTTCCATGGACAGCAGGCAGGGCTTCAAATGCTCTACAGCCCCCAAAGAGGCCATGCTCTGAAACACCTCCATCAGATATCACCAAAAAGGACAATGGGCCAGAAAAATGGGCAGAAGATGGAATCAGGGACCATGGAGAACAACTGACAAAGGAGTTTCTCCTAGTGAATAGAATCAAAACCAGATTAAGGAATTGTCCCATCTGCCTAGCATAATTTTGGAACTGGCAAGGACCACTGACTACTCTCTGATTCTTATTCTTCCTCTTTCTAAATGGTAGTGTCCACCATTGTATAGAGAACGTGCACATGAGGAACAGAAAACTTGTCTTTTTGGTTCATATGTGGCAGCAACTAGATTAGTCACAGCCAGCCCTGGGGAGAGGGCTGCGCTTTGTCCAGAGGTGCAGGATTTTGCATTTGATGCAATGAACAGAAGATACGGTGAGAGGAAGACTGAGATGAATATTTGATGACTGCAGGGGGGATTTGTATAACAGACTGATTAGATGTTCATCAATCCTGTTTCATTCTACTGTGCACAAAAGAAAAAAATATATTTTTAACTTCCCTTTAAGTTATTTAAAGGCCATGGAATGTGGGCAAATGCGATGTTTGCAACTTCCCACTCTGTCCATAAAATCTCCTGTATCATTGTCCATACTCCTTTCCCTTTCCTTGGTGACAATAAAGGCCATCTATGGAAGATGGCATAAAAAGATATAAGGAACTTTTATCCTTGAGGTACTACTCAGAGGAGACTTGCCCAGGGAAGTTCCCCAACCTTTTTGCACTGCGATGTGAACAACAAATAAACCTTTATTTTCTTAAGCCACTGAGATTTTTGGAATCTTTTGTTACAGCAGCTAGCATAACTTATGTATACTCATAGACACAAACATTAATATACTTATTCTTCTCTTGTTCTAAGATCTGCTCAGAACATGCTTCACTGAAGGAGAAGGCAGCTAAATTGTGGTGGGTTCAGTGAACATTCAGCAAAGAAGGGATTGCTTCTCAAAAAAACCAGGAGCTTCTTCTCAAAAATAAACATAACTTTCTTCCTGGGAGTGACTCTTGGTTCTCCACTGGGTTCTATAGCATTATAGATGGCATTTGAGAGCGTGTGTATGTGTGTGTGGGGTGTACCCATAGTATCTGTATACGTGAGGACACAGGCAGGGCTAACCATAGGTAGTGCAGTAGAGCATGCGGCCTGCAGTCTTACCTCTCCTTGCAGTGACCCCTTCATCTTCTTTGTCCAGTACCAATCCCTTCTTGTCTCAAATTCAAAATTGTGCTGTTTATGACATCCGTGGCCCTAAGTACAGATAGTCAGGGTTGCCCTGGTGAATCAGGCTGACTGGGCAAACTCTGCAAGGAAGCAAAGAATTCACAGATAAGGAAGGATCATTCTGGGTTGACGGTTTCTCTCATACCCATCTGGTTATGAGCTAAAAAATGTGCCTCTTTATCTAGAAGCATTTACATTTCAATTGAAACTTCTAGAAGACTTCTACAGTTTCAACAAAATATTTTCTTTATTTGAAAAAAATATTTTTAGTAGGTAATACAGAGTAATACATTCACATGGATCAAAAGAAAAATACAACACCGAGAAGAATTTGTATACATTCTGTATCATCTCCTCCACCTTCTACAAGTAAACACTTTTACTAAGCTTTTATGTAAAATCAATATTTAATGACAAAATTCCCAATAGCACACAGGAAACATTTTAAGAGAGGGAATGCTCTCTTCAAATTACATACTTTCATACTGTTATGGCTGTCTGCTCCAACTATTACAAAATGGTCCTAAACTTGATAAATACACATTGAGAAATTGTCTCAACCCAGCATTCCACCAACCAAAGAGCCACTTGATGTCCATGCCATCAGATTAAAATAGTTTAATTGAAGCTCTTTGTTGCTGAGATAAGCATCCAACTATTAACTCATAGCCAATTTTAATTCTGAGCAATTTTAATCTTTGTAACATATTACAAAGATTACGTATTTATCTTATCCCTTCTCCTCAGACATATTCCCTATCCTTCTGCTGGTATCCAAGAACAAACATGCTGTAACGATCATATAGGTAATAATATCACAGCCCCGCTGTGTTTCCCTGGTGTGAATGCAATCAGCTGCACCAGACTTCCTAAATTTCTTTCCTATAGATTTTCCTATTACTTTTCTCTATGGCAACAGCCTCAGAAATTTAACCCCCCTTTAATTTAAAAAAAAAAAATACACACACACACACACACACACACACAATTTGATTTGAATGTAAAACCCTGAATAAATTTAGTCAAGACATATTTGATATTATCTTTTCTTTGAATTTCATTTCTTATGACAGTTTCATTCAAAATTGTAAGTAGAAAAAAATGAAAATGAAGTTCTGGATGTTAAATACTAACCATGTGTTTGGGATGGTTGGAGGGGACGTAGGGAACTCAGGGCTTTTGGATCTATACAACAACAGATGTAAAGATCAAAAAGGGAAAATTAGGAGTACGAATGTACGAAAAATACTTTGAAGTGTAAGTGTTTCTTACCAGAGGAAACCAATTTTCCCAATTTACTCATATAACACTGGGACGAGTAAACCCTTGGCGAGCATAAGCTGATGCTGAAACGTTGGTAAACAGACTAACAGATGGGAGAATGTGCTGTTAGTTTTCTGCCTTCTCATTCTCCTTTATTATATGAAGAGAATGCAAAACAAATAAGAAGCAAACAAAAACAAAACCAGGGTTTGGGAAGATTATTTGGGGCTACTTAAAATTCTGAGTTAAAAGACAAATGGGGCATTTTGAATAACAGTATGTCTCTGTAAGCATATTATCAATTAATCAGCATTTTAAAATCTCTGTTTCTTCATGTTTTAAGTATATTATGAAAGTAGATTTATGAGATACTATCATTTTGGTCTGAATAAAAAAATTAAATTCATTTATGGTTTAACATAAACTATATATAACCCTTTATATAGTTAGAAACAATTGATATAACTGTGACTATTGTCCAAAATTTTAGCAATTTTGTAATTGCCCTTATCCAATGAATAACAATTACTATTTGGGAATCTTCAAAGGTTGCCTGACATAAAAAAAAAAAAAAAAAAAAAAAAAAAACTCCAGGAAGTCTTAGGGCAAGAGTATCTATCATGTGGTTTTTAGAGCCCTTTGCTTTTTGTTTTTTATTTTTTAAAGAGGTTTCAGCATCATCTGTTTCCTCTGGCTTCTCATGAACGACTGTGGACAATTTTGCCTCTTCCTTTGGTATATGTGTTCTGATGATCTCAATGAACAACATGTTGGACTCTGAATTTGCTTCCATATGGAACAAGTTAGCAGCTATTTAATTTCTAAAAATGTTTATGAAGTCCACAGCCATTGTTATTTTTAGAGAGGCCTGTTCAGATCTTTGCCAGACGGCTATTTCAGGACTACAGAAATTCTTTATGAAACTCCCCCAGAAAGCACACCATCTTAAAACTATACTGAGTTATTATAAAGATTTTAAAATGGTATTGATTCCTTGTCTTATTCACATTAATTCTTTTAGTAGGAGTTAGTTTGTATTTAACCACATAACAAACAGAATTTTTTTTTTAAATTAGATTTGTCCATAAGATTATTTGGTTTTATAACCACTGAGTTAATTATACTCACAATTGACTAACAAAAACGTATGATAGTTTTAGGAATCATGCAAGCCCTTAGATAAACATATTTTAAAAAGGTGATTTAAATTTATCTGTTTTTAGCATGTAAACTGAGCCTTAGAGAAAATATTTCATGTATGTTGTTTTCAGGTTTCCAATACCATGGTCCTTATGTGATTTAATTTTTCTTCTTGACCTATTAGTGTTATCCATTCATTCAAGGATTTGGCCCTTTTTAGTATTCAGCCGTCATTACTCCTGAAAGATTCTTGTGGCTGAATGTTGAACACTCACAAAAGCTGAGAGGTACTTAAATGTGAAAACGAATTCTTATAATTAGATTTACTCTTTTTAATCAAGGATGCAAAATAGTGTTTCTTGTTCTCAGTGAAACTGAGAGGATAAAGTTCATAAAATGCGAAAGTAAATGCATCTGTTTCTGCTTATTTGAAAATCTGTATCTCTCTTGGATTGTTCTTAGCTGATAATATTCTTCTCATTACATAATTACTTAGCTGTAGCTGTAAGGGAATATTTAAATTCCAAAAATGCCAGTCTACGTAGTGGCATTGGAGAAACATATTGTGGGTGACACTTATCTCTGGGTAGCAACTTAGGGTAAAACAATCATGGTAAAAAGAAATGCCATGAGAAAGGAAGTAGGAAAGGAAGATGATTCATGCAAGGAAGTGTAATTTGGCTCCTGGTAAATTTAGAGTTGTAGGGACCTTAATAATTTTTTACACACAGTCCCTATTGTGAAAGACATCATAAGCAAAATAGTAAAATGCAAGCTCTTTTTTTTTTCCTTTTTAAGGTTGTAGGGATTCAATGGGGATTTTTTTCTTAAAACATTAATTTTAAAATAAAATGAATTTGTCAGTCTCAGGAACCATTCTCTCTCTCTAAGATGAAAAATAATTTTGTTTTGATTTATGCATTTAATATTTCACACTGGAAATGTAAAACTACAGCAGTTATTTTATAGTGACTGAGATCAGGAAATATGAAGGTAATTCATTATATTTATTATTTTTCTTTATAAAACTATAAATCAATGTTATTGAAAATTAAATGTATGGTCTACTGTGATGGCATTTTTTGAGGTTTAACAGTACTTTCCATAAGGCTTTCTAGGATCTTACAGAAACTTGAATTATTCATAAAAGCTTTGGACTTCCTTTCAATTTAATGAAATTAATAAAACAATTTCAATTCCAAAAGCTATTAATGCTCTGTGGAAGAGAGCAGAAAGCATACATTTATCTTCAGTTTATTTTTGAATTTTGTATACTTCTGGGAATCACCAAGACCAAAAAAAGGAGATTTACAAAAAAGTCATAGTACTAAGTGTTAATATTGTTACTTTGCTAGTATAATTCAGTAGTGTGATAAGTTTTGTTCTTCCATTATCATTGCACTTCCAAGGAAGATTTATTACTTGTTGTCTCCAAAGAGTCTTTTCAACTCCTTTCTTAATGGGAAACATATATATATATATATATATATATATATATATATATATATATATGTAACATATATAACATATATAACATATATTATATAATATATTATTATAAATTATATTATATAATTGTGATATATTGCACATATAATATATATTATATAATACATATATTATATATATTATATATGTAAAATAACATATGCTATAATATATATTATATATATGTTTTTAAGATTAAAAATATAGGATTGAAGTCCCTTGTAAAATGGAATCACAACATGTGCTAAGACAGAGGTAAGCAACTATATAAAACAAATGGAGAAAGAAACAGAGGCGCTATGTCACTGGGTATAGTAGATAAACAAATTCACTGAACTAAATTGATTTGAAATTTTTGGCATCTAAAGCAAGAGGGAATTGTAAATTGATTACATAATCAATTATGTAAATTGATTACATAATCTTCATTGTCTAATCCAAAAGCAAGTATATACGTTAGTTTGTGGACAAAAACTTATGTCAGGATGTGAAGTCAAAGAGAATTTTTTATGGGGATCTTGGTACATAGTTTAATAATAAACAATGTCTTCAACTGCAGCTTCATCTTATAGTAACGTTGTTTCAATTGACCCTTCTTGACTGAGTTCTCTTTGAAGGCTGAGGATATATTAAGCCCTTACTCAGTGAAGGCATTCTGAAGGAGGCTCAGATAATCAAGTATAAGTATTCCACTCGTTGAAGATCTGGCTTAATACAGGAATGGAGCTGGGAGAATCCAGAAGGAGGAAGTGCTTTCAAGTCCCCTGGGCAGTCTCTCTCGAATTTCAGATGCTTTAGGCAGGCCTTTTGTAAGTGCTGGATCACAGTCAATTTCAAGATACAATTCTGAACCAGAAACCCATAGATGGGAAGAGGAACAATTGTTCTATTATGCAAGTCCAACGTGCATTCTCACGCACCGGGAAAGCGCTGTGTGCTTTCGCACAGTCATGGGCAGCTAACAGTGCTTGAAGATAGGGCCAGTATGTTTTCCAAATCTTCCTACTTTCCTAGCTATTGCAATCATAGAGCATGATGGTTTTAATTAGATGGAAAAAAATGTTTATCCTTCCTGTGGAAGGTCCAGTTTCTAAGCAGAACAACATTTTGATAACCCTGCCAGGTACAGTTAGCTACAAAATACACACAACGTACCCAAACCTGTTGAATGGTATTATTTGCAAATATTTTTTTAAATGTTAGAGGATGCCTACCAGATGTTACCAATTTTGGTGGAAATAAGACTAAGTGACCCCTTTTGATTTTTACAAACTGGTGAGTCCAGTGCTTAAGGCCTTTGTTTGTTTTATTGTCAGAGAAAATTCAACTGTTTGTCCAACATAAAGAAGGATGTTTGGCATCTTGTTTGCTATAGCAGGAGTTAATACAATTTATTCATTCAACAGCTCTACCATTTTGTGTAGTTGAAAAAATAAAAGTAGTGAGGCTAGGATGCAGCACTCTTGGAGACCAATTTAAAATGAGACAAGTGCTTGCAATGATGCCCTTATGTCCACTCATACACTCATAGTCTAATAATCATACCAAGTTTGGGCTGTTAATCCCACAGACAGAAGAAAGATGGGTGAGCTAAGAGGGGGCAGGGTTAAGATATTGGAAGTTAAATTATTGTGCCAGAAATCAGTTTGTGGCTTAGAGTTTAAAGGGCATGTCTAACAGATCAAGCAATTGAAATTAAGAAAACAAAGAGCGTCCATTTGTAAAAGTTGGCTATTCTGAAGGACTCTGATTTCTAATTTTACAGGGACAAGAATATGGTAAGAATAGATTAGGGATAGTTTGGAGGACAAGAGTGGGTCTTTTAAAATCACTAACGAGGATTTATCTAGTACTTTGTCTAGATAAATTTTTATACTCTATAAAAAGATACAGTTTGTGAATTTAAATGCATAGTTTTGCTTCTAGTAATTTTGTCAAAGGCTAAATTACAAATAACCATTTCTCCTAATCTTCATTGTTTTCTTTGCTGAATTCAAAGCTTCTCATTGAAATCATATTATGTTTTCTAAAATGTATATTTAAGATATATGTCTGACTCATTTTTGAATGTAGAAATAAGACGAGAGTGAAGAAAAGAGAAGGGTGTTCGTTTTCTAGGGCTGCCATAACAAAGCACCATAATCTAGGTGGTTTTATACAATAGAAAAGTATTCTTTCACAGTTTTGGAAGCCAAAGTCTGAAATGAAAGTGTTGTCAGGGCTGTGATCTCTATAAATTCCTAGAGGATGGGCCTTCCTTGCCTATTCTAGCTTCTCAGAGCCCCAGGCAGTCCTTGGCTTAGGGCAGCATGACTCCAACCTCTGCCTTGGCCTTCAAATGGTCATCTTCTGTGTGTCTCTCCTTCTCTTAAGAACATCAGTTATATTAGATTAAGGGCCCACCCTACTCTAGTATGACCTCATCTTAACCTAACTAATTTCATCTGCAGCCACCCTATTTCCATATAAGGTCACATTCTTTTGGAGGGACATAATTCAACCCATAACAAGGGGATATTTTGTTTTATTTGTTTGTCTGGTGGTGATGGGGTCAATTTTTATACAATCAAGAGTCATGCAAAATCAGACCTTTGTTTTCCCAGATAGAAAACAGCCAAATATGGGTTTACTTCTCTATTACCTATGACCTGAAAAGGAAAGTTGAAGAATTGGTGAGATGCATCTTCTATCTTGACTTCTTAACTGTACTGTAGTCTCTCCTGATATAAGGTCTGACAGTTAAGTTCACGAACTCATCCTAGAAAAAGTGCTACATACCTCCTTGCTGAATATCACTATGATCACCTTCGAAGTACTCCCCTTGGAAAGCTATGCACCAACACCAGCGCCTAGTCCACCCTTCAAAGCAGTTTTGGAACTCTTTTTCTGGGATGGCCATCAGAATTGTCGTTGTATTACCCTTGATATCCTGAATGTCATCAAAATGTTTTCCTTTCAATATTTCCTTTATCTTCGGGTAAAGAAAGAAGTCATTGGGGGCCAGATAAGGTGAGTAGGGAGGGTGTTCCATACAGTCATTTGTTTACTGGCTAAAAACTCCCTCACAGACAGTGCTGTGTGAGCTTGTGTATTGTTGTGATGCAAGAGCCATGAATTGTTGGTGAAAAGTTCAGGTTGTCTAACTTTTCACGCAGCCTTTTCAGCACTTCCAAATAGTAAATTTGATTAACTGTTTGTGCAGTTGGTAAAAATTTATAATGAATAATCCCTCTGATTTCAAAAAAGGTTAGTAACATTGCTGCAACAAGTTTGTGAACTTAATTGTCCAATGTCGTAGTCTCACCTGACTAGCTATGGAGCCAGACTCAGAAATAATGACATTGAAAATCAAAATATATTTAAGGAAGAAAGAAACAATTTCAGCAGAGGCTAGGGTATCAATCTGAAGAGTGAAAATAAAAGAAATTATAATATTAATTGATCATTAATGCTGATGTCTCTCAGATAGCCCAGAGGGTAAGTACCATTTATGCTATAAAGTTACAGAGAATGAGTTTGACCAGCTATTTTCATCAAAGTTTCAAACATTTATCTCTATAGAAGGAGCCCATGGGAAAATAATTTTGTGATCTAAATTTCCTTTGTGTGGAAGGAGATGTGGATTCACCATTCATTAGTTTGATGACCTTGGGTAAATAATCCCATTAATCTTTGAACTTTTTCTGCATTTGTAAAACAGAAATAATAGTAACTTAACCATTAATTTAATATGGCATTTTAATATAAAAGCTGTTTATACATTCTAATGTTATATATATATACAAATGTAACAAGTTATTGTCTGGACAATGTCTTCATGAGCCTATAAGAGGTACTACAGGATAGTAGTGATGAGCAAAGATTCTGCGTAAGACTGATTTGGATAGAATCTCAGCTCTACCATCTAGTAAGGTGTGACCTTGATCTGTCTGTGCCCCAGTTTACTTATATGTAAAACGAGGACAATAGATTTACTTCCTAGGTTAAGAGGATTTTATATTTAATAATGTGAAGCCACCAGGATAGTGCCTGGTACATAGTAATCACTCAATAAATGTAAAATAAGGATGATGATTACCATGAACTCTAGAATCCAGGTCTTCCCAAAAAGTGCTTGGACTATATACTATTTAGAAGAGAATGAAATTGGTTCCAGAAATACAGGATGTTAGTTTATATACACGACATAACTGTAGCTACACACGTATACCCACACAGTTTATATAGGTAGCTACCAAAAGTTTTGAGTTTTGTAAGTGGTGGAGCGTGGAGGAGAGAACCTGAAAAAGTTCACATAAGATTGGATGAGGATGAGGGTTTATCGGTGGCCTAAGGAGAGTCAATGAATATTGAAAATAATCACTGTGGTGAGTGATTAAGGGATTAAACAAATAAAAAATTCCTTTGAAAGCATTACAAGATTATTGTGGGCCAAACTAAGATTGAATTCATGGTATTCTATATATGGTAGTACCAATCATTTTTGTGGGTTTCAGAACTGTTCATTTGCTCATTGACATTTTTACAGATTAGGAAAACTGAGGCTTAGCTCAACTGGAAGAGTACAGCGGGAGAAAAATAGCCTTTATAGGATGGATGATTGTGAGCCTAAGGCTTTCTTTTATTGAAATTGTCAAGAAGTATTTTTTCACGCTTTGAGTCTCACATATAATTTGTGAATCTTGTTGAGTTTAAGGGTTAATAATAATTTGATTAGTAATACATGTAGAATGGTTTCAACAGTCGGGATATTTTTGACTGCGAATGGGCCGTAACCCAACTGAAACCAGCTTAAGCAAGGGGAAATAACTGAATTTAGTGCCCAAATAATGGCATGGTTTCTTTCCATCTCCCAGCTTTGCCTCTTCTCTGCTGCCTCTTTTCTCAGTTCTGGCAGTAGCCAAAGAACTGCATTGATTTCTGAATCTTCATCCTTTCAGGATAAAAGCAGTAGAAAAATGATGACAGCTCCCACCACAGATCTAAATTTCAATGACTTAGCAATGATGGTCACGTCCCATCCTGAACCCATCACTGTGGCCAGGGGTGGATGATGTGCTGATTGCCTTAGAGTGGTTTAGAGATAGAAACTGAAAGAAGGGTAGAAGTCCAAATGAAATTTAGGGCTGTTGAAGAAGGGAGGCTGGAGGTTGGGAAAGCAATTATCAAATACCCAATGAAAGCCAATGCATCTTGGGCAGTTGCCTAAAATATCCTTGACATGATTATGTATTGAACTAATTGTAAGAAAATTATAGATTGGAAGCATAGATTTTATCCTGGGCAACTACTAGAAGATGATGTGCCTTGAGTTATTAGAAATATAACTCTGTTAATTTTAGGCATCTAAGCTACTGATTGCTTTATGTTTGTTTGGATATGGTAATAATTGAGACTATGACCACCTTTATTCTTTTTCATTGCAAAATTTGGATACAAGCCAGTCACAGAATTGAAGGGCTATTTAGATGAACCTCATGAATGCTTCTTGTCTAAAAAGCAGCTGAAGTTTGTTAAGTTTTTTATTTAAATATGATAGATCAAAAAGTTTAAAATCAATTTTTAAAGTGGTTTAGACATTAATATTGCCTTTGATCTTTTAACATGTTTTTATTCTTAAATTTGTACTATAGTAATGTAATGGGAAGCAGATATTTAAATTGAATTAAAAACTTGGCTGACAGCTAAAAATAATTATAACTTAAGTAAAATTAAAAACTGTAGATATATAGTTTTGTTACTAAATCTTTATAGAAATTCACTTTAGAGACTATGGACATTATAAACTATAATTTAAAAAAGTGGCTACAATTACATATACATAAAATATAATGAATACAAAGAAAGAATGCATGGTGCCAACTTTTACACAGTTCTAAAAACAATTTAGATTTTACTATATTATTTTTCTTTAAAGAAAAAATAGCTTTAGTATCAAAGTAATAGATAGCTGCAAAACTGTTACAAAACCCATAAAATTAGGCTAATGTAAATGGTTTTCCCACTTCTTCCCTGTAAGGGAAAAACACCAGCAATATACTGTAAGCAAAAAAGGTCTTTGAAGAAATTACAGAGCTAGATATTGCATTTATGCATGGGGCACTTCCAGCAAAAACATGTCCCCAAACACCAGGAGAATCATCTACTAACACAACAGTTTTCTTTATGTTCCATGGATCTAAGTGTTTCATTGCATTTTGATGTTTATGATGTGCCTTATAAAGTAATCACTTAAGAACACTTGAAAAGTTATATGGTTTAAAGATTTCAAAGATGGAGAGATGTCTTTGACTTTTATCAGAAGTTCTGTTACTGATTATTTCAAATTGGGGTGTAGGTATTTATAAAAACTCCTTGAGAGAGAGAAATGTACTTCTTACACGCTACCCAAGGTAGATTCTGTGTTGTTCGGTGTTCAAGAATAATAACCGTGAGTATGCCTGATCCAATGCCTTTATTACTAAAATGTTGGCCAACCAACTAAAATTCATTGGCAAGATATCCTCTATTGTACTATGCCTTGGTGTGTGCATGAGGACAACAGTCTGGTTCAAGGCTGACCAGACTGAGGTGGGTGGTGTTTTCCTAACAGAGCTGTTTTGGTCCAGCTAGCTCTTCCAGCAAAAATGTATTATGGGAGTCTGTTCTCTCAGAGTGAGGGGAATTTTCCAGCCAATACATTTGATTGTGCTTGTGTAAACAGCCCAAGATTAGAAGAGAGCTGACATAACTTTATGTGAAACCAGCTACTGCCTGTTTCTGCGGGACACACCCAGTTCAGAATGCTCTTTGTTAAATTCCCCAGGGTCTGGGAGAGAGGGCGATGCAGACAGTGATATCATTATGGCCACAAGAGTTGTTAAAATATTGAATTCTACCAGTTGGCATATAGCCACTGTCTTGAGTAGCCCACCTCACCACAGCCCCTGGATGTCTTCCCCTAGATCCTACACCCCTAAACGTCTCCATGATACAGCAACTCAAGGCATAATTCTTGGTTTAACAGAGGCCCTCTGCTTAGTGCTATAGGCAGTACCTGTTCTACTGGCCACTGCCTGAGTGCTTCTGGTTCTAGACTCTATTGAATGTCACTCTGACAAAGAGCTAGGGAAATGAATGTGATTCCAGCATATCAGTTGAAGACCAAAAACCAAAAGCCTTAGGATAATGACAGTTATCCAAACAGAGGATAGGGACCTTGGCATGAAACCAGGTGGCCTGCATATCCCCATGCTTCTTTAAGGACAATTTTGATGTTGAGTGTGATGTAGTTTGTCCTTCCTAATTTTTTCCGCCTCCACTTTTGGAACTGGTTCTGTTTATAATCCTTCTTAGAGGGCTTATAGCAGTTGCTCTAAAGTTCCATGGTGGAGCATTTCTGCTAATGAGCATATGCCGGAAACATGTGGGTAGAATGATAACAATCCACCCACTCTCAAGCTTCTTTTAGAAGATGCAAACATTAGAAAATGAAAATTAATTAATGAGCAAATTAAGGCAAATGCCAAATATCATCAATTAGAAGTTTCTGTAGTTCCTCTTTTCTTTTACCTAGAGTCTTTTCTAAACCTAAATTATGTTGTTTCTCTAATGGTTTAAAACACTCAGTGGCTTCCCTTTGCTCTGAGAGTAAAATCCTCATTCCTTACTCTGACCTGCGAGGTTCTCTAATATCTGGCCATGACCTCTCTTATTTGATCCCCTTCTCTTCCCCATTAATTCTCACTCTGCATCTGGCACGCTGGTCTTCCCAAGATACTCTGAGCTGATGCTTTGCCTTGGAGCCCAATGTTTTCTGTGTGATGCTAGCTATCATTAGTCCTTATCTCCTTGAAGAGCTGTTTCCGGATTGTCCTATGTGATATTGCCCTCCTTTCAGGCATTCTTTGGTTTATCCATAGCTCTAATCTCTACCGGAAATAATTTTATTATTTGTTTATGGTCTGTTTCCCTCCCCCAGAATGTGAGTTATGTGAGTACAGGGACTTTTTCTGGCTTATGCACCCTTGTAGCCCGGTATCTAAAAGCATGGGAAGCAGTGCAGCACAGAAGGGGCAATACCGAATAATAGTTAATATGCAGGCTTTAGAGTTAGACCATTGTTTTAGAAACTCAGTCCCACAACCTAGGATTCCTGCGAGACTAGAGGAAGCAATAGCACCCATGTTACAGGGTTCTTATGAAAATTAAATGATCTAATACATTAAAAATTCACTTAGAACAGAATCTGGCACATGATGAACACTATATGAATATTTGATATTTTTATTAAAATTTTTTTTCATTAGAATATAAGCTTCATGAGGACAGGATTTTGTTTTGTTTACTTAGCAATCCTTAGCACTTGAACAGTATGTGGCTCATTGTTGGTACTCAAAAACTAATGTGAAGAAAATTGTTAAAAGTATCCTTTATAAAAAAAAAATATATTAACTGTAGGAATTAGAGAGTGAGCTTTTTAAATTTCCTTTATCATTTCCCTCCACATCTGTAAGAACATAACGTTGTAGTTAAAAATTGCATTTACTTATGCCTGGAATTTCCCAGTTCTGGTCACTATAGTCTATGTAAATTGTTCCAGTTTGTTAATTGATGATAATACTCTTTCTTTCTGAGCTTGGCTGGACCTTAGAAATCCTTAACCCAGTGTTGCAGGATGACAACACCAATCAGAGTAGGCATGCAAAGCAAGCCCAATTACTATCCCGAGGTCCAGGGAATGTACTGGTTCTAGGACTGATAAATAAGGAGTTTGTTTCTATTCTATGTTCATTTGAGTGACTTATCTGTCCCTGCTTCCTACTGGCCACTCCCAAGTGACGGATGAGAGAAACAAGGACTGCTATTTCTGATTTCTTCCCGTGACACCAGGGGACTTTGTTTTATCTTTCAGGGGGTGATGTGTGTTCAGATAAGAGGACTATGAGAAATTATTAAATCTCACTGCTATAGTTAAATATTCTTCACCTCACTAATAGCAGCAGAAAAAGTGTGAACTTGAATTCACTCTACACTTCTTGGGTGTTAACTTGGCCTAAATATAAAAAATTAAGCACTACTGGTTTCTCTCATTTCAAAACAAAACAAAATAGAACAACCACAAAAGACGTGTAAGTGGAAAATGTCAGAGACACTGAGGTTATCAGAAATTCACAGGAGAAAGCTCTTATTATTTAAGAATTTCAATTTTCTTTACAAATTTAGTGAGATTTCATTTGTAATGTTGACGTTGCATTCACATTGATTTTTTGCTTTCTGATCCAGGTATCATTTAAATTGTCTGGTTGCAGCTTGGCACGAATGAGATCCTCGTCAGGGGTTAAGTGCCCTGCCTTCCTGTCAGAGTCAGTTAGATCAGCACACAGAAGGCTGTTCAGCTATCACTGACCCTCCTGTGATTCTGGTTCTCTGTCCCTCCTGTTTGGCCAGTTGTTTACAAGGTAGGGGCTTTCTTCTTGGATTCAATTCCACACTATTTATTAACCTCTTATTCCTATTATTCCTGCAACTCCAAGACACCATTGATGATAAGATGCACCATCACTTTAATATTGGCAGTAAAAGAAACCTTATTGCATGAAATAAACTGCTGGATTACAATATGTATAGAAATTTAAAATGTGAGAAAACATTTTGTCTCCGACTTTGGAAAACATGGTTTGGAGTGTAATCTCTTGCTTGTACAAGAAAACAACACAGAAGTATATACGTTGTAATTTTGATGGAGACACCTTTAATCTAATACGCATGTTATTAAATCTAAAGTTCATTCTCTGTATGAGATTAAACTACTTGCCCTATCTACTGAGATATAATTCATTCATTTATATGTATATACTTATATTATTTTAAATACAGAATATATTATATAGTTATGTATTTTATAATATATTCATGCATACCAGGTGTGCCAAAATATGTATACAAGTGGACACTTTGGTCAACGTTGCTCAAGCAGTAGTTCGCCGCAATCAGAAGTGTCTGGACGCTGATGGTAACCACTTTGAGCACCTCTTGTAATTGCAGAAGGCAAATATGACTTGTACTCATCTTTTGCTATCAGTATATATTAATAGTTTTTTTTCCTTTCTTAAAATGTGTATACTTTTTTGACACCCTCTGTATATATTAATAAATATAAATATGTTTATATTGTTATTTATTCATACCATTTATATATTCATTCAGCCTGTATCTACGGATCACTCAGTACTAAGTGTGGTAACAATATTCAACAGTAAAAAGTCAGGTAAGCTCCCTGTTTTTACGTACCAGTAAAGGGAGAAACATTTACTATAAAACTAAAATAGTAACTAAAATCAGTACAGTGAAAAGACCACAAACTATAAAATAGAGGACTCAGTAATGGGAAGAGGAGCAATCTACTTTGATCAGGGAAACCTCTGAGGAGGTGACAGTTGAGCAAAGTTAGACCTTCATGATGAGATGCAGCAAACAAAAGGCCATGGGGCAGAATGTTCCAGGTAGAGGGAACAGAACAGGAGTTCCGAGGTTGAAATATTTGAACAATGACTACAATAATAACTAAAGCCAAAGAGTCTGAAGCTAGAGAATGTGGAGGGGATGATATGATATGAGGTCAGGCTGGCAGGAAAGGTAGCTATGGTAGCCTGGCTTGTTGGCTATGATAAGGAGTTTTTATTTTATTCTATGATGAATGGGAAGTATTTGGAGATTAAACAGTCATGATGTGTTTTGCTTTACATTAAAAAGAAAAAAAAATGTTTTCTGATTGTTATATGTGTCCACAAGGGGCAGGGATAGAGGTAGGAAGACCAGTTTGGAGGTTACTGCAGATAGAAATGGTGGTGGACTGACAGGGTGAGAGCAGTGCTGATGGGTGGCAATGGGTAGAATAAGGATATAGTTCGGGGACAGAGGTGAAAGAACTTGCTGATGAATTGTTTTTGGCGTGGGGAAAAGGGGAATCAAAGAGAATTTTGAGTTGACCAAAAAGATGGATGGTGAGGCTACTTTCTGAAATTCGGGAAGAATGGCGTTTTTGACAGAAGAGAGAAGTCAAGAACTTTTTTTTGACCATGATAATTTTGAGAAAAGCCTCTGACACATTTAAATAGAAGTCCAAGTAGTTGTAGAAACAGCATAATGCAAACTGGTAACATTAAAATATTTTATGTCACTTTTGAAAACATGAGGTATTTAAAATGAAGACACCAAGGTTACTGATACTAGAAACCACCATGTCTGGTCTCTGTATTCTTATCTTTAATAATAGTTCAATGTGGAATATTGTTCTGTATTGATAGAACATTGTATGGTAAGACACATTTAAAAATATATTTTAAGAAATGTTTATAACCTAGAAGTAGGAAATTACAGAGGAAAAGTTTTCTGTCTGTAATACTGACACTTGAGCTACTGTCTGCAAGATAGCTAACAAATGATGAACAAAAATATAACAGAGTCTACTCTGGCAAATATTTGCAAGAGAACATGATACGGAGTAAGTTCTTTCTAAAACATATTAGCTTTGACCCAGACAGAATCTATCATATTCTTTGGAATTCTTGCAGGTATATTTTATTTTGTTAATGTATAAATAGCTTTAGATTTACCTAAGAATACTGAACCACTAGGTTTGGTTACCTGGTCTTGTTTGCAATACAGAAATTATGAGGGATTCAAACTTACGCAACTACAGATATCAGAGCTCTTATTTATATAGTTCTGTAAATGTACAGAAGGCTTTATAATAGATTGAGTTCTGCCAAACACCAAAAAAAAAAAAAAAAAAAAAGCCAACAGTCACAGTTTGGATTCCATGGGAAGCCAACTCTGCAATGGAGGTTTGTGTGCAGTTGCTTTCTTTGGAGTGGCCTTGGGAATGACACTTTTAATAAGAAGAAGGAAGTCAGACCTTACACAGGGAGAAGTTAAGCTTCAATATAGTTGCAACAACCACCCAGCCAAACTCACATGGAGTTCTCCAGTTGGGATGGCTCTTTTGAGGAGGGACTTGACTTTGGCTGTCTTCAGACAATACAGAGGTCAGTTGGGCAATGAGTGCCTCAGTTCTAAAAGGGGTGCTAGAGTCCACCATTCGTACTGATCCAATCCACTTGGATAAGGTTCATCCCATCTGGGAATGACACCTCCAGCATTCCAACTGAGTTCTTTTCCTGGGGAAACTTACTGAAGTAAGGTTTGTAAGATGACCTATAGCCTCCACCACAGCCCTTGGTCTCAGGGCTGCAACTTACATCATCTCCCTCCTTTACTACCCATTCTAGATTCCTCTTGGCTTCAGCTGTTGGATTAGGTGGTTTACCTGGTGGGTTGACTCAGACTTTAACACTGAATGATGACCATGCCTTTCTCAGATCATAGCTGGTGCACTTGTCCATTTATTTTCAAATAAATAACTCCTTTAGTAAAGTGATTCCTTTCCTTACCTGTTGATCACCCGGCTCAAGGATCCCAAAGCGACTGGGCAGTAGCTTAAAATATGGTGGGAATCTTGCTGTCTCCCCTCATGGAAGCACTATATTTCAACCGATTCCAAGCAAGATAAATTGCTACTAGCAAGAGACCAGCACTGAGCTCCTAATATGGCACCATCCTTGAGGAGGTGAAACATTCTTTGGTGGCAAGTCTATTACATTGGACCTCTTCTACCCTAGAATCAATTCTATTATATTGCCCATTTGAGGATGGAAGAGGCTTAATGTAATTGACTTGCCACCATGTGATATTTCATTTCTTTCAGGGATATTGCCAAAGTGGAGGCTCAGTTTTAGTTGTCTTTGTTGCTGGCAGATTGTCCACTCAGGATTAGAGTAACTAGATGATTCTTAGTGGATGGGGAGTCCATGCTGTTTGAACCATCATATCCTCCATCCCTGTCAGTGGGGTTACTCTGTTCATGAAAATATTATTCCAACATTGGGATGGCTGATGACATAGGCTGTATGACGTCCTCTGCCCAAATCATCTTGTCTCCTTTGTTGGTTGGTACCTCTTCTGAGGTGAATGACTGAGTGCCCACTCCTGTATCCACACAACTTTTAACTTCCTTGTCCCTGATTTTTCAACTTTTTTCCTTCTAAGCTCCTGATCTACCAGCAGAGACATTTGCTACTTTGGATAATACATTTGCCACAGGTTATTTCTTTTTCCACACAAAGTAGGTGACTAGTAGCACAACCTGAAGCTTCCCTAAGAGAAGTTCCTCACTGATGTCTTTTAGAGCCACCACGAAAGTGCAACGGCAGGCCATGTTTGGTTTGTATCCACATACTAAGCTAACTCATCCATGATTTTCTCCTCCATCAACTAGTCATAACGGGACATCCCACCCCCATACAGTCCTAGGTGTGAGATGAGGGAGAAACACTGGTGTGACAGCAGTGGATGATATCTAAGAAGGTGTGAAAAGTAGGTTTGTGCAGAGGGAGAGATTGAACTGTGACTCAGTTGCAACAGAGCCTTCAGCAGACCCCACAGGGAGCTCGAAAGGTTGTATGACTCTTTAGATATATATTGAGTCTCAAACTGAAGCTAGAGGCTGGACCTTTGTACTCCTGGCTGGACCAGTCATTGGATGGGTGCTGTCTCTGTGGAGAGAATGTAACTTTGGGTGTGTGGGCAGTTCCATTCAAGTTATGAATTCCGGGAGTGGGGCTAAGCTGTGAGTACTTCAAGCAATAGTCCAGGTAGTTGGAGGAGTAAGTGCTTAAGTCTTGAAGTGGGGGGATCTTGCTGGTATACCAGAAATCCATCAGGCCAATCCCAAACCATGCAAATTTTCCCAGGATAAATTACATCATGTGAAGAAATTAGACAGACAAACAGATTGGATTGGCTGAAGCCAAAATAATACAAAAGTAGCACTTTAAATTAGGGGGATTACTTGGCATTCCAAAAATCTCAATAATTGGGCATCACTCAGGTAACTGCTGAGAGCTGAAAGACAGGAATGAAGGAGTAGACTATTATGATTGCAATGAAATATATTATCTAGGTCCATCTGAAGCCTGATCCACCTCCCCTCATTCTAGTACTCAGTGAAAGGCACTGAGGGAAGCACCCCCATATACGCAGTCACTTCAGACAAAAACCTGGCTATCATCTTTGACTCTTCTGTTGTTTGCATATTAGAATCAATCAACATACCCTGCGGATAGGCACTCTGTGATTTCTCTCGAACACACCTACTCCTCTTTATATACTATATTGCCTTAGTTCAGGCTCTAATCACTTTTACCTGGCTCATAAAAACAGTTGGTTTGTTTCCCTGCCTTCAACCTCACATCTTCCTTGGGGTTTTATACACTGCACTATACTTTAGCCAGAATGATTTTTCTAGAAGGCTAATCTGATGATGTTATGTCCCTATTTAAAATTCACGAATGGCTACTTACTGCTGTCCTCATAAATTTCAGTTCCTTAAATGGAGTTCAAAGCTCTTCCTGACCTGCCCCCTTCAAATGCTTTCATCACTCCTGCCTTTTTGTTTTAGCCTTATAACCCTAAGGGTCTCACTCATACTGTTCTCTGTGCTTTCTCGGTTTTACCTAGGCTGTTGTCTTTGCCCGGAACCTTTCCGTGGTATACAGAACAATGGTTACCCCAAAACATGCTCTTCTTAGCTCCTGCAACCTGTGAATGCTATTTTAAATGGCAAAAGGGACTTCACAGATGGGATTCAGTTAAGGATCTTGAGATGGGGAGATTAGCCTGAATTACCTAGATGGGCCCAATGTAATCACAGGGATCCTTACAGAAAAGGGAATCAGAGCCAGAGAAGGCATCGTGATGAAAGAGGCAGAGGTCAGAGTGAGGTCATTTCTAGGAGGGGGCTGTGGACCAAGGAAGGCTGCAGCCTCTACAAGCAACGAATAGATTTTTCTCTTAGAGCCTCCAGAAGGAAGACAGCTCTGCTGACAACTTGATTTTAGCCTAGTAAGACCCATTTCAGATTTCTGACCTCCAGAACTGTAAAATAATACATTTTTGTTATTTAAAACAATTAAATTTGTTGTAATTTTATATAGCAACAATAGGAAAAATAATACACCTCTCTTGTAGCTAAATTCTATTAATTGTTTAAGACTCAGCTAAGTACAATTCTGGTGTAGGGGATTCTTCTCTCTGTTTCCACAGCTAACACAATAGTCCTTCTACTTTATTAAGGTTATGTATTCATTCTGTTCCCCAGCCCACCCCCACAGTTACAACCTGCTTGAGAGCTGTAACTGTGTTTTACATTCTTTGCGTCCAGGTAGCAAAATGTCTGACACATAGGCTCAGTAAAGTTGTAATGCTTCTTTTGTCGCTGTCATCTTGCCCTGAGGTTTCCTTCTATACTTTGAAGCCACCACTGTTGACCGAGGATAGATCATCTTTTCTGTTTTGAGGGCTTGTACTTGTTTGGGGTTTGTGCAAAAAGGGAAGGGAGAGTAGTTCACGCAAGTCAGCCCAGATAAGCTTAGAAAGTCCCAGGCACGGAGAGGGTCCTTCTGCCAAAGATTACCGGGGATGCGCGGGCAGCTAGCTGTTCAATGGAGATCCTCGCTTTGCAGCATCATAAAGAATATTCCACACAGTTCTTCTTCCCAGCCTTTGTGCTGAGCTCCTGGAATCCTGAGAGGTGAGCTTCAGCTTTCATGAGGTCCCTGGCAGTGGCCAGCTCTCTACATTCCACTGTGACCTCCTCCTTTTTGGGGCCTGTAGGCCTGTCCCTCCCCAGCCTTCCTCCTACGGTTTTCCCCATTCCTCTCTTCTTTTATTTGTTCTATTTTGATGGCCTGAACTTCATTTTTTGCTTCCCTCAGTCCCTCTCTTTTGATTCTCCAGAGACTGTTTTAGAAATTAAAAACAAATAGCCCAAATTAACTTATCCTTAAGGCAATGTGCTTGCCTCTGGTTGACTAGAGGGAAAGTCGCAGGAGTTCAGGAAAAAACACACAAATATTCCTGAAAATAATCTTGCTACGTTCTAGCCTCATTATAAATAAATATTTATGAAATGAGTCAGTAGTAAGAGGGAATGGAAGAGAAAAACCAAGGTTTCGGTTGAGGAAATATTTTTCAACTCTAGCCTTTCTTTTGGGTTCCACTTGGTGGTCCTTATGCCACTGGTTGATAATCACTGTATTAGATAATGCCACTGTTTTAGAAAATCTTCAGGCTGAACACTTTGGCAAGAAACTGAATAACTTGGAAGACGTTATCAAAGGCTGTAGGGAAGAAAGCTCTAAAGAGATATGGTGTAGGTAACCCAAGCATCCACTTCTCCCACATTTCATGAGTCACATTTTTGCTTAGAATAGGCAAGACAGTGGTTTCATCTTGGGCCTCTCTGTCCTCCTCAGCACCAAGAGTCCCCTCTTGGTCACTCCCCTTTCCTCTAGGCCAATGTTTTCTGTGTTGTAGTTACCCTCTTTTACTCTTGAAATCAGGCTCCATGGTGAACTGATGACATTTTACTCTTTGCCAAGACAGCTTGTCTGTGGAAAGGGAACACGGCCCTTTGTTACTCCATCCCTTCATTCTCCACACCACTGCTGCAGGAGTCGAGATGATTGGTATTAAGATGGACTGAGTTAACTAAAGGTAGTGACAGTACAGTAGGGGGAACTTTGAAGCTCTTGTATAATAAATTCCTTTAGTTCCTTAAGAGGTCATCTTATATCAATATCTATAATCTCGCTTCTCTTCAGGTCTCTTGGCAAAAATGGGTACTTTATATGTCTACTCTTGGTCATACCACCAGCCTTTAAGAAACCTCACCCTGTATTTCTAAGGTTTGGTCTGATCTCAGTTTCCATCTTCCCATTCATCCTTATCCCCTCCCTTCTGTAAGGCAAACATCCATTCCCATGACTTTGAAATGCCAGCCTGTCAAGTCTTCATTACATTTTTATTCTGGGTACCTCAGTGCCCTAGTCTGTCTCCAGAGAAGGAAGGGGAAACATTCAATCCTCCAGATACTTTTTCTCATTTGTAGGTGGCGAAAAATCCATGGTCATTGCCAAACCTCTGCTAATGGTTTTTAATGGGTGATAGCAGAAGTTTTCAAAGGATTTCTCATCATTATACTGGAGAGAGAGGTGAAAGGGGGGAAACATAAAACTGTGTTTTACTCTTTGGTGAAATCTTCATCCTGTTCTTTTCTTTCTATTGAAGGACATTTTCATTCTGATGGTTTCCTAGCTTTGTTCCCACAGTGAATTTCTCTTATTCTCTTTACAGAGATGTTAGGATTAGATGTAGAGGAAGCCCCTCACCTCCTCCCTCTTTGCTTCCCCACTGCCCAGAAGCCTAGTTTTTAAAGCAAGCTTAGGTATTTCACGAAGTGACGTATTCCTGGTTGGGAAAATCACACCTTTATTGATTAAAACCTTGGTACAACATTCATAATTGGAATTTTTCTGTAATTTGGTGCCAGGTTGCTTCACCATTTTCTTTAGGGACTGTATATCAAATGCTATTTTTCATGCTCCTGTTTGCTGAGAAGGGCTTGATAAAACTACTAGTTTGGCCTAATACTAAATTTCCAGAGTTCAAAGCACTGGTACAGATTGCCTGATGTCCTCAAATACACTGGTGATCCATACCAGTATTTTAAAAGAAATAAATGACTCAGGAAAAAAGTCTTTGGATTTGGGTGTGTTTGTGTTTTCATCCCCTATGTTCAGCGTGTATTTTTACCCACTGCAAACAATTTTCAATCAATAATTAAAACTGGTAAACAGATCTACAGGGGGAAAAAACTCCTTCAGTTAGACTTTAATACATTGCCTTTCAAAGTCACTCCCTGACACAGCAAGTTGCCGAGGGAGTTTGTGCCAGTAAATAGGAAAGAACAGGGTTGATTAAAAAGTAAAACAACACAAAACTTGACACCCTGTTGTGCGTAAAAAGAAAGCAAAATGACTATTAGCAACCCATGTTGATTTCTGTCAAACTATCTTTATCTGTGTGGTGAGGACGAAGAAATAACACAGGGCATCTTGTCAGAGTCAGTTTGGGAATTTGTGATTTTTTTTTTTTTACCCTCAAACTTCTGTCTTTTTTGTTTTCTTAGGATGTTTCTCCTCCTGTGGAGACTCATGAGACACCTATTAGTCAGTCTGGAGCCTACAGGTATCTGAGTTGTTGCAGGAGGAGAAATGGGATGTCTTTCAGCTTTTCTTTGGAGTAGATTTGTTGCATGTTTACCAAGGTGAAAGGATTAGTGCCCTGGAGATCATTTGCTTTCATGAGCTTTAAACTAGAGCAGCAAAAGTTTCATGCCTTGATTCGGTTCCAACAGCTCTTTCTCTCAGCAAGGCTTAAAGGAGCAAGCTGAGACCTACAGATTGCCAGCAGACATTTTCAACAAAATTGCCCTGTCTCAATCAGTTAAACTGGGTGGGAAGGAAGAGCCTCTGCCAGTGTTCTCCCATCTCTTCCACCATGTGGAGAGACACCCGAAGCCTTCCACAGGGCTTTCTAATCAAGATGAAATACTCCAGATTTCTAAGGCTCGATACCCCAAACCCCAGACCATATGTACAGATAATTCATGTACTTTCTAACCTTTGCATTTTGCATATAACCTCCCTGTCAAACATGGGTTTTCTGGAGCTTCGTATAGAATAAAAAGTTAAGAAGAAAACTGTAGCTAAGCACTATTTCCATTTAATAGTAAAAGAAAAATAGTTGTTGGTATAGAAACTAAATAATTTTGCTCTCCAGCAATTTATAGCAGGCACTTTCCCATATGACAGGCCTCTAAAAGATAATACTTTAAAATGTTGATTTTGAAATGGAATATAATAGAAACTAGAATGACAGCTGCAAAATAAACAATATCTCCAAAGCTGGATTAAATTCAAAACCAGGTAAAAGCAAGCAGACCCCTATTCCCAAATTGCTTTACTTAAGAAATACTATAAGAAACAAAAGGTAAATAAATAAATAAATAAAATAAAACAAATTTATAGTCTTTATATTGACCTTCTCCCTTCCCACCTCCCCACCTGGAATTTAGGGTGTGGCTGCATGAGTGACTATGCCCTTTTACTGATGTATTTATGTGGCGATGGACATCACAGTCCTTTTTTACAAGGCAGTGATCTAATTCCCAAATAAACTGATTAAATGACCTTCTCCATTTTCAGCGCTGGAAACAAGACAACTGTAGGAAAAAGTAAATTTCCACCATGAATTTACAGATTTTCTCTCCTATATTTTCTTATCTAAGCACAACAGTGATATCTTCAGAATAACCAACAACAGAAACTACATATTACACCGAAGTCCCATTAATCAATACGTTTTTGGACAATTTAAAATCTGTGAATTATCTCTCACCTCGTTCAACCCCAAAGAATGACTTCACGTTGTATTTCACTTTAGGGGGAAACAGATAAGGTCTGTTTCAAATCCCTGCCACAAAACCTTCAAAGCTACCAGATACTGCCCCATCCTTCTAGAATCTGTTATTTCTAAGGCTTCCTTTGCCTTTGCTACAAGTCCCTGCTCTCTCTGCTTCTTGGCTGCCATGTACTGTTGTTTCTCTTTTATTCCTTATCTTACATATTTCACCTTCTCTAGAATCCTCTCATCAATGTTTAAATATGCTGATATCTGTTCCATTTAAAAACACAAGTAAACAAACATAAGAACCACTTTCTTGATTGCAGCTCACTCTCCCTCCATCTAACAACTGCTTATCTTTCTCCTTCCTTTCATAGCTACACTTCTCTAGAAAGTTGTTACCAAGTGACCTCAATTCACATGTGCAGTTCAACAATGGTCAGATTACGTTGGTCAGCATCCGTAGGCTCTGATTCTTCGCTATAGATAGGGCTTTACTGCTCCTCCTTATAACCTCACTTCCTCGTGAGATGATATGTTGAATGCAAGTGTCAACTGGAAATCTGCTACTTACACAAATGTTTATTAGAAAATAGGTACAAAATTCATACAACCAGTTCCCATAAAATCAATTGAGTCCTTAATTGTTGTCCTTTTGCACTTGTATGACAAATTTACTCTACAGCAGACACCGAGACAATCTGTAGGACTTCTAGTTGGATTAGGCATTATAGCCCCATACATTTGGAGGACAAAGGTGCTCATGAAGCTGTTGGTCTAGGCTCTAGTTAAAAGACTAGAGCTATTTAGACTAAAGACTAAAAGGCTATTAAGTTCACTGAAGTCTTTAACACGTTCTAGGTAGGGTAGCAGAACCTGTACAATCTCTTTTGTTCTCCAAATATCATGAACGACAACAAAAAATATTTCCCAAATCATTACGGTAATTAACTGTCTAGGGTAGACTGAGATAATATGTGAAGCATGGCTTAGTGTCTCTGTAGGCTAGTTTCCTGACTGAATTCCTCTAAGTGCCAATTGACCTTCCATTAAGGTCTGATTAACGCTAACTTAGATACACATATAAATCTCATCACTTACTCTGAAGCATTTTAAAGTATAATAGTACCTAGTTGTCTAATAGTAATCTCTTCTCCCTATTTCTGCTCCTTCACCACTCACAGCTCAATCCACTCTCAGCTGTCTTCTATTTCCATGTCCAGTGAACTGATTCTCTCTAGGGTTGTTAATAATCTTCTTGTCAAAAAATCCAGGGGATATATTTCACTTAACTTCTGGTTGCATTTAGCACTCTTGGTCACTTCCACTTTCTTAATATCACCCACTACAGGTTTGCTTCCTGCCCCACTAAACTGTCTTGGCTTTCTTGGCTGACTCCCCAAGCAAAGAAGATGGAAAATGAGTAGAATGGTCCATTTCTCCTGGACAACTTCCCTGGTTCACCTCATATGTTATTATCTATTGTTCCCTCCAAAAGATGATACATGAACACAGAAGCAAGCTCTGGAGTGTTCCAATATCCGAGGTCAACTGGATGCCTAGGAACCAGGAAAGAAGTCTGAGATGGACTGGCCAGGGAGGTAGGCGGAAAACCACCACAGACTGAAGAGCAGGGAATGTGTTTCAGGAACAGGGAAATAGACAAACCTATTAAATGCTACTGAGAACCCTATAAAGATAAGGTTAGAAAAGTAAAGTGTTCACAGAGTTCACAATGTGGAGTTTGTTGCTGGTGGTTGTGATAACAACAATATCAGTACACTGATGGGGACAGAAAAAAATGTTTGGGCGCAATCAATGGGAGATAATGTGAGAATTTCTTTTGAAAAATTTTCCTGTGAATTGGAGCAAAGAAATGGAGTGACAGTTGAAGGGGGTATGAAATCAAAAGATAATGTGTTTTTAACCATAAGTAAAATGAAGAATGCTCTTATGTTGATGAGAAAGAGCCAATAGAGAGAGGAAGAAACTAATGATATAGTGAAAAAAACAACAACTAAATCTTACAGAGAATGAAGGGGGCACATTTTTTAGAACACTAGTAGAGAGGGATCAGCCCCTCAGAACTACAGGGCAAAACTTCTAATGTAATAAGAGCGAAGAGAGAAAATGATTAACTTTGTAATATTGGAGGGGGGATGAACATGGATCTAATTTTTTAAATATTGGGATCGTCAAATAACTAGAAGGAAAAAGTTTTGCTTCTGTCAAAATTGAGTGTAGATCACTTGTCAGAATGCTGGAGGTGGGTTGCGACATGTGTTCTTGGGGAGACTTTCTTTATAATATACAACAAAGAATATCAGGTGTGTGTGTGTGTATATGGTGTGAGACGTTTATAGAGTCTGGACTTGGATGTGACTAGGTTAAGATATGCATATTATCATTATTTTAAAAAATTTACATTTTTCTGCATGACCTGAAAGGTGCCTGTTTAATGGAAGATAACAAGAAAGATGATAGTAATAAGTGACTTTTGATTCAATAAAGTCACACCCTTAACTACCAAGCGAAAATGATAACAATGGTGAAACCATGTTCATTGACTGACAACCTCCTGTTCACATCACAATCACCTCACAGCTGAGTATATGTTGGTTCTAAAAGGAGAGTGTGCTCTCCTGCGAGAACTTCAACTCAAAAAGATGAAGTACAGTGTTTCGCAGTTTGTAAACAAGTGGTTTTGCTACAAAAATTACCGCTGTTGTCACACAGAATTCTGTTTCAGAATGCTTTTTGAGGAGAGATTACAAACACCAAGTGTCGTTGGTCACTACACTGGTTAAAGTTTCAGGTAGCATCCTGCTCTTAAATTTTAGATTCTTCATTTTCCACTTAAATAGAAGCAATGAACTCTTACTTGAATATTACCAAAACATGACGTTTCTACTACCATTTGGGACAAATGCAGCCAGTGTTTAGAGTGTCACGCATGGACTTCCACTAAAGTATTTTTCCTCATAGGTAACTAGATATTCAAATAACTCCCGCCTTTCCCTAGAAACACAATCTCCCAATCATAATTATAGGCTTAGAGCAAAGGAAACAGTAGGGAAGAAACCCAGAGCTCTGTAAACATTACTGAAGAACCATGTCAAATATATGCAGAAGTTCACATACGGGGGAACTCTGGGTTTAGTGGTCTTAAAATGATATTTGAAGAGTGTTTCAAAAAATAAGGTTTTACAAGGGTTTTTAAAAATGTGTTTGTTTTTAAAGGAAGTTTTAGCCTGTCTGCTTGTGCAGATAATCTTCCCTCCCTAAATCAATGCCTGGCTGTTTCGTTAGGTCCATGGCCCAGTGGACTGAAACAAAAGGTGCGAAGTTCTTCTCATCCATCTTAATGGGGTGTTAATGACTGTAGAGGCTGACGGTGACCATTTAAATGTGAGCGCTATTAATCACCTAGAAAAAACACAAACACCCAGCTTGAGCCCTGAAATGTAATTGCAAGGGACAGTTAGGTCCAATTTGGTTTTTGAATGAAGACTTGTATTAAAAAAAACTGAGCTGCTTCCATGCCAGCTTGGCAGATTTAAAGCTAAGCCAACAGGCAATGGCCTTCTAACCTTTTATTGAGATTTAAAGAGCTGGCTTCTCCCATGAACTTGCAGTTTAGCTGTTCTGCATCCAGTGAATAGCTTTTACCAGCAATGTAAATTTCTACCAGGCAGTCACTTGCCAAATTATATTTCCTTAGGAGAACTTTTCATGTATCCTTTGATTTGGAAGTGTGTGTGTGTGTGTGTGTGTGTGTGTGTGTATGTTAAAAATGTTTCAGGGATATTTTCTCCAAGGTTTTAAATAATTTCCTATTTCTACAACTTGCTTGCTATGATTCTTCTTGCAATGCCCTTGGCGTGTCTAGAACTGTGATTTTACTGTTTTTTTTTTTTTTAGGAGTAAACAATTATGGCTTTATCATTAGCAAAGTTGACAATATTTGTTTCAGGAGGCTACATTAAAATCTGGAGGATAACAACTTTCTATTGTTGATGTTGCAGGGTGGGCTAATGGAAGAATATGTATGTGTGTGTGTATATATATATACATATACATATATATGTGTGTACATATATATATGTACACATATATATATGTACACACATATATTGTGTGTCACAGAAAATCAGAGGCTCCTAGCTTCTGATGTTATTATTTCTAGTAATGTATTGAAAGAGTAGAAGTACAAGGAGTACAAAATTTATGCAGAGGAATGTGCAGTTCAATGTATACTCCCGGCCATCTCATTCATACTTTGCTTGAAGTTTGAGATTAGTCATCAAGGGGTGGTTTGTTTCTTTTTGTGTTTCTCTAAATAGCCTGAAAACGATGCCAAAGTGTGCCATTTGGCTTTGGGGTATGGGGCTGTAAGACACAGGGACCCTGTCTGGTCCAGTGTTCTCTGCCTGTGAAATTACACTTCTCCAGCAATAACTACCATTGGTGATGGCCTGGGCTGGCCTGATCTGACCCTGCTTCATGGATAAGATGCAAGTTTGAAGGGTATTTATTTCAACTCCTGGATGAGTTGTTGATTTTTATTTTTTGACAGGAGCAACCAAGCCACTTTTGGACTCACCGATTCTTAAATCTACCCCTTGCTTATTGCCTAGGTCAGAAGGCACTTGGAAAGTTCACAAAGGAAATAAAATACTTCAGTTGTCTCTGGAGTTAAATAAAATACTTGTCTATGGGTTAGGTCTTTCCCTCCCCGCTTTCCCAGTGGAGAGAGGTAGAAAAGCAGTGGATTTAATAAGGCTAACATTCTAGGTTTAGAAAAGGTCAAGTGACCACAAATGCCTGATAAAGTATTTGCTTTTTTCAGTACAATATTTGAATTTTAAAATATGATATTTAAAGCAATCATTCCCCAGAAGTTCACTAATTCAAATGAGTAGGTTTCAAGGGGCTAAAAATGCTCAGTGCTCTCTACAAGTTGTCACTGATACTGTCATTGAGACTTAAATGAAAGGATTTGAAATTCAATACATTTAAGACATTGCCAGCCCCTGCTCCAAAGCTTAGTGGGTGGGGAGAGAAGGCAGTCTGAGTCAAGAACAAATAATATCAATGTACACATAAGATACAGGTTATATATTGTTATTAGTCTTTGTCAATTTTCCCTTATGAAAGTTAGGGGTGAATCAAAACAAAAAACAAAAAACAACAATAATGAATGCTACCCACACCGTCTTTTTCTCCCTCTGTCCTATTGTGGATCATTAATTAGATTTTCTTGAGTCTTCCTGAACTATAGTATTTGGAAGATTTAATACTATTCAACTATTTCTAAGTTGATTTTTAAAACTGTGAAGTTCGTTCTGCTAAGACTACTGTGTGTGAAGACAGTTATTTACCAGGGAGAGTGAGAAAAATCAACTGATTTAGTTTCTCCAACAGAAGCCCTGGATTCAAGTACTAGTTGGCTTCCATTCTGGCTCAGCAACTGCCACAATGTGTGGTCTTGGCAGGATGGTCTGTTTTTGTCTCAGTTTCCCTACCAGTGTAAAAGGGAGTAATTACACTAGTTTGTTTAGTAGGCTGTAGCCTTGAACAACAAATGAATGATTGCAAAGTACTTAAAACTCAAGAGAATGTAGAAATTCTAAGTGTTACAGTCTTATTCTCTTATAGGGAATGATAAAGTAAAAGTGAAGTTTCATTAGTTAAGAATATAAGCAAATTGAAATTCCTAGATGAAAGGGGCTGGAGAAGTTCAAAATCATTTTATTATTATTAATAATACGTGCCATACCTCTCTCTTTCACCTTCTTCAACTAATCAGCATACATTCCTTGGTTTAAAGAGTGTTCTCTTTCCAAATAACTTTTATCTACAGTGTTGAGGCAGTCCTTATCCTGTTTTATGGATATGGAGTTTTGAATGACTATAAACAACTCCCTTTTTCATTTTTTTTTTTTTTTGAAAAGAAGAGTAGGCAAGTTGGCTCTTGTTTCCCCTTCCTAAGCATGTAAAAATGTTTATATGAGGATCCTTTACAGATTCTGTTCCACTTTGTGAAACCAAAACTCTTTTCTTGTAGCTCTATGTTGTTCACACCACAGATATTCTTAGGTAAGTTTTACTCTATGTGAAGAGACCCCACTTTTATTTATAAAATCTTTTTGCCATATATATATATATATATATATATATATATATATATATATATATATATATATATACATACATATGGCAATAAAAGTAACTAATTTTAACACAAAAGCTTTGTTAAGTCAGAATAATAATGCTTTAAAATACTTTAAAAATTTGCAAGAGTATACAATAGAAAGTAGAAATTTGTCAAGTGAAAAGAACTAGGCATATGTCTGATGAGTGTGAGCTTCACCTGGCTGAGGGAATGGGGAAAAAAGGAGCCAGAACTGGCTTTAATGACAGTGAAAATTTGCAAATATAAACAGTTGACCCTTGAACAACAGGGATTTGAACTGACTAGGGTCCACATATCTATGGATGTTTTTCAGTAAATACCTGCATTGTCTTTGATCCACAGTTGTGATTCCGCAGATACGGAGGGCAGACTGCATTCATTAATGCCATTTTAAAAAGGGACTTGAGCACTTGTAGATTTTGGTATCCACAGGGATCCTGAAACCAATGCCCCTGTGGATACCAAGAGACAACTTAGTTTTTGGGGAGTCAAAAGTCATAGGCAGGTTTTTTAATGCATTGGGGATTAGGTACCCCTAACTCCTGCCATGTTCAATGATCAATTGTATTTGGCTTCCAACCACTCTAGTTCTGGGTCTTTCACCCTGTCTGGGGGAAAAACAACAACACATATTTTAAAAGTATGCAAAGTTTATTTGTGCCAAAGAGTAAACAATGACTTATTGAAGTAGTATTTGGTAGAAAGTTCACTGGCTGTTTTATTCAAAACATTAGTAAGGATCTTTTTTTATCACACTGAAGTATGCTGGGATTACAGAGAACAGAAATTCACTTAAAAATCAAATGCACAGACAAGGGATACAGTGACCATTTAGGTAACTAGTGTAAAGTTATGACAGAGGAAGTGTTCTAAAGCAGGTGATTCATGTAAAAGGGGAGTGGCAGACAGAGAATGCCGTAGGCCTAACCTGGCACACCGTAGGTGTTCAATACATATTTCTGAATGAGTTCACAGGAAGTAGATGTCACTGAGGCTTAAAACGGTTGCAAAGTCTTGGTGGCAGGTGTAATAATTAAGCTGACTCTTTGTATAGGCTTAGGGCCTGATGTAGAGATAGGATATAAAAAGGCTTTCTAAACTTCCCTTTATAAGATTAATAAATTCTGGCAATCTAATGTACAGCATAGTTAATAATGCTGTATTGAATATTTGATTTGGTAAGAGAGAGCTTAAGTGTTATCACACACATGCGTAGTACATATGTGAAGTCATAAATGTGTTCATTAACTTGATTGTGGTAATCATTTCACAGTGAATAACAAATCACGTTATACACTTTAAATATATATATAACTTTACTTGTCAATTGGGTCTCAAAACTGGGGGGAAAAGGAAAAGGCAGTCTATTGGAAGACCACAGAGAGAGTTACAAGGAGGTATGAGTATGATCACCTGTCTTCATGAAAAATGAGTAAATCTGTGACTGAAGCATATAGAACATGCAACTCTTCAACAAAAAACCAAAGCAAAGCAAAACAAAGCAAAACAAAAAATGCTGCAATGTGTAGATTATCCATAAATGGTACATTTTCTAAGCACTTTATAATTTTCCATTAGTTGCTCAAGGCTAAAAAGCTACAGAGTGAGCTGGAATAATTGTCTTTTGGGAGGCTGAAGCCATGTGACTGGCACTTAGAAGGGAGATGCAATTCTGCGACTCCTCTTCAGAGAAATGATAGCTAATAATATGCAAGTGTTGATACTTAAACAGGATTTGAAGCATTTAGCTAAATACAGTCCTCTTTTGAGGTAGATTTTAAAGTAATTGTAAGTGCAAGCAGGTGAGCAAAGCAATGTCGAGGTAGTTGATGCAAGAACTTTGAGACCTTTGCTGTGACTAAAATCACACCATAGACAACCTCCTACATTTTTAAGGACATAGAACCTCTCATCATTTCCCCTGTATGAATGAAGGGATACTGGGGAAATAGCTGATCACTGGAATCTAGCACCAGAATGAAGAATGACTTGTCAGAGTCCAACTCAATGTACCTGTTTTAAGTTTTTTTACAAACTGAAGCTCTACAATCTCGTTAATGATTGTTAAAAACACTGGCAAAGAAAAATACTGCCTTGTTTTCTTTCATAGTTCTGTGTAAATGTAGCTACCATTAAATGGGTGCCTGTTACATTCCAGGCTCTGCAGTAAGTGATTTCAGATATTATCTCCAATCTTTCCAAAGATCTTCAAAGTGAGTACTGCCATTCTCTTTTTACAGTCGGAAAAGTAGCAAAAGTGAGCCTCAGAGAGGTTCACCAACTTCTTCATAGTTCCCCAGCCAGGAATCAAAACTAGGTTTACGTCCAAAGTCTGTACTCTTTCCACTATGCAATTCTGATTCTTCTCTGGGTAAAACGTAATTTAAAAATGTATTATTACTCTTCTAAAATCTGAAACTAGTATTACTTAGAGTACCCTGAGACTGTTTATTGTTTTCGATACCTGTTATTTAATTACCCTATGTAACTCTGAAGGCATTTTTCACACAAGAGGCTCAGTGAATTAACAGCCTGCACACTATATGTACGCCTTCTGAAGTTGTTCAATAGGTAGAGATTTAGAGCCATGCCTAAAGAATTCCTTGCTCCTCTCCCAGTTGGCTTTGCTTCCCTCAGCCTCTTGCACTGAACTGAGGTTGCCAGAACCCGTGTGTCTGTGAGGATATCAGGCTTTAACGCAGAAGTTGGCAACAACTGAAGAATGAAAATGGCTTCAGATGTTGAGAGCTGTGAAGTTCAAAAGCCGCCCTGCTATGTGGAATCCCACATTTGAGACTCTCTTCCTTTTGGTCGGGAAACTAATAACCCTCCAGTTTTGACTTAGGTCATTGTGTTTGTTTCAGCGGAAATATAAAAGAGAACTTGCCTTCTCTGCCCAGGCTGAGGCAGCCCCTACCCTTTGTGGCTCTTCAGCATTGTGCTTCAGCCTAGGCCCCAGATTCACACCTCCTTCTTGTGACTGGCACTGGTTGAAAGAAAGATTATGGCCAAGATGTGATCTGGCTGAACAGAAGGGTGTGGTGCCATCATGGAGCCCCTCTCTCCCTCGAGGCCTCATCACTTCATTAGACATAAGCTATTTCTTTGACTTCCAATTCCTTCATTATTTTTTTAGACTTGGCATTTTAAAAACTCAACCACATCCTCATTATTTATTAAATACAATTTCTCAAATATAAAAAAAAAATCAATACATTGCCTATTTCCCCCTTGTTCTTTGATTCCTGTACTGCCACGCCCCTATCCCTCAGGAAGAATTCATGATTGGGACTCAGTTAAACAAAACTTGACCTTGTTATACTTTTCAGCACACCCACTTGTTCCCCTGAAAACTCTTTCTCTTAATTAGGTGCTGGCCAGGTCCAGGTAGTTTCAGGTACAGAGCCTCACGCGTTGTGCCTGGATGTGTGGACTCCTCAGTCTCGTCAGCCACATCAGTCTCTCATACATTAACCACACCACCCACTCATCAATTTTCCTTCCCAGTTTCAGTCTTTCATTTCTCAGTTTCTCACTTATGTTCAAATGTTCATATGACTCAATGAATAATTCCTTTTGTCTCTCTTCTCAATCACCTTTTGTCCCAGCAATAAAATTGAAGGCTGTGACTTGGCCCTTGAACAAGCTTCAGGGCCACATGGTAGAATTGGATGAGAACTATGGATTAAGAGTCTAAAGACAAGAGTACTTTTTCTGGTTCAGCAACTTGAGACTTTGAAAAAATCTGTTTGCCTTTCTGAGCCTCACTTCACTCTTTTGAAAAAGGGCTGGATGATCGATCTCTAATGTCCATTCATTCATTCAAGGAGTAGCTAATGAGTACCGACTTTATGCCCGCATTGAGCTCGGTGCTGTGGATACAGCGGTGAGAATAAAGACAGTTTCTGCCTTTATGGAGCTTATAGTAGATGGAGGTATCAGCTGTCAATGAATAATTTCACAAATACACATGTAATTATCAACCATTATAAGTGCTATGAAGGAAAGTCACAGAGTGCCACAGGAACAGTGATTAATAACAAGAGGTAGTGACCCAGTGGGAGCAGGGGAGGTGAATATGTCAGGAAAGGAATATGGAGAGGAATGAGGGGAATGGTACAGGAGTTAACTAAGCCAGGATGAAGAGAGAGAACATCCCAGGCAGGGAAACGGCAAACATAAAAGCCCTAAGGCAGATTGGAAGGTCTATGGGAAGAAATACAACCAGCAAGGCTGAGCTAGACAATACTGGGAAAGCGGGGGTCAGGATGAGGCTGCAGAGGTAGAGAAGCCAGAATGGTGAAGCCTTCCTGGTAAGCCCAGGCAAGAACCTGAAACTGTGTGCTCAGTACAATTAGAATTTGAAAACAGTGGAGTGGCATAAGACTTGTATTTTGAAAAGATCACTCTGCCCCCACCCCCCCAACCCCCTACCCCCCCCCACCCCCAAGACAATTGATAGGAGGCAGTAGAAACAAAAGTGGGAGTTTTTAGGATTCCCAAGCAAGAGAAAAGTATAGCTTAAAAGAGGGTGGGGACAGAGAATGGAGAGAAAAGGCTATCCTTCCAAGCCTGCCCCTGATGCCTTTCCTCGGGGCCCCACCCTTCCAGTCACCCTGGAAGTGATCTTGGTTCTTCCTGCACTAAGTCTCTGTTTCAACCTCACATATGGCAGATTGTTTCCTCTAACGTTGTCTTAGTTATTCATTGATTTATTTTCACCCCTGGATTGGAAACCTCTTAGAGTAATTACAATGCCTTGCTCATCTTTTTTGTCCCCCTAAAAACCTAGTCTTCCACAAAATGGGTGCACAGTGGGTGTTCGGTGGGATCTATGCTTTTCTTTTTGGGCAACTTTATGAGCTGGTGAGACACTCACCCCGAGACAGAGCTGAGGGATTCTTTGGCAGGCCCAAGTAGTCTTTGGCCTACATATCATTCACTTTTCCCTGCCATTCCTGAGGAAACAAAGGAAGGGGAAGAAGGGCTGTGGTGGGAGGTGGGGAAGAAAGAGAATTTCTCTTTTCAAGATCCTACTCCAGAGGCACATTCTTCTCTGCTTCGTTTTCTCCTGTGATGCTCTGCCCACGGAATTCTCACACATACATAGTTCCATGGCTGTTACATGTGCTGCATGACAGGAGAAAATTCTGGACTGTCAGGATCACAGGCGGAAGCAGATAAAGCCTCCACAACCCGGTGTGGGGATAAAGATCTAGTTCCTTCCAGATAGTTATTACTTCCTTTCTGAGCTTCAAGATGCTGACTCGGATGGTCAGGAATCCTCTTAGCACTCTGTTTCCACTGTTCCCATCCTCTCCTCTGAGGCGGAGGTATTTTCTTCAGCTTCTTTGTGGCCTTTGCAAAAACACAGTTCTTTCTTATTTGAACCCCAGATCTAGCCCTTTTTGTGTCTGGTTGAAACTCTTATCAAGCTGCCAGTCTCTTAAAAAATTAAGAGCTCTCTTAATTCTCTTTCCATGAATTCCATTTTCTCTAGGTTTCTTCTCTTTTGTACTCCTAAGGACTTAATATTATTCATTCCACAATTTGTGTGATTTCAGCACAGTTCATCATAGTTTTCCTTTCCCTCATCTACTTTATTAAAGAATAAAAGAAACTTTAGCTTTCCTTAGCACCCTTCCTTTATCCTCAGAGCCTACTTGTAACTCCCTCAACTACAATCCTTTTATAGAGCTTTGTAATGGATGATAATGTGCTAAAACCAATCTCTATCAGTCTCTGGGAAGTTCTTATTGTCTTCCATTAGACTCTTTGGGATTCTTAATCCCCCCCTCCACACACATATTTAAATTTAGAAAGTAAAGACCTTTGTCTGGGACCACCCTAGAGTCCATATTTATTTTTCTGGTGAGAGTGATATTTTGCTCTGGCTGACAGTTTTGCAGTTTACCATGAGAAAATACTAGCACTAGAAGGAAGTAACCTTAGAGACCATCTAAATTCTCATTTCTACTCTCATTCTAGTGTTGAGAAATCCCAAGGCCTGGTGAGCCAAGTAATTTGCCTGAAGTCATTTCATTATTTAGTACTAATGACTAGAATCTTTGTCTTCAAAGACCTAATCCTCTACTGTATGCTTTGTAATTCTCTTTTTAAAATCTTTACCAAAAGTCATACAGCAGGACAAAGACAATGTATACTCATAGTGAACTGAATCGATCATTCACCAAATATTTATTGAACACATATAAGCATGGCACTGTGCTGGTATGTAACTAATACACACAAACAGCCTGATTTAAATGCTAACCAGATATCATTAATTATTGTTAATCATTTATAAATCCCATGCATTTTCCCCTAAGAACTGAAGAAGTAAAAACAAAAAATCTTGTAGTTCTATAATGTAGAGTGTCATTTTAGAACGAATAAGGAGAATGCCATCTGTTTATTATGATGAATTATGGATTTCTTCAGTTTTACATAAATGTTTTGGTATGCAAAGAGACAGGTTAAGTGGTAGTGTTTGTGAAACAAATATTGGGAATTACGGCCATTATCAGAACAGCTACATGGTAGATAAGAGGTTGGGAAAAATTACATTTTAGAAGGAAATTGCTACAATGCTAATTCTACCTGTTTATTTCACAGGTAGCTTAGTATTAATAGCTTGAAAGGACTGGATATTTGTGCACTGTCTGAAAATGCTCTTGATTTCATTACTTGGAATATAGAAAGACGGAGGTCTTTTCTCAGCAGTCTCTTTATTAACTGCTCCCCTTCAGATTTAGCCATCTGTGGTCATTTTAAATAGTACTGGAGACAATAAACAAGTCTGACAGTAATTGCAAAGGTAGAAACGACCGTGCCCAAACCACAACCCAGGGTCAAAAGGATCTTCATTGATTTGACGATAAGAATCATGATATGATGTTGAAAGGGCACTGATTCCAAGTCAGAAGTCTGGGCGCTTTCCCTGGTTCCAGCTCTCACTGCTGTGTGACATTGTGCAGGTTGCCTGACCCTGTGGACATGCTCCTCACCTCTCACACAAAAACTCTTGCCCTTCCGCAGCACGGTGCTGTTTTAGGGATCAAATGAGATCACTGATATACAAG
This sequence comes from Rhinolophus hipposideros, assembly GCF_964194185.1. Taxonomy (NCBI): domain Eukaryota; kingdom Metazoa; phylum Chordata; class Mammalia; order Chiroptera; family Rhinolophidae; genus Rhinolophus; species Rhinolophus hipposideros. Next base: position 28,368,932 of record NC_138053.1, read on the forward strand.
TGCTTTGAAAATTCAAAGCCCTTTGGAAATATGAGGCAGTTTTATTCCAAAACTTGACTTTTGACCAATAACAGAAGTGTTTTCCTTGTAAGAATTAATATTTCCTTCTTTTGTGTGTGCTGGGAGTCGGTGTATACATTTTATTCTTTTGAAGGGACTTCTGTTACCTTTCCTTTGAAACTGGCAGGAGCTAGACTTAGTGCTGGTGGGAAATAGCAGGACTCTCTTATCCTTTCAAAGAACGTGAATGAGAGTGAATTTTATTAAGAGTCTCAGCCTGATGAACACCACGAGGCAGCGGCCACTGGACAGCCTCCAGTCACCTCTCTTTCCCGCAGTGTCATGGGAACATTTCATAGAAACTGATCTAAGATTCCTAGTCGTGTTTGCAATGTTTCCAGGTGGTGGATGATACCAGATATATATATATATATATATATATATATATATATATATATATATATATATATATATATATATATATATATATATATATATATATATATATATATATATATATATATATATATATTTCCAGTACTGTAGAGTCGGTTGTGTCATGGTGGAAAGGATTAACAATTCCTTTGTAATGCTGAATTGAAAAGAACTTGCCTTTTCACATTCCAATGTTTCATTCAATAAGAATTCATTGAGTGGGCACAATGCTGGGTGCTAAGGATACAGGCCAATGTGGTTGGACAGACAGATGTCACGGAATAATTACATCACATGGTGACCGTTCTGGGCTGAGGTAGTTAAAGCTGAACGGCTTCCTCTATGCCTGTGTCTCCTTACTTGGCAGAAGGTATGGATCCCGGAGAGCACAGATAAAAAATGGTGGATATTCTGTTAGCTTGACCTGTGTAGAACGCATTTTTCACCCCCACTCTCCCCTGCCTCGGGTCAGCATGTAGCATTGTGCAGATAACAGAGTGAGAAATAAATTTAGGGTTTGTCCGAGGTAGCAGCAAGCAGTTATCTCAATATGTTTATTTGGCAAATATTTAATTAATATGCAAGATCTTTGTCCTCAATAAGCTTAAATTCTAGCTAGGGACACAATGGTCACACAATGTAGAAATTCCTAACCTGGGGCAGAAGTTCTATTGTAAAGGGCCTGCATTAATACACTAAACACAGTCAGAATAAATTACACACACACACACACACACACACACACACACACACAAACACACTATTTTTTAAATGCATGTAGGAGGCATTGTGATTAATAAAATACAAATCCACTAAAGTTACTAAATTCATTGTGTCTCTTTATCATTTTGTATTTTACTTTTCCCTATGTGGTTATTTTATTATATGTCTCTCCCCACTACAGTGTAAACTTTATGAATCTGTTTTTATACTCCATTAAGTCCCTGAGTACTCAAAGAACATTTGTTAAATGTTGATTAGGTATATTTTCTCAACCAACAGGTTGAGAAACTACAAATATCATGTGCTGCCCCTTGAAATTCTATAATGTTAAAAAGGTGCCCTCCTTTGGGATGAGGTTGAGATTCTGAGTGTGCGCAATAAATGAAAGGTAAATAAGACACAGAAAACAGACCTAGATTAGAAGGAGCACAGTACAAAGACTTAAAGCTGATGGGGCAAGAGACAATTAGCTATGGAATGTGACCTCTGCCTTCATCTCTCATTGTCTTGCATTGCTTCATAATCTTTACATTTCCAAAAATTCTGACAAATCTTGCCTCATATGCGCTTTACAATAACACTATGAGTAACCAGGTAAGACAGCGGGCAGAATGGCTGCAGCTTGGTTCTTTTCTCTGAAGGCTATACAAAGTTGCTGATGCTTTGATGGACAGAGCTGGAAGGGACTGAAGAAATAGATCACCTTGTCTTACAAGCATCACTTTACAGTAAGGAAACAGAATTCCCTCAATGCTTGTGTTCCTGTTCAAGGTCACAGAGCTAGATGGTGACAGAGGTGGGACTAGATCCCAGTCTGACTCACACCACTTTGCTGCCTCTTTGTTGGGGTCAGATTCATCATCACTCAAATATTTGATTTGGGGGAATGTGGTACAATTTATAAATTAAGGAAGTATGGATTTCAATTTATAATTTATGTCATCAACCTTCTGTTTTCTTTTAGTCTTTCAAAATGTATGCTCCACTCTAGCCACAGCTCAAGAGTCATCCAAAAATACAAATTTGTGAACTTGATGTTAATGTTTATCTAATTCTACTGAAGATCGTAATGTTTAAGTCAGCATGTAGTTATAAGTTATAATAAATATGCTACTCACCTTAATAAGAGTGAGTAAATATGTTCTTTCTTCATCGTTTGGGCATTCTTCCTATGTAATCATTCCCTTCTGAAGCCAATATCACTGCTAATTCTGCATTAAGAAAGATAAAGACATAAAACACTATGTTGCAATAAATATCTGGCAAGCCACAGAGACACTATGTTAAAGGAAAATTGTCTCAAGACACTTTAATGTTTTCTATTGCTATGGTTGCAGAATTACTTGAGGGCACACTGCTAAGGGGACCTCTATTACATCTATTAATGAGATTTATAAGAACACTAATAGGTAAATCCAAACCTAACTCCATCAATAGTGATTCAAATTAATGCAATTCTAACTATTCAACTTGGGGTTATAAATATTCATGCAAATTGTCTATTATAATGAACACAGACGCTGCATGTTTTCAATAGGTGTGCAAAAGACAACGATGTATATGTTGAAATGACAAAAGCAGACTGTCATCTACAGAGTGAATATTCTGATCTCACTTAAACATACAACCTCTAGTGACACATCTGATCTTATCACTGAAGAAGAAATGTGGACTACCTACCAACTAGAGATTTAAGAACAGACAGTTAAAATATTTTCCAACATGTTTCAATGCCATTAACCCACAGTCTTTGCCATCAGCCTGAGTAGCATTTATAAGACCAACTGCTTAGTTCATAGGAGTACCAGTCATTTGGTGAAGAATGAGGAGATTAAAAAGTGATACTGGAGAACAGCTCAGGCATGGAGAAAGTGGAAAAATGTATCATGGCAGCATGATTAATCAACATTCAGTGTATGTCTGAAGGGAGAGAGAGATTTTCCTGTAGGTACCATGTTTCCTGGACAATAAGACCTAGCCAGACCATCAGCTGTAATGCGTCTTTTGGAGCAAAAATTAATATAATATCCAGTCTTATTTTACTATAATATAATACTGGGTCTTTAGTATAATATATGATATGATATGATATGATATGATATGATATGATATAATACAATACCAGGTCTTATATTAATTTTTGCTCCAAAAGATGCATTAGAGCTGATGGTCCAGCTAGGTCTTATTTTCGGGGAAACAGGATAGATATGAATGTGAGTTCATGCTGTAAAAGTATATGATCACAGCATTGACTATCTATGTGAACTTTGCTATTGAATGATTTAAGAAATATAAGCCATTTCGTTTTTTTTTTTTTCCATGAATGCCTTACTTTATAGCTCTCCTTGGAAGTTCTACTTAATAAATAAAATTGCCTTATTACTAGGTCTTTGTGGTCCTTAAATATGAAAACTCATTTAGATGAAGACGAACACAAGGCTGGTTTTTACATAATTGCAATGCCACATTCAGGTTCTCAGGTGTTTATTCCAAATATGTGTTCTGTTACACTATGTGGCTAATATTTTTTTTCCAAGTCAGAATAATTTGGAGAATATAGGTTTATTAAATAATTAATTATATGCTCTTAAGAATAGTTTTTTACATGGATACAATTATTGGACAGCTTATTTTTCTTTTTTTAAAAAAATTATTCATGTAAACATCTTTATGTTAGTTTTAAAATTTTCAAATCCTTTTTTTTTTTTTTTTTTTTTTTTGGTGTTCACATTTCTGACAGTTAAAGAAACATAGAGAAGTTAAGTCATTTTTTCCCTAAGGTAGCACTTCTATTTTGAGGCCAAAATACGGCTGGATCCAGGTCCCATGATAAGTCAGCCCTATATTCTTTTTTTTTAAATTTAATTTTTTTTAAATTAGTTTCAGGTGCACAAGACAAAGTAATACTTAGACGTTTATCATTTATGTCCCTCACACTGTGTGAACCCCCTCTCCCTCCATCCACTATCCCTCTGACATCACACAGAGCCATTACATTTCCACTGTCTCTATTCCTAATACTGTACTCTGCTTCTTATAAGTATATACATACATACATACATACATATATATATATACATATATATATATGTATATATAAAATTATAGTTGGCATTCATTATTGTTCAGCTTCAGGTGTACAGTGCAGTGATCAGGCATCTACATCTTCCCTGAGGTGGTCTCCCAAATGGGACATGTGTCCATCGGATACCCTACAAAATCTTTACAACATTATTGATTACGTTCCCCAAATTAATTTTCAAAACCCCGTGGCCATCTTGAGGTTACCAACTGTTTTCTAATCCCCTCACCTTCCCTTTTATCCCCACCCCCCCGCCCATCTAGCAACCCTCAGTTTTTCCTCTTTGTCTCCAAAACTGTTTCCGATTAGTTAATTCACTTACTCTTTAGATTCCACATATAAGTGAGATCATATGGTATTTGTCTTTCTCTGTCTGACTTATTTCACTTAACATAATGTTCTCTAGGTCCATCCATGTTGTTGCAAAAGGTAAGATTTCATTCTTCTTTATGGCTGCATAATACTCCATTGTATAAATGTACCACAGTTTCTTAATCCAGTCATCTACCGATGGGCATTTCGGTTGTTTCCATGTCTTGGCTATTGTGTATAGTGCTGCAATAAACATAGGAGTGCATAAAGATTTTTGAATTGGAGTTTTGGATTTCTCCGGATACCTAGAAGTGAAATTGCTGGATCATAAGGTAGTTACATTTTCAGATTTTTGAGATACCTCCATACTGTTTTCCATAGTGGCTGCACCAATCTGCAATCCCACCAACAGTGCACAAGCGTTCCCTTTTCTCCAAATCCATGCCAGCACTTGTTGTTTGTTGATTTATTGATGATACCCATTTTGACTGGGGTAAGGTGGTATCTCATTGTGGTTTTTATTTGAATTTCTCTGATGGTTAGTGAGGTTGAGCATTTATTCATATGTCTGTTTGCCATCTGTATGTCCTTTTAAGAAAAATGTCTCTTCATGTCCTCTGCCCATTTTTTAATTGGGTTGTTTTTTTTTTTTTGGAGTTGAGTGAGTTTTTTATAAATTTGTGATATTAACCCCTTATCAGATATATCATTGGCAAATATCTTTTCCCATTCAGTAGGATCCCTTTTTGTTTTATTGATGGTTTCCTTTGCTGTGAAAAAACATTTTAGTTTGAAGTAATCCTACATGTTTATTTTTTCTCTTACTTCCCTTGCGCGAGGGGATATATCCGTAAAAATCGTCCTCCGGGTAATGTCTGTGAAGTTTCTTCCTATATTTTCTTCTAGGAATTTTATGGTTTCAGATCTTACATTTAAATCTTTAAGCCATTTTGAATTTATTTTTGTATATGATGTAAGGAGGTGGTCCAGCTTCATTTTTTTTGCATGTGTCTTTCCAGGTTTCCCAGCACCATTTATTGAATAGATTGTCTTTACCCCACCGTACATTCTTGCTTCCATTGTCATAGATTAAATGGCCATATAGCCATGGATTTATTTCTGGACTCTATTCTGTTCCATTGATCTATATGTCTGTTTTTATGCCAGTACCATGCTATTTTTATTACTGTAGCCTTGTAGTATAATTTGATGTCATGTATTGTTATACCTCCCACTTTGTTCTTATTTCTCAAGATTGCTGAGGCTATCCGGAGTCTTTTATGGTCCCAAATAAATTTTAGGATTATATGTTCTATTTCTGTGAAAAACATCATTGATAGTTTGATAGGAATTGCATTGAACACGTATATTGCCTTAGGCAGTATGGACATTTTAACTATATTAATTCTTCTTATCCATGAACATGTTATGTGTTTCAATCTATTTGTATCTTCTTTCATTTCTTTCTTCACTGTCTTATAATTTTCTGAGTACAGATCTTTTACTTCTTTGGTTAAATTTATCCCCAGGTATTTTTTTTTTTTTTCCACACATACTATTCTGGAAAATTTTATTTTATTTTATTTTATTTTTTTATTTTTATTTTTATTTTTTTTGCTCTAAAACATTGTGTTTTTCCTTTATTTGGCAATCCTGTTCTACTTTATTTTTTTTTATTTATTTTATTTTATTTTATTTTATTTTATTTTTACATCCCTCACACCATGAACCCCCCTCCCCCCATCCACCGCCACCCCGACCTCACACCGAGCCATCACATTATACACATAAAATTATAGTTGGCATTCATTAATGTCCAGCCTCTGGTGTACAATGCCATGACCAGGCATCCACAGCATCCCTGAGGTGGTCTCCCAAACAGGACACATGTCCATCGGACACCCAACAAAATCCCCAAACACTATTGAATAAGTTCCCCAAAGTAATTCTCAAAAAACCCTGAAGCCATCCTGTGGTCACCAGCTGCCCCCCAATCCCTTTACTCTTCCCCCTATCCCGAACCCCCTCCCACCCTCCCCAGGTATTTTATAGTCTTTGGAGTAATTGTAAATTGGACTGCTTTTTAAATTTCTCCTTCAGATGTTTTATTATTGGTATAGAAATGGAAATGATTTCTGAATATTAATTTTGTATCCTGCTACTTTACTAAATTCATCTATCAGCTCTAATAGTTTCTTGGTGGAGTCTTTAGGGTTGTCTATATATAGTATCATATCATCTGCATATAATGACAATTTTACTTCCTCCTTACCAATTTGGATGCCTTTTATTTATTTTTTTCTTGTCTGATTGCTGTGGCTAGAACTTCCAGCACTATGTTGAATAGAAGTGGAGAAAGTGGGCAACCTTGTCTTGTTCCTGATATTAGGGGGAATGGTTTTAGCTTTTCCCCATTGAGTATGATGTTAGCTGTGGGTTTGTCATATATGGCCTTTATTTTGTTGAGATATGATCTCTCTATTCCCACTTTCTTAAGGGTTTTTATCATAGATGGCTGTTGTATTTTATCAAATGCTTTTTGTGCATCTATTGATATGATCATGTGATTTTCATTTTTCATTTTGTTAATGTGGTGTATCACATTAATTGATTTGCATTTGTTGAACCATCCTTGCATACCAGGGATGAATCCTACTTGATCATGGTGTATGATCTTTTTAATGTGTTGCTGAATTCTGTTCGCTAATATTATGTTGAGGATTTTTGCATCTATGTTCATTAGCGATATCTGCCTGTAGTTTTCTTTCTGTGTGGTGTCTTTGTCTGATTTTGGGATCAGGGTGATAGTGGCATCATAAATAGTGTTTGGGAGTCTTCTCTCCTTCTGGATTTTTTGGAAGAGCTTGAGGAGAATAGATGATAATTCTTTTTTGAACGTTTTGTAAAATTCACCTGTAAAGCCATCTGGTCCAGGGCTTTTGTTTGTTGGGAGACTATTGATTACTGATTCAATTTCCATGGTGGTAATCAGACTGTTCAGGCTTTCTGTTTCTTCTTGAGTTAGCCTTGGAAGGTTGTGCGCCTCTAGGAAAGTGTCCATTTCTTCCAGATTGTCAAATTTGTTGGCATATAGTTGCTCATAGTAATTTCTTAAAATTTTTTGTATTTCTGCAGTGTCTGTTGTCACTTCTCCTCTTTCATTTCTGATTTTTTAAATTTGGATCCTCTCTTTTTTTTTTTGAGTCTGGCTAAAGGTTTGTCAATTTTGTTTATCTTCTCTAAGAACCAACTCTTGGATTCATTGATCTTTTGTATTGTTTTTCTGGTTTCTATTTCATTTATTTCCACTCTGATCTTTATTATCTCCTTCCTTGTGCTCCCTTTGGGCTTATTTTGCTGTTCTTTTTCCAGATCCGTTAAGTGTGAAGATAAACTGTCAATTAGTGATGTTTCTTGTTTCTTTAGGTAGGCCTGCAATGTTATGAATTTCCCTCTTAGGACTGCTTTCGCGGCATCCCATGGATTTTGGTTCGTCGTGTTTTCATTTTTGTTTGTCTCGATATATCTTTTGATTTCTTCCTTGATCTCCTGCTTGACCCATTCGTTATTTAGTAACATGTTATTCAGCATCCATGAATTGGTGTGTCTTCCAGTTTTTTTTCCTGTAATTCATTTCTAATTTCATAGCACTGTGGTCAGAGAAGACAACTGGTATGATTTCAATTTTCTTAAATTTATCAAGACTTGTTTTGTGGCCTAACATATGGTCTACTTGGAAAATGTTCCATGTGCACTTGAGAAGAAAATGTATTCTGCAGCTTTGGGGTGAAATGCTCTGAAAATATCGATTAAATCCAAGTGGTCCAGTGTATCATTTAAGGCTGTCGTTTCCATATTGATTTTCTGTCTGGAAGACCTGTCCCTTGTTGTCAGAGGTGTGTTGAAGTTCCCTACTATGATAGTGTTACTGTTGATCTCTGTCTTTATGTCAGTCAATATCTGTTTTATATATTTAGGTACTCCTATGTTGGGTGCATAGATGTTTATTAGGGTTATGTCCTCTTGTTGGATCAATCCCTTTATTATTATATAGTGGCTATCTTTGTCTTTTAGTATGTTCTTCACTTTAAAGTCTATTTTGTCAGATACAAGTATTGCAACTCCAGCTTTTTTCTCATTTCCATTTGCATGAAATATCTCACTGCAACCCTTCACTTTCAGCCTGTGTATGTATTTTGATCTGAGGTGAGTCTCTTCTATACAGCATATACAAGGGTCTTGCTTCTTTATCCACTCAACCACCCTATGTCTCTTGATTGGAGCATTTAATCCGTTTACATTTAAAGTGATTATTGATATGTACATAGTTATTGCCATTTTTAAATTTGTAGTTAGATTGTTTTTATATTTCTTCTATTTACAGAAGTCCTTTTAGTATTTCTTGCAGTGCTGGCTTGGTGGTAATAAATTCCTTTAGCTTATTCTTTTCTGGGAAGCTCTTTATCTCTCCATCAACTTTAAATGATAGCCTTGCTGGATAAAGCAATCTAGGTTATAGGCCTTTGTTTTCCATCACTTTGAGTATCTCCTGCCACTCCCTCCTGGCCTTCAATGTTTCTGTAGGAAAGTCATTTGATAGTCTTATGGGAGTTCCCGTGTATGTAACCCTCTGTCTTGCTGCTTTCAGGATTCTCTCTTTGACTTTAACCTTTGCCATTTTAACTATAATGTGTCTTGGTGTGGACTTGTTTGGGTTTATCCTGGTTGGAACTCTGCACTTCCTGGGCTTGTATGTTGGTATCTTTCATCAGGTTAGGGAAGTTTTCAGACATTATTACTTCAAATATGTTCTCAATACCTTGCTTCCTCTCTTCACCTTCTGATATTCCTATGATGCGCATGTTGTTGCACTTGATGTTATCCCAGAGGTCTCTTAAACCATCTCCATTGTTTTTTATTCTTTTTTCTTTCTGTTGTTCAGTTAGGGTGATCTCTGCTAACCTGTCTTCTAAGTTGCTGATTCGATCCTCTGCTTCATCTAACCTGCTGTTAATTCCTTCAAGTGAGTTCTTTATTTCGGTAATTGTGTTTTTTAGTTCTAACTGGTTGTTCGTTATGATTTCTACATCCTTCTTTATGTCATCTCTAAGCACCTTAAACATTCTTATCATCAGTGTTCTGAACTCTGTCTCTGATAGGTTGGTTACCTCTGTTTCATTTGCTTCCACTTCTGGAGGTTTCTTCTGTTCTTTTATTTGGGACATGTTTCTTTGTTTCCCCATTCTGGCTGACTCTCTGTGTTTGCTTCAATATATTAGGTACATCCCCTAGAGTTCTTAGTTCTTTCTGGGTTATCTTATGTAGGATGTATCCTTTATATTTGACTTGCACTACTTCGTTCTTCTCCTCTGCATGTGCTCCGAAGGTGACTCTTGTGTTGTGTATATTGTCCTGTTAAAGAAGATCTTTAATTGCTTTTTGCTTGTGAGTAGGTGGGGCTAACTCCTACGGTGACTAGTTGTGAGACTTGGCTCTGCCCATCGCAGGGTGCTCGGCTGTATGAGGGTTGACTGCTTAAATGTGGTTTGGTCTCTATGGGCTCTTGTGCCTGCAGAGAATTCCCTCTGGGTGTGTGACTTGTAGGTCAAACCCGGTACTACTCTGGTTTGGTCTGGAGTTGGCCTCTGGATATGTTGAATCTTGTGCCTCTTAAGCTGGGCCCTGGTAGGGCAATTTCAGAACAAAGCAAATCACCAAGCACAACAACAACAACAACACAAAGAAAAAATCAAATATATTCACACGTAAAAGCAACCGACAACCCACACTCAACACAGGCAAAGATATCAAAGATATAAAGACAAAACAAAACAGAACAAAACAAAACAAAACAAAACAAAAAGCAGCGCCAGTCTTGGCTTAAGCCCACCAAGTAATCTCCATGTTGTCCCTTGCTGTACCAAAGATTCCCCTGCGTATTGTGCAGGCAGAGCCGGTCACCTGGTGCCCAGAGTGACGTTGGGACTGCAGATTTAGATGCGAGGGGCTGAGGGGTCTGGATGGTAGTTTTTACAAAATCAGTGCAGTTTCTGCCCTTGCCTGCACATATGCACATATGCACACTGAGAGTAGCCCCACCAGCCCTGTGTCCAGTTCTCCTGAGTCTTAGGCACTTCTTCTCTGTGTGTGTGAGTGTGTGTGTGTGTGTGTGTGTGTGTGTGTGGCGGGCGGGAGATTTCTGAGCTGCTGAAAGCCAGGAGCTGTGTCTGCTGCTTACTGCTGATCCCTGGGAGTGCCTCCACAGTTGTACTTGCCCTGCCCTAGGCAGACCAGAAAGGGTGGGTGCTGGGGATGGAGGGGTCTTCTCTCTCCCAGCCCAGCCTTGTCACACTCCTCCAGCAGGCCAGAAAATGTGGTGGCTGGGGGTAGAGGAGTCTCTTCTCTCCTAGCCCAGCAAAAATCACACTCTTCCCAGTCTCTTCCCTGAGTCAGAGCTATCTGCCAGTCTTCCCAGAGCCTGAGCACTAAGGCTCCTCTGTAATCTGACACTACTCCTCAGTTCAGGGGCCAGTTTAAGTCTTTGGAAGGGTGAGGGTAGAATTGGAAGGGGGGGAAGGGGTCCAGGTATGGAGTTTGTATCCTTTGTCTGGCCTAGGGCCCAACTGGAGGACCCAGCTGGGGTTATTGCCTCAAATGCTGGATATACCGCCCCCTCGGCAGGAGAGATCAGCTGTGGGACGCAGGGAAAGAGCCTACCTCCTGGCTTTTGTGTTCTCTGTTCCAGTCTGGGATCCCCTGCATCTCTGCAGCTGCGAATGCTGGTTGCGTTTCCACAGCGGCAAATGCGGGCTGCGTCTCCACTCTGCTCCCTTCCCTCTTCCCCTGCTTGCCCAATTTGCCCACCTGTGAGTAATCCTTTCACAAGTTACTTAGCTGTTCTGCTGTGATGAGCAGAGAGTCCTTTGATGGGTTATATGTCCCGTTTGTGATAAGATCCGGAGGAGAACTCAAAAAGTGCGCCCTGCTGCCACCATTCCTATGACGTCACTCTGAATAACTTATTTTTCATTTAATGATTATTTTAAATATAATTGAAGATCTCTATGTTTATTTATTAAGATGTGATTCATGATTTTTTAATGCTTTGGTCTGTGTTTGCCTGTAAAAGTCCAACCTCAGATGGTGTTTTGGTTTCGAAGGTAACCACTGGTCTTGCTGCTGTATAAGCACAGTCAAGGAAAGCCATGTTAGAGATGCAAATAAACACTCTTAAGTAGTCACTGATGTGTGATCATCTCATATGTGTGTTCACATTTTTTGTATGCAACCATTTCTTTCTTTTTATTTTATACACATAAAATCTCTTGCCTTTATCATCTCCCTCTCTTTTCTTCTGAAAATGGTTCCATCAAGGGCATCTTGCTTCAGTGATGCAATGAGTGTGCACATGTACTGCTTCAGAGGATTTCCAATGGAGGAAAGGCATCTGTCTCCATGTAGGACAATATTCCCTGGCATTCTCATCCACAAATATCTGCAAATCAGGTGTTTAAGAAGTTAGCCAAACTACCTCAAGTTTAGAGAGATCTAAGAAAATGAAGGATAGCCAACTAGTTAAATCCTTTCTTGCCCTTAGATTTTTCCACACCTAATAATCACTACTGTCAGTTTAAATACATTCAACTACAGAATGGTACATAAAGAAGTAACTTTTATGTCTCTCTCCAGAGTTCTTTCAAAGTGTGTCTTTTTAGCTTTAAAAATATATACATTGTGCAGAAACAGCAGCAGCAGCAGCCCCAAACCAGAAAAAAAATCATGGAAAAGGAATAAGGAGATATAGTGACAGAATCCTAAATTAGTACCAGGTGAACAATTAGGTTCAACTGCTAACAGGTGTGTAGAAGAGCCCACGTACAATGTTACCTTTTGTCAATGTGCCTTTTGAAAGGACTTTCTGTTGTAAAATTCCCAGAGTGTTTGGGCTGTTTAGAGGAAATGCTGTGTGTGTGTGTGTGTGTGTGTGTGTGTGTGTGTGTGTGTGTGTGTGTGTGTGTGGTGTGTATCCATCTAAGATAAAGCTTATTCTCATTTTAAACTGAAAAGAAAGTAAATACTCATATCACATAGGCCATGGAGTTGTGGGTGGAGGGGAACAGGAGGTAGTAGGAGTATTCACAAATTGTGGTCCTTGGACCTGCAGGTTTGCATGGAGGGCTTCTGGGATGATATACCCTTCTAAGTGTATACATTTATTTATTTATTTATTTATTTCAATAATTCTTGGGTGAGGTTTCAAAACTTGCGTGAGCTTTTGCAAATAGTCTGTGACTTGCCTCCTCCTCCAGCTTTAAACTGAAGTGGTCAAAAACTCATAAACTTCTAAGTCAATTGGCCCTGAGTTAGAATCTGCAATATTACAGTGAATCCTCACTTAGCATCTTCAATAGATTCTTGGAAACTGACTTTAAGCTTAACAACTTAAAACAATTTCACCATAGGCTTGATATTGTTAAGTGAAATCAGTCTGACTGAGAAAGAGAAATACCATATGATATCGCTCGTATATGTGGAATCCAAAGAATAAAATAAATGAACAAATAAAACAGAAACAAACCCATAGATCAGAGAACAAAACGATGGTTACTAGATGGGCTGGGTGAGAAAGGTGAAGGGATTAAGAAGTACAAATTGGTAGTTACAAAACAGTCACAGGGATGTAAAGTACAGCATGGGGCATATAGTCAATTATACTGTAAAAACTATGCATAGTGTCAGATAGTACTAGACATATCAAGGGGAGCACTTCATAAATTATATAAATGTCTAACCAATATGCTGTGCACCTGAAAATAATATAAAATAATATTGAAGGTCAACTATAAAAAATAGTCATGGGGATACAAAGTACAGCATTGGGAATATAGTCGGTAACAGTGTAATAACTATGTACACTGTGTCACACTGTACATAGTAATATGTACTGTCAGATAGTACAGGGTAATAGATGTACTTATAGGGGTTATTACTTTGTGAGATATATAAATGTTCAATCACTATGCTGGTTTGTACACCTGAAACTAATTAAAAAATTAAGAAGAAAAAAAGAGTCAAGTTCCCATGGTCGTATTTCTGGTCACAAAAACATCACCAAACTTCTAGACAAAAATTCAAAATACTTCTAATATTAAGCACTGAAGTAAATGTGAGCTATATATACATTTAAGAAAGATTAATAAAAATAAGTAAGGTACTTATTTTCCAACCTGCTTACCATTTTTCCCTGAAAATAAGACCGGGTCTTATATTAATTTTTGCTCCAAAAGACACATTAGAGCTTATGTTCAGGGGATATCATCCTGAAAAATCATGCTAGGGCTTATTTTCTGGTTAGGTCTTATTTTCGGGGAAACACGGTATTTTAGGTCAGGGTCGCAGGTGGCTGAAGCCTATCCCAGCAGTTGAGGACATAAGGTGGGACCTCACCCTGGACAGAACAGCCTTCCATCACAGGGGTGCCCACACCCACACCCACACCCACGCAAACTGGGACAATTTACACACCCCAGTGAACCTAATGTGCACACCTCTGGGACATGAGAGGAAGCTGAAGCATCCGGAGAAAACCCATGAAGACATGGAGAGAACATGCAAACTCCACACTGACAGCAGCCCCAGAGAGAAACCGATTTTTTTTTATCTCATCAATGGTATAACGAAATGATGTTGAACAAAGCAATGTTATTCAAGGACCTGCTGTCCTTGACCTTTCTGAACATGTTTCTTCATTTATAAAATAGGGTTAGTGTCACTGACCTCATTTGTTTATTTGATTATTTAAAGCCCTATTTTTCAAACTTCAACGTGCATGTTAACCACGTGAGAGCTTGTTCAAGTGAACAAGTTTCAGTGTTCAGTGTTCATCCTGGTTGGGGGTGGGGGCACACAAATTCCACCTGATGCAGTTGTTCTGCCTCCCACATTCCAAAGGGTAAGGATTTAAAAACACTGGTTTTCAAATTTGACTGCACACTGGAATCACACAGGAAGTTAAAAAAAAAATCTGCTATCTGGGCCCCATCTCTAAAGTTCCTGATTTAATGGGCATAGAGTGCAGCCTGGGAATCGGTGTTTTAAAGCTCCCCAGACGCTCTGAGTGTGCACGAAGTTTGAGAATCACTGATTTAAAGCACAGTGCCTGATACATATGACAAGCTCTACAATCATTAGGTGCCTTAGGAGGCTCCTTAATTATCGGGGTAAGGTAATGAACAAGAAAAGACTGACATATTCTTTCCAGTGGTATAAGAACTGAAAAGCTTGCTAGTGACTAAGCAAGCTGAATCCTATTGTGCAACAGACTCTGAAACCAGGGGTGTGGTTTCTTATCGTTTCTGTGTTTCGTATATTTAAACAATTGGGAGGAAAAGGATAATTATCTTTTAACCTCACATATTTGTTGGGACAATTCATGTTTATAAAATACTTTGAGACCGATAGATTACAGGGTGTTCAAGACATTTAAAATATACAAAGGGAAAGGATGGATACTGTAAAAATTCTCAGTAATTGGCTCAAAACAAGAGCAGATAATGTTGGGGCAACAAGGATGAAAGGTGGTGGTAATGGGGATGTTGACGTTGGCATGCTTTCTTCAGACGCTTGGACAAACGACACAAGAACAGTTTATATTGGTTCATTTTATTGGCCTTGACAAATTTTAAAGGCTTGTGTTTCTAGTGTGAGCCTAAATTTCAACTTGGAATCTAGGTTTTTGAAGTCTTCTTACCCAGGCGCAGGCTGTGGGAGCCACCCCTGACTAAGCTGTTATTATCACCAATCTTTGCCAGAAAGAACTCCCAGGCTTTCATAAGAGACCCTTTGGGAATGTTTGAAGCGAATGCTTGGAAATTTGTTAAGTGCTGATCTCATTTATGAGTGTCCAAATTCCTTGAGAGTGAAGTTCTTGGCCATTACTATAAAACATCAAATATTTGCAAAGGCCATTAATTGAGGCGGAGTCTAACATGGTGTGTGTACGAGGCAGTGAGCTCCTCTGAGCACTGGATTCAAGTAGATGGGCTGTAGAGACAAATTGTCTGGCTGGACATTTTCTATTCCCCCCCTCCAGATCAAGTCTCCATTCTGCCTCGCCCTGCTCTCAGCCCTGGAGGCTGACTCCACATGGTCTTGATGAGTGGGCTTCCTTGTCTTTTGACCTCAGCTTGGATTTGGTTAGTGGGGGTCCCTGCAGGAGACACAGGGAGGGAGCAGAAAGAATGGGAGTTTTTATTTGTCTAGGTTCCTTGGGTTGACTGCACTAAAAGTCACAGCTTCTTTCAAGGTGGCCCCCTCCACAAGGCTCTCTCCTTCTGAGTTCTAGTGTCTTCCCCTTTACCTACGTCTTTGGATTTATGAGGGTAACAGCTGTGTGTTACTGGATCCAGAGGATGCACTATTGCTTACAGCATCCCTTCACTCTGCCCATGATTCTGTGAATAGTTCTCTATTCAGCCCTCCTTACATTATTCGTATTTGGCACAAAGAGAAATACTTTTTCTATTTGTGCAGGGACCTCATCTTTCTCACCTGCTGTTGTATATTCATTGGCATTTCCTGAATAAACAAATAAATAAATGTTCTTCATTGGCTATATTTGTACACTTGACTTAGAGGTATTGATTAGTTATCAGGGGAGCAGCTCTGTGAGCAACGTCCATGTCCCAGAGGGTGAATTTCTCTAAGAATTAAGGCTATCTATAGAACTTTGACATGCCCCTTTAGCTTGTATTTATTTTAAAATTCTTAAAGTTATATGGAATTTTGAAACTACGATATAGGAATTGCACTACAACAAATATTTGGTTTTAACATTCCTCTCGCTTGCCTCATCACCCTCAAACACGAGCAGAATCTGCAGCACATATTTGTTAAATGGGGCTCAGGAGGTAGTAGCAGGCCTGCATCTCTTAAACCCCATCTTCTCAGTTGCCCTCTCAGCTTCACCTCTCACATTTCTCTCCTTCAGTAATAAAAAGTTGCATTCACATTCTGCGATGACGCTATCAGGCGTCACTTGCCCATCTTGGGATAAAAATACGGCATTTTTTTTTTTTTTTGGTGTGCTATTTGAGCTTCTATTTGTTCAAATTAACAGGAAATTCAAATGTTTCCTAGTAACTCTTCCCAATTTTTCCTAAAGTGAAGCTTAATCAAATTGGTGAGTTTGGGGCTTTGATGTACTCATTGGGTCAGGAAAGCGCTGCTGCTGAGTTCTGGACAGCCCCCTCTGTCCCTCCCCCTCTTGCCTGCCTCCTCCAGTACTTTTTATTTTTTTTTAATGCTATTCTTTTTTGTTCTTTTTTTTCTAAAGATTTTTTTATTGGGGAAGGGGTACAGGACTTTATTGGGGAACAGTGTGTACTTCCAGGACTTTTATCCAAGTCAAGTTGTTGTCCTTTCAATCTTAGTTGTGGAGGGCGCAGCTCAGCTCCAGGTCCAGTTGCTGTTGCTAGTTGCAGGGGGCGCAGCCCACCATCCTTTGTAGGAGTCCAGGAATCGAACTGGCAAATTTGTGGTTGAGAGGACGCGCTCCAACCACCTGAGCCATCCGGAAGCTCAGCGGCAGCTCAGCTCAAGGTGCCCCGTGTTCAATCTTAGTTGCAGGGGGCGGAGCCCACCATCCCTTGCAGGAGTCCAGGAATTGAACTGGCAACCTTTTGGTTGAGAGCCCACTGGCCCATGTGGGAATCGAACCGGCAGCCTTAGGAGTTAGGAGCATGGAGCTCTAACCACCTGAGCCACCAGGCCGGCCCTCTAGTACTTCTTTGCTGCATCATTACGAGACAGTTCTGTTGTCATTGCTGGAACCTACAATTGGGTGGTTCTGACATTTGAAGATAAACCTGGTGTTATGGGCTGGATTGAACGCCCCCAAAATTCATATGTTGAAGGCCTCACACCCAGTACCTCAGAATGGGATTGTAATTGGAGAAAGGGCCTTTAAAGAAGTAATTAAGGTAAAACGAGGTCATATGGTTGAGTCCTAAACCAATATGACTGGTGTTCTTATAAGAAGAGGAGATTGGAAGACAGATGTACACAGAGGAAGGCCATGTGAAAACAAAGGGCTGCCCCAGTTTTGTAGGTTAGAAGTCCAAGGTCAATGTGTCAGCTGGGTTGGTTTCTTCTGAAGGCTTCGCCTTTCAGCTTCTAGATGGCCATCTTCTCCAAATGTCTCCACGTGGTCTTCCCACTGTGAGTGTGTGTCTGTGTCCTAATCTCTTCTTATAAATACAACAGTCAAGTTGAATTGGGACCCACTCCAATGATCTCATTTAACCTAGTTACCTTTTTAAAGACCCTATGTCCAAACACATTCTGTGGGTTAGGCCTTTAGCATATGGATTTGGGGAGAAAACATTCAGCCCTTAACAGGCATGCTATTTTATATAAGCTACAACCTCAGAAAATATTCAGTTGAAGCTCTGTTTAGCTTCCTTCCAAGTGCATAGAAACTTATACTGGCCCTGTTTTCAAGCAGAGAGACAGACTTAAGTCCCCATATTCATATGTATTTAGTCCCATTACTCTATAGGTACCAGGTTCCTGGTTGCCCCAATCTGTTTCTGGACACTGAACCCAACACAACTGCTGCTTCTGCCCCCTGACTTCTCTGTGCTTCTAGTCCAGAGAAATAGTTGCCTTATTTTGAACTTAGCTGTAATTTTTTATCTGTCTCTTATTGTAACTATCATTTTTCTATGTTTGGATTGTGGCAGAGAGTTGTCAATGCATAACTTAATAGCACTATTTAATGATTGTGGAATACCCACAATTATTTTTTAAAGAGGAAAAAAAAGTGTTAATACCAAAGTTGCAGGAAGTTCCAATGTGACCATTTAATCAAGTCTGTGGTTAGAAGTATATTTAGACATCCTACCAAACTAACATGATTACTAATAAACATAGAGGAGAAACTTGAATCCAAAAATGTTCTTCCAAATATATGTCCGGTTTATCTAAATACACAGAAGTACAATTAAATTTCAAGCATAGCCCAATTTTTAAACATTGCATAATGTAGTCAGTTACTTTACACTGGGGCAGAAATCATTTTTGAAAGTTTGAATTATTTATGCTAATGGAGGGGAACATTGACAAGGATAATGCAAGAATGGTATATTGCGTATAATTTATACTTTGTTTTGCTCTGTATTTCTGTACTCCATTTAATCCAGGTGTTTGATATGTTGGGAGTTTATACCATTTCCCTTCAAATGATAAAAACACATTCTGAGAATCTGATTTGGAAAACTCCCATGCTTCCCATGCTGTTTTATCACTTGCCAAAGTCTTCCCAGTTACTAATCCCATGCTCAAGAGAGATGCTGAATTGGTTCTGACTGATTCACCACATCTGGAACTCACCTTATCTCTTTCTAAGTTCATCCATGGTCTGAGTCACATCTTCCTTAAGGAGCATGTTGGAAGGTAATGATGTATTTTGGCTTCTATGGCTTTATGCGATGTCTGATCCTAGGAGGAAGAGACTGAAATGTTCTAAAATCCTGCAGAGGTTATATGTAGACTAAGTCAACAGACCACAGAACTCAGGTATCCTTTGTGAGTAACCCACAAAGGGACTAATTCATTCATAGATTTGACTCTTACGTTGCTGAGAGTTTACTGGGAAGGTTTTGACAAAGACTTCAAATTACTATCAACCTACTCCAAATCACCTGTGCAATGAAAACAAAAAGACAAGGAAAACCATACTGGGAACTACTTTGCTTACTGCAAAGATTACATAGCATCTTGACATGATTTGCCATCTTCTGTTCACACACCACTGATAGGCATCCCCTTGCACATTGAAGAATGAATCTACTTGACCCTCCCAAACAATACATGACCTTTAACCTTGATGTACAAAAATTTTACCAATGTAGCATATGCTCTTACAAATACATATTGAACTCCCACTACTTGTCAGAACTATTCTAGGCACTGAGATAAAGCAGTGAATAGGACCAGATTTCAGTCTGGGAGGTTTTCAGAGCTTGGTGTTAATGTTTTCCAATTGAAATATGACCAAACATTTGAACCCATTAATAAAAGAGCAACTATGCAATGCTTTTTAATAAAAATGCTTATTCAGTGCTTTGAGATCTGAATTTTTGAATTCTAACTAAACTACTTTTATGCATATGTAAATAAGTGGTGGTCAATTTTTCTGATAGAACTTTATGATTCTGATATTAATTTTCTGTAACACACAGATCTAACCAGTGGTAAATATAATGGTTGTTTGTACTTAGGTTTTATAAATTGGAGAGTCGAGGAAATTACATAGACAATTTAGAAGGAAAAGATGCTGTTAAAGAAAATCTAAGGTTTTCTTACTCGGACTCAAAGGTCCATTACACAGATTCAGAGTAATTACATACATTTCTCTTTTGCTTTATGTATATGGACAAAAGCAGTGAGAAAAAGTTGAAAAGGTAGAGGTAAATAAGTTTCAAATTTTCTAAAGTAAATAATGACTTTTTAAAAATAACCTCAGTTTTATTATTCCACACTGTGCCAATCATTTACCATAGTAAATGTGCTATAAAAACAGTTCACACGGACCTTGGTTTCTGAAGTTAAAAAAGCAGAGCCAAGTTTAAGAATGAGCTGATTAAAGTTGCATGGAAATTATGTGGTTCTGAAATCATGTATGTGAATTTTGAACCAGCTTGCAATTAATAATCTTTCAGGATATTTATATGTAAAATATTGCTGAAAAACATCACATGTATCTTTGTATACCCCCATTTTTTCCAATTATTTGAAATTGAACCTTACCTCAGCGTTTCTCAAATTGTGATTTTAGATTCTCCTGATTCTGACTCACTTGGCCAGATGACTGTGTTTCATGTCAGACTCTCTGAATCAGAATCTTCACAACTGTACTAAATCCTGGAATCCACATTTGAAATAAACTGTCCAGATGATTCTAATGCATATTAAAGTTTAGAACTCCTCTCTTAACCTCATCAAGTCTTAAGATATTTAATTTGCTATTTTTTGAAATTGTCTTCTGGTTTATATATAATTTACATTGTTTTATTAATTTTTTAAAAAATGTTAACTTCAGTTTAGGCAACTGAAAAACATCAAAGAAAATATGCATTATTGAAGGTTTTTTACATCTTAAAAGATAGTTCACATGATGTGAAAAATGGATGACTAAGCTCATCCATATTTTTCAAAGGCTGACTAATTTTAATAATTCAATTTGGCAAATGTGGTTTTAGAAACTGATATTAGAATTAAGCTCTTAAAACCTGAGACTATTTTCCTTTGACTTGTATAACAAAAGGGAGAGGATATTTAATATATACATTTGACTTGAGTGGTTCCACTTATAACTTTTTTTTTTTTTCTTTTCAGTCAATTACATTCCTTTGTAACTCAAATGACTCTTGGAGCCCCAGGTAGCACAATTTCCACAGAGAATCATATTCAAAGAAAAGTGTTCAGCCAACAAACACAATTAAAAATGAATTCCAATGTCTACCTCTCTCCTTCACAGCACAGGAAAGGGAATCCTTTGATTAGGTTTCCAAAAAGTCCTTCCTAAATTCTCCAGCTCTCTTGCTACCCTGAAGCCGTTACTGAACATCCCCCATCAGAAATTCTAAATTCCCTTTCCACCTTTAACAGGGCTATCTTCTCCCCTCTTCCTCCCTGATCTTCTCTATTATTTAGATATAGTTTCTGTGGATACCCTACTTTTTCTCCTCACTTGCAATTCACTAACTAATCTCTTGATTAGTGTATGTCTGGAGATCTGATAACCTGAGTGACAGATGCTCTCTATTGCTCACTTCTAATGTGAATAATTAGGAACTGACTGAAAATATGATTGTACACCTGCAAGATTTGATGGTGGTTTGAGATTTTGAAATTCCATTTCCATCAATATGTCCTTAATATTACTTTTACAAAATGAAACTAGCTGTGTGAGTTCTATGAAATACAAAATATTTTCATTTTTCTAATTTTGGCACCTGTTAAGTTGATACAAAATTTTGTGGTCTATAATTTCAATATCTACTATAAAATATGATATGTAATTAAAAATGGAATGCTACACAGTACATATCCATTGCTGATTTCAGACCACAGCAAAAACATTTTCCTGTTAATATTGGTACTTTCACAGTTAAATGTGATCTAAGCACTATGGAACCATATAAGGACCTCAGATTTTTGCCACAGGGAAATTTTTATTACATGCTTTGCCTTCAGTTTACTTTAATAACACTTAATAATAATACATTACATTTGTGTAGCACCTTTTATCCAGTGATCTCAAAGCACAATATAAACATTAATTCTTAAAATTCTCTAGATCAGTATTTTTAAACTCATTAAATTTTTTAATAAAAATATAAATGCATGCTATAGCTGGAGCTAATATATTAAATGGCTTAGTTTGTTAGAGAATAGAAATTTTATAGTTTTTGCTCCTGGATTTTGAAATTCAGTTCAAAATTTATTAAAAATAAAACAAAGGATCTTTTTGCTGAGTACAAAGTAATATATACTCATTGTAGAAAAATCTGGAAAGTACTTAAAATATGAAAAAGAATATAAACACTAACCACAATCCTACAACATTTTAAGCACTCTTAAGATTTGGTATATTTTCTACAAATCCTCTTTATATGCACATATACATTTTTTACATTACATTATTAAGTGCATGTGTGTATTTTTTCAACTAACATATTTAAACCATTTTCTAATGTTTTACAATATTTTTGAACACATGAATTTTCAATGACTACATAATAAACACTAGGTGAATACATAATTATTAACTATTCACATGCTTTTGGATATTTGGGTTATTCCAGGTTTCCAAGATTATTAGTAATCTGGTAATGAC
The DNA here is from genome assembly GCF_964194185.1 of Rhinolophus hipposideros. Taxonomy (NCBI): domain Eukaryota; kingdom Metazoa; phylum Chordata; class Mammalia; order Chiroptera; family Rhinolophidae; genus Rhinolophus; species Rhinolophus hipposideros. Next base: position 28,391,386 of record NC_138053.1, read on the forward strand.
CATTCCTTTGTAAAGCATCTTTATCTTTCCCTCTACTTGTTTAAAGTGGATTTTAGGAGTGGAGTTATTATGTCAAATGGCATTAAAATAATTTAGGCTATTTTTATGTGTTAAGAAATTTGTTTCCAAAAAAGTTTTGCTATTGTACTTACTATTTGTCAAGTCTTTTATTTACAAAGTTAAAAAGGTTTAAAACTCCTGACAAAATAATCTGAAATTAAAGAAAAACAAAACAATATCACATTGATTAAGAGCATAAGCTTTGGATTCAGTCATTCCCAGGTTTGTATTTTACCTGTGTGGATTTAGGCAAATTAATTAATTTCTGAGTCTCAATTCCACATCTGTAAACTGGGGATTATAATGCCTATTTTATAGAGTTGCTGTAAGCTTTAAGCTTTAAATAAAATGAGATATACAAAACAATTAGAACAATTTCTGGAAATTTCTGATACATTCCCATGGGTTTAAAATCTATTCATATGCTGACATCTCAGAACTATGTAGTCCCAACTCAGACCTGTCTTCTGAGTTCCTGACTTGCATATCCAGTTCCCCACCTGACATCTCCATTCGGATATCTCACAGCTACCTCAGTTATAAAGCTTTCAAAAGGCTAACATTTGGGTTATAATTCTACAAGTATTGTTTATATGCCCATATGCAAATATATTTTGTTTTATAAAATTATATCATTGAGTGTATTTTTCAGGGTTCTCCAGAGAAACAATATATATAAAGATATATAGAATATCTTCTCTATCTATCTATCTATCTATCTATCTATCTATCTATCTATCTATCTACCTACCTACCTATCACTTATCTATCTGGCTAGCTAAGAAATTGGCTCACGTGATTGTGGAGGCTGCCTAGTCCACTCTTTGCCTGGCAGTTTAGCAGGCTGGTGACTCAGGGAAGAAATGGTGTTGCAGGTCGAGTCTGGAAGCAGAATTCTCTCTTCCTCAGAGATCTCAGTTTCTTTCTCTTAAGGCGTTCAGCTGACTAGATGATGCCCACTTACATTATGGAGGATAATATGCTTTCTTCTAAGTCTACTGATTTAAGTGTTAATCTCATCCAAAAAGTACCTTCATAGCAACATCTGGACTGGTATTGACCAAATATCTGGGCACCATGACCTATGACACATAAAATTGACCATCACGCTAAATATATATGTACTAATTGCTAATTAAATGACTCCTTACTCCCTATTCTATGCTCTTTTCAGCTTTTCCATTTCACTATCTGCTTCCAGCGTTTATACAGTCATACAAGCCAGATACCTAGAATTCATAGTCTTCTTCCTTATCACCACATTAAATTTTTCACCAAGTTGTATGTATTTCACTGTCTAAATGTCGCCTTCACTCTATCTCCTCTCATCCCCTGCTACCGCCCTTGTCCAAGCCACCACTGCCTCTAGTCTGGCCTACTGCACTGGTTCTAAACCTGGCAAGTAGAGCTATCTTTAAAAATCCAAGTTTTTACTTTAAAAAGTCTTCAAAACTTTCCTCTTTCTCTAAGAAGAATAAAAATGAATTTCTTACCATTACCCACAAAGCTACGCATGCTCTGGTCCCTTTCTACCCCTCTGAACACATTTCTTGCCCTTCTCTCTGTACTCATTCACTCACTCTCCAACACTGTCATTTGTTTCAGTTCCTGGAAACTGCCTCTCTGTTTACCACTTCAATGCATTTGCCTGTGTTGTTCCTTCTGTGAGGCCCTCTGCTCCCTAACTCTTTGTGTGTTCCAAAGTCTTAGCGTAAATCTTCCATTAGGTGCAGCTTTCCCTGGATTCTCTTATTTAGAGCTATCCTTTGTAAAGTACTGTATTTTCCCCATATTAGTGGCCACAACTGTGTGTAAGTATATATTCAGTTTGTATTGACTATCTCTCAGACTAGTCTATAACTTCTATTGAGGCAGCCCAGGCAATGGCTACTTGACTCAGCGTAGTTTACCTATTGCCTAACACTGTCCGTATGAAGAGGGCACTTGGTCTGTATTAAACAGGTGAAAGAATGGATATAGACTTAATAGGTAAGAGCTGCTACTTTTGATAATTTATAATTTTTAAAATTACGAGACTATAATATGTTATTGGTGCACTGGGTTGAATACCTAAAGAGGTGTGTCCATGTCCTAATTCCTAGAACCCAGAAATGTGACCTTATTTAGAAAAATCACCTTTGCAGATGTAATTATGACTCTTAAAATGAGATCATCCTAGATTATCCGGGTGGGCTCTAAATTCAGTGACAAGTGTCCTTATAAGAGACCGAAGAGAATACACAGACACACAGAGGAGAAGACCATATGAAAATGGAGGCGGAGATTGGTATTCAGCCACAAGGAACGCTACCAGAAGCTAGAAGAGGCAACAAAGGATTCTCCGCTAGAGCCTCCACAAGGGGTGTGGACCTGCCAAAGTCTTGATTCTGGACTCCTGGACTCCAGAACAGTGAGAGAATAAATTTCTGTTGTTTTAATTTATCCAGTTTGTGTGAATTTGTTACGGAAGCCCCAGGAAACTAATGCAGTGGGCGAAAAGTCTGGTCTTAAAGACTTTAAAAGTTTCTACATTCTGAAAGACTAGCATTTTGAGTTTTTCAGCAACCTTTTAGTATAAGAATGTTCATATCATTAAAATAATTATGTGTGTAAAATCCTATACTATTAATTCATAATACAGACCACTGTATTGTAATACTCATTATCATCACTGCGCACACATAAAAATTACCACTTATTTGCTGAGATGAAGGCATGTTTGTCTTTATCGTTTTATATGAGCAATTCCCACTTTTATAGATTTTTCTTCCCTAAAATAAATGCATCAATTATTATGAAATGGGTTCTATTTTTCACTGTGCATAAGGGGAATTTTAAATAGGTTTAGCTATACCTATATATTGTAAGAAAATGATAATTATCACTATTTAATATTTACAAGAATATAAGGTTAGTATTTTTGCAAATTGTACAAGTGAGAAAATGGAGGCTCACAGAGCTAAAGTAACCTACAAAATCCATAGCACTAATGGGCAGTAGAGAGTGACACTTGGATACGAGCCTAACTATCCTGTATTCTTAACCAAGGCGCTGTAATCCATGTGGTGGACGCTACTATGTCCCTTTAATCACTCATAGGAAGTGACTTGAGAAACCCACTGAAATTGGTTAGCAATTTAATGTAATAATTCGTCTAAGGAGACATTTTATTTTGAAAGAATACCTGGGCATGAAACACTACAAGTAGAACTCCTGATAGGGAAGATATTTTTAGAAGAATCCCCTTGAATTAAAACCAGTCTAGGATATGAAAGTGCTTACTGTGCACATGCATAAGGTTGACCCCAAATCTGTAGGATGCAACTCACTTGAAACAGATGGAAAATTGAAAATGTGGTTCAGTGATCTGGGCTGACTGTACAGTTTTATTCCTTGGCTATCAGCTATTCACTGCTTAGCTTCATATATTTATTATTTTATTTTATTTTATTTTATTTTATTTTTAAATTTGTTTATTGGGGTGACAATTGTTAATGAAATTACATAATTTCAGGTGTACAATTCTGTATTACATCATCTATAAATCCCATTGTGTTTTCACCACCCAGAGTCCGTTCTCCTTCCATCACCATATATTTGATCCCCCTACCCTCATCTCCCACCCCCCATCCCCCTTACCCTCTGGTAACCACTAAACTATTGTCTGTGTCTATGAGTTTTTGTTTCTCATTTGTTTGTCTTGTTCTTTTGTTGTTTTTGGTTTATATACCACATATCAGTGAAATCATAGGGTTCTCTGCTTTTTCTGTCTGACTTATTTCGCTTAGCATTATACTCTCAAGATCCATCCATGTTGTCACAAATGTTCCTATATCATCTTTCCTTAACGCCGAATAGTATTCCATTGTGTATATGTACCACAACTTCTTTATCCATTCATCTATCGAAGGACATTTTGGTTGTTTCCATGTCTTGGCCACCGTAAACAAAGCTGCAATGAACATTGGAGCGCACGTGTCTTTATGGAAAAATGATTTCAAATTCTTTGGGTAGATACCCAGGAGAGGGATTGCTGGGTCATATGGTAATTCTATTTGTAATTTTTTGAGGAACCTCCACACTGCCTTCCATAGCGGCTGCACCAATCTGCATTCCCACCAACAGTGTATTGGGTTCCTTTTCTCCACAGCCTCTCCAACACTTGTTGCTAATTGTCTTGTTGATGATAGCCATTCTGACAGGTGTGAGGTGGTAGCTCATTGTGGTTTTTATTTCTCTGATGATTTCTCTGATGATTAGTGATGTTGAACATTTTTTCATATGTCTATTTGCCATTTGTAAGTCCTCTTTGGAGAAATGTCTCTTCAGGTCCTCTGCCCATTTTTCAATTGGGTTGTTTGTTTTTTTGTTGTTGAGTTTCATGAGTTCCTTGTATATTTTGGATATTAGACCCTTATCGGAGGCACTGTTTGCAAAAATTTTCTCCCATTCAGTCGGTTCCCTCTTTATTTTGTCGATGGTTTCTTTTGCTGTGCAGAAACTTTTAAGTTTCATATAGTCCCATTTGTTTATTTTAGCTTTTACTTCCATTGCCTTTGGAGTCAAATTCATAAAATGCTCTTTGAACCCAAGGTCCATAAGTTTAGTACCTATGTTTTCTTCTATGCAGTTTATTGTGTCAGGTCTTACGCTTAAGTCTTTGATCCATTTTGAATTAATTTTGGTACATGGTGAAAGATAGCAGTCCAGTTTCATTCTTTTGCACGTGGCTATCAGCTTCATATATTTATATAGAATATTGTCTTCATATAGAGGGAAGAGCTTAGGGAAATTATGCCTGTAGTGTAATGTGGGTTGCCAAAGACTCTCACATGATCTGCGTCCATGTTCAGACCCACTGATCCATGCTGAGTAGCTCCAAGATGAAGTGTGAGAGCCTTTCACCTTTCCAACCACTGAAGTTCTCTTAATCAGTATATTTTTCTAATGGTTAGAGCAATAACCTCATCTTGTCAATAGGGAAAACCTCACATGGAAGAAAACTCTTGATTTGTGTTTAAGTTATTGCTTTGTTATTTACTAGCTGTGAGACTTGATCAGGTTAACCAACTTCTTTGAATGTCAGTTTTATTTAGCATACTGATGAAAAATTATCCTGGTGTCGTTAAAAAAAAAGGCACAAACGCATAGTGCTGGGCAACACATCTTTATGACTTAGTTCATGTTGATTTCACTCTTTGACTCATTCAGCAAATATTTTTTGAAAACTTGCTATGTGCCATTCAGAAAGAAAAGGTCATTAATTGACTTGGTGTTGGAGGATGTGGAAATCTGATCAAAAACTTTTACAGGTACCTGTCCTTCCTTTTGCCATCTCCAACCACCCAGCTAAGGGGAAGTCTAAGAAAATGAACTGGAATTTAATGGCTTCAGTGGAATACTAGCCTGGTGAACTGCTATCAGCAGCTTAAGCCGTCTCTCTGCCAAGCCACCAGTAGGCACTGCTCTAGTGGTGTGCTCAAGAGGGCACAGCTTCTACCTAATGAAGGTGCTCTACAACACTGTGTCAGTAATGCTTTTAGACAGCTGTCAATTCCTTAGGAAGCCTAAAAACATTGGGGAACTCTCTATGTAGGCTAAATTATGTAGGATCAGAAACAAGGCTGTGAATGACACTTCAAAGCACCTACCCATGTCACTGGAATGGAATTGGAAATGATACTGGAAGTTGTTGGCTAACTTTATGTTCCAATAGCATTTTTTGCTTCAATGTTCTTCTTTGGTCAATTTGTTGGCTAGTTATAATGCCAACCATCTATTTTGACTAAATCATATGATTATGTCTTCTTTAGTTACATATATAACTTGACCAAAACAAAAATATGTACATAAATTACTAAAATTGCTCTGTGACAATGGGAAATTCAAAATTCATAAAGCCCAAATAGGCATATATTGCTAGAAGGTACAGAGTTAGCTTGTCAAGACTATCAATTGAATAGTGTAAACATTTAATGAAAGAAGAAACAAGAAGATTGTCTTCTAGGAGCTTGCAACAAAATATTGGTATGAGGAGAGTCCCATACACATATATGTAGCCAATGATAACTTTTTTCAAGGGTAATGAGCGTTATTAGAATGATAGGATAAAGGCAATGTGAACCTGGGAAGCCTTCGTGGAAAATGTGAGTTTTGAATAAGGTTTTCAATGTTTTGAAGGTATAAGACTTGGCAGAAAGATTGTTTTGGGGGCAACACAAGTGATGAGAATCTCTTCTCTCATATTACGTACACCCTTTCTACATCCCTAGGCCATATCACAAAGTTGAACATTTTTAATATGTTGAATGTGTTGAATATTCCCCAATATGCAATATGCAACCCAGTAGATACAATTGCCCACTGATATATTTACTTGGCTTCTCTAGAAGACTCCTAAACACAATCAACTTAAAATGAAAATCATCAATATACTCCCCTCTGCTTCTCTTCTGTGCTGCCTCTCTCAGTGAGGGGCATTACCATCCATCCACTGGCTTAAGAAAGAAATCTGTGACTTATTCTTGACACTCCCACATCCTCACTCCTACTTCCCATCAGTGGACAAAGCCCATAGATTTCACTGCAGGAATACTTCAGTTATCTATTCTTCCCCACCCTCATAGCCATGTTTATAGTCCAAACCACCTGCAAGAACCTCTAAATTTGTCTTTATGTAATCACTCTTACCCCTCCAGTTCATTTTCATTTTTTACCTTTTACCTAAAGTGATCTACAAATGCAAGTCTGATCGTATGTATTACTCTTCTGTGTAAAATTCTTTACTGCCTTTCCATTATTACTAGGTTACTATCTAAACTTCTTACCATGGACTTACAATAGAGTTACTCTACAATATAGCCTCATCTGCTTCTTCACCCTTATTTAGTGCCATGCTACCGCTCAATCTCTCCCTGTCTCAATTATAGTGGATTCCCTTTTGTGTCAGAAATAGGCCACCATCCTTTTCTGATCTTTTGCAAATGCTCTTTCCTTTACTTGGAGAAACAACTGGGTGTATTCATTCATTTAGGAATAAATAGATACTTACAGACCATGATAAGGGAGATGAAAGAAAAGTAAGGGTTCGGTAAGAGAACCTCATTAGAATGGAGGCTGGAGGAAGCTTCTGCTCAGGTATTGGCTAGTGTGGTGGAATAAACATTCCACGAAAAGTGACAGAATATTCAAGGGCTCTCAAGGTCGTGTTAGGGGAGATGACAGGAAGAAGCAGAACAGTGAATGAGAGGGCAAGTGGCATGAGTTTAGGCTGGAGAAGTGAGTAGGGCCAGACAACTAAGAGTCTTCCAATCATGCTGAAGATTTTAGGTATTAGGAAATAACAGTTGTGTCTGTGTGATGAGTAGAAGGGATCAGGAGAATCTGGAAACAGAGACATTTGTTTTTTGGCTTCTAGTTTGAATGCTGGTGGTCGTGGTTTGGCTGTGGGAACAAAGAGGTGAAGGTATGAACACATGGGTCCCAAATTAGAAAGGATGAACTGGTGCTGGACCTTGGCGGCAGGTGAGAGAGAAGGGGCTGAAGAGGGAGTGAAGAGGACCCCACAGTTACATTGCTGGGTGCCCAGAAGGCTAATGGTGCCCCTTGATCACAGTAGGCAAATTGAAATGGGGCAAGGGTTTGAAGGAGAGGATTCTGGGTGCAGTTTTGTCATAATTAGTTTTAGATCTTGGCAGATCACCAAGAAGAGCTATTTTTTTAGACAGCACAAAATATACCATTAGTAAGAGGATGAGGGAGTCAGGACCTGAGATATTGATCTCAGAGCCATCTGTGGTCAGGGAGTAGTAGTTATGTTGCTTTGCAGTAAGCAAGACAGTGGGATAATATAGAATTTATTAGACCAGGTCAGCTGGATTCCTGGGTTTTCATTAACAGTGCTTAGCCGTATCAGCATAGGCAAAAGTATGGGCAGGGGTGCTTGTAAGGGAGAGCTGAAGGAATGGGAGGTTAAAGAGAATGAGCAACAAATCTAAGTCTAGTGTCCACTGCCAGGATCCGCTCACAGGAATACCTAAAGAGAAAATCGGGTTCACATCAACATATTGGAAAGCCTTAAACAGAAAAGGAAGAATGGCAGTATCAGAATAGAACAGCACGTGTGCTAAAACCTACAGACAAGAAGAATAAGCTAATCATTATGCTTTGATCCCCGATTTTGTGTTGATTTCATAAGTTTGTGTGTTTGTGTGTGTGTGTGTGTGTGTGTGTGTGTGTGTGTGTCCGTGTGCGTGCGCTTGAAGCATTAAGGGCAAGTGTCTTTTCCTTTTTAGTTCCTTTTCGATGGAAAATCTTGCTATGACATCTGTGAGCTTGGTACTCTTGGGCAAGTCACTTAAACGTTTTGTGTTTTACCTTCCTCCACTTCAGAGAAAGAACACTATTCTGTTAGGTTCCTATGAGTTTTAAGAGAGCCAATGTGTGAGAAAGTGTCTGCCCCAGTTCATCCCTCCGGGGTCCAGCACGTCATCTGAGGACCACTGCCCCTATTTTCTGCTCCTGCTGCCCACTGCTGTTGGTGCCCTCACATTATTTTACAAGCAAGGCCTCTTCATTTAGGATGGAATCAGATGCTTCCTGCTTGGTAACTTCGTAGATCTATTTCCAGGAAGGAGATTATTGCCACAACTTTTGGATTCATGAGGATTTCATCAATGCAGGAATGAGCACCAGTGTCCTTGATAACTCTTTCATCTCTAGGTGACACAGAATAAGACTGCACCTGTACACTCCATGTAATTTGCAGAGCTGTACATACCTTTGAAAAATGATTTGTAATTCTCATGGCTAGCTTTTAAAGTGTTTTTAAATAACTGAGCTGTACAAGGACACGCAAACTATGGAAAGCTTTAAAGAGGCACCTAACAGGCACAGAAATCATATATCCGTTTTGATAGTCACTAGGACATCAGGAAGAGGTCTAATTCCACTGATCACACATATATTTCACAAGGACTTACACTTGGATTTCTTTTTCATGTCCCTCATATATTCTATGAAAATAAGTTACTTTTGGAATTTTGCTTTCTTGAGTTAGAAAAAGAAAAAGTTAAAAAAAAAAGATCTTTGATCTCTTTTTTTTAAGACTAGCATGGATTCCAAAATCATTTATAAGCATAACAGCAATACAAACACAGATAATGTTAGTCAGGATTGCTACGAATGGATGCTCACTTATATCTGACTTCAGCCAAAAAATGCCAGTAATCCCCAAATGGCCTTGCCAGAACAAGTTTCATTTTTTTCTTTTTTTCTGGGAACATTTAGAGTTTCTACATTGGGGTGCTGCAAAATACCTTTTACTGTTTTGAACTTGAGATGGGGCAAAACAACATGGAAGGGACAAAACTCCCATCTTGGAATGATCAGAAAACATGCAGCACTCAAGAAGCTACCGAAGGCTTTGTCTTACAGAGGGTAAGAAAGGGAGTGTTTGGGGATCTGTGTTGTGTCGGGTCCAGTACTTGACCTTGGGATGTAGGGCTAAGGATGAAAAAAAGTCTTAAATCTTGCCTATCTACAAATAATTACCTTTTAATTGGCCCAAGGCAAAACTATCATGTTCATCCACTTCTTTTCAGAAGCCTCAGGCTGAAGATTTTGGCTTTTCACATATTCTCTTTGAGGTTATCCCTCATCAGTATTTCACTCTGGGTTCTCTTAGATAAAAATGTTGGAAGGATAATGGGAATTAGCAATAATTAAGTGTCACTTTTAAAGCAAACACAATTGTTGCCTTCAACATTGTAGTCATTCTCAGCAATAAACTGTAACAGTTTGACGTGAAAAGTATGGATTGCTCACTATTGTCGCACTCTTAAAGTGGTAACCTTAGACTTACTAATAATTAGCAGCAATAGCCATACCAAAAATAAATAAATAAATAATAAAAAATCATAAAACACAAAAGGGTTACCTATACCTACATAAAAAACTTTATTATTAGCTTATAGTTTTTAGTCATTAAAAGTTATTTTGTTTCTATATTTCTGTTGACCAGCTCCATTTTTATGTTGCCTTCTTTTGAAATCTGTTTTCTTGTTGCTAGCTAAGTAACTTATTACTTAGCATTATTAATGCAGCATTATTTAAAGCATATGATATTAGCATGATTTGCTGTGAGGGTGTTAACCTAATTTAAAAAAAATAAATTCAGTTTTAATATCTCAGTGGTATTATGCTTTGTTAAAATTGCCTTTCTGGAAAAACTCACTCATCTGTAACAGTTTAAACATGAATCCTTTACCCATATACTATATTAGCTGAGTAAAAAATGAATTTTTTACTGGTTTTCTTTTCAATACGTCTTGTGAAATCATAAGAGAATTCTGCAATTTATATAGGGAAATTTGGCTGCCATTTGCATAGACTGTGACATATGACTATGATTTGTAACTTTCCTCCCAACACTTCGTTATTTGTTATCTGAATATCTGAGTTTCAGAAATATGAATTAGTGTATGAACAATGGAAAAAAGGCATTCTGTAATTCTCAGGGGTATGGTGTGCTACTGTCCTTAGAAATATGGTCTGGGAAATACATTTCGGTACAGAATTTGTATTCAGCTTATCTTAGTGATTTACATGACTGTGTGTGATTTGCATCTTCATTTGATTTTTGCATTTTTTATTTGTATGTTATTCATTCTGTTTTGTGTCTGGGACTGTGCATGTCTTTGGCTGTTTCCAACCATCTTTGAAACTTTATCAAAATCACAACCTTATTCTCTGGGTGAGTGTTAAGGAAAATTATATTAAAGGCATATAGGTCTTATAGAGTAGGGCATTTATTCCTTTAACAACTGCTATGTGTCAGTTACTGTACTGGGCACTGGGACTACAGGTTTAAACGAGACAGACATGGTCCTGATTCAGAGAGCAAATAGTTTAGTGGAGGTTACAGAGGAGCAAATAGGCAATCACAAACATTATAGGGTAAAGAATAGGTGACAGCACTGAGAGACCCAGAATTGGTAAGTAAGGCACGGCTTCCAGGAGGAAGTGACACCAACTTGATACTTGAAGAATGAGCAGGATTAGCCAGACAAAAGGAGTTTAGGGTTTGGATGGGGGTAATGGATGGGAAGACAGAACTCTAGTCAGTGGGAATAGCTCTGTTATACAAAAGACTAAAGGCTACAGAGAGCATTAGCCTCTGAAAATTAAAATTAGTTTACTCTAGTAGTGGAAGTGGAACATTAGAGACATAAGTAAGAGATGTTTGGGAAGTAATATTCGACAGAAATAATAACAATTGATTAGATTGAACCTGGGAGAGGTAAAAATGAAGCGTGACACCCTAATTTATTATTTGAGCAAACGGATGGCTGAAGAAGAGCAGGTTTATCGGGAGCAAGGTAGGCAAAATTAGTTTGGACATGATGAATTTGAGCAACCCTGAAGAAACACAAAATAACTATGAGACATTTAGGTGGAGATGGGTCAGATAAACAGAGTTCAGAGGAAAGATCTTACACCGCTCACATTCCTTAGCATACAGATGGTTATTTGAAACCATCGGAATGGACTTGATAAAGAGTTTCAGAGGTCAGTATAATTCACTGGAACTTAAGCCTAGATAAAAATGTGTAAAAGAGTTGGTTGAGATGCCTCCAAAACAATTGAGATACATGCTTTGAGGAACTCTGCCTTACCTGGTTAGAGTAAGTTGTCATCACAGAGCATGTAAGAGCCACAGAAGTCCTCCACTGGCTCCTGCGTAAAGGTCCACAAGAACAGGAATGTTACAGCAATATTATCTTCCCTTTCGTTTGTGTTTCAGAAGGAAACCATCCTTAAAGACAGAGACACGAGCATGATTTGAAGTCTAAAGATCCCGTTGGACAAGTCCATTATAGTGCCTGTCATACCAATAGCTTCCTTCTAAGGGTAAGTGCCTTACCCACAAGTGGGCTGTGGGAGCCGCCCTGGGTGGCCATGAGTTCCCTTCTTACAGACCTGTCTCACTGGACCAGGGTGGCCCTACCCCTAACCAATCCCTAGGCTGGCCAGTGTCCTATGAGATGGTTTGGCATGAAAAACTGCCCAAACAGGCAAAATGGTGATTAGTTGGGTCAGATGTTCTAGCTCAGGAATTTGAACTAGGGCATCTGGGAGGGAGTCAATTAGTTGGTTTTGGGAGGGAGTATAAGCTAAAACGAACCACAAGAAGAGGACTTCTGGCGGCAAGAAAGATGAATAAACTGATGGTATAAGTAAACAGAATTTATGAGTAAGCAGAAACTGAAACAGAAATGGCAGACAGCAGCGGGTAAGGTGGTTAATCGACACCAGTGGGAGGAATAGATACAGTCAGAAAGAAGCTGAGTGACCACCATAAAGGCAAGAGATCAACACAGTCCTGCTACTAAAGGGCCAATAAGTTCAGTGGTCACTGGAACCATGTTGGATTTTTCTTGTTCCCAAATATGCTCATTTCTAAGAGTGTTCCACGATACTTGTTTTTGTCCTTGGATATCTTTATAATAAGCTCTCATTAAGGTAACCAGAGAAAGTCTATATTTATTGGCAATAAATTGCTTTACTAACAGAATCCTTCAATCCCCAAATTTCTTCTGGGCTTGCCTGACATCACGGCATGATGAAACACACCATTAGAAAGGTATTCCTTTGGGCTAAGAAATGGGGGCTCAAGATCTTTTGGTAAAATTTAAATATCACTGAGTAGTTTAGAAAGCCATTTATCAATATAAAAGCAATTATTGAACATCTAATATGTATTGAACCTATGTGTGTGTGTGTGTGTGTGTGTGTGTGTGTGTGTGTGTGTGTGCGCGCTGCGATGAGGGTGGGGATGAGATGGTTAGAAGTAGGAAGCGCTGAGGAATATTGAATATGCATAATAAAAAGCCCTGTCCTTTAAAAGTAATCTAGACTAGGGACTGAGAACTCAAAGGTCTCCAAGGGTCAGGTAAGTAAAGTGTTGAATGAAGTGGGTTGAGTGGGAGCTGCAGTGAATTTCAGAATGCACATGCCGTCTAGAAGGCTAGTCACACAATGGTTTCTGCGCAGAAGACCTGCCCAACGTTTATAAAGCAACTTTTTCAAGAGAGGTTCCATTTTATGTAAAATACCCTGAATTTTAGATTTTGATGTGTACTGCAAGTTAGTTCTAAAGCAAAATAAAACAAAAATCTCTGGAGTCAAACAAACAAAATCTTCAGGCTGCATTTGAACCATTGGTCAGCAGTTTATGAGCTCTGGTCTAGACAAGTGGGTTTCAAAATGTTTAAGGATTCAGAACCTTCCTGAACAAGAAATTTCATACCTAAATCTAACCAATAAAAACACAGAAGCAGAAATACTGGAGTTGAAATTAGATGAGGAAACAGAGCCTTGCTACCCCCATCTTCTACTTTTACCCCAATTAGGCCCAAAAGAGCTTGATTAAATCTTGAAAACCACTGAGGCAGTTCAATCCCTCAGTTTTGCAGATGAGGGATGGGGGGAATCTGAGAGTTACTGGCCCAGATAACAATAATATTTAGGATATGACTCAGATAATGCACGTTTTTACACTATAAAGTATGAACTGCTGTAGGAAGGTGGTGAAGTGTTCTGGTTCTAGAGCCACACCGTCTGGATTTGAACCCACTACTTCAGAGCAAATTTAAGAAACTGGTATTCAGTCTCTATGCCTAAATTTTCATATCTGTCAGATGAGAATAATAAATATTGCTACTAACCTCATTAGTTTGCTGAGAAGATTACGTGAAGTAACACATGTACAGCATATAGTGCAGTTCCTGGCACACAGTACGTGTTCAATAAATGTTAGCTATTTTTATTATAGAGTATTTTTGCCAGTCATTAATGCCATGGTGAAATTTATTTCATGTGATAACTTGCTCTGACCTATAAAATAGTCCTCAGGGATGGGACATAAGTTTTGATGAGGGCATCGATGTTTGAAGCACGGGATATTATAGAAATGGCAGGCAATAGCTTTAGCCTAGGAGGTTGTTGTTGTTGTTGTTGTTGTTGTTTTTTGGTGGTGTTGTTTTTTCCCCTCTGTTGATTTGAAGACTTTACAGGCTACTGGCAGGCTTCTGACTTTCACACATACATGTAGCTCATCATTATGATCTAAAGGGCTGTAAAGGTAACCCAGAATCAGATTTGATAAGCTGATTAAGTAGTTAAAAAGTTGGGGATTACTTCATAATAGGAACAGTGTGTAGATCTAACCTAATTTGTGGGTCCATCTCCCTCCTTCACCTACAATGGCAGGTATGGCCCATTGTACCCCTTGTCAAGCACCTGAGGAAGAGAGCTGGGATTGTCTAGGGTCCAGCAGCTTGTCTTAGCAGACACTGTCTCTGTTGGCAGCCTCCTTGGGATAATAACCAGGGTGGACATTCAAGTAATTTCTGAACACAGCCATGTGCCCAAGTTTATGGTGCTTCAACTGTTTCCCAGTCAGGATGGCTGTGTCAGCCCCGTGTTGGTCCAGATGGAGACTCCAAGGCCTGGGCAGCCCCACCACGCACAGTCTCCCTCCGAAGTGCATAGTCCTTTATAAGGCAGGCCCTTTGGGGCATCTGGTCAAAGGAGAGATTGGAGCCTCTTGGCAGAAGCAAACTTAAACAACCATAAAAGGATTTTCTAAATATGTCCACAATCCAATATAACCCTAGGTAATTTGATTTGTAGGAAATGGAGAGCAGAACATTACACACAGAGTGCTTATCTATAATTCATAATAATTACTGTAACAGGGAATCTATCGAATGAACACAAATTACACCCCCAGAAGAATGCACTTCTGGCTGAAAAAGCCTTTCACGCTCTCCTAATCCACCTACCCCTTAGTGCGTATCACTTAGTTGCCCAGTAGATGTAAAGCTTTTTCGGGCCACCTGTCGAAAGCCCACGAGTATTCCCTTTTGACGAGAGACATCACTGACCCATTTTGCTGGAGGAACTCAAGCACTTTCACATCCTAGTATTTTGGGCTTTTGCCAGTCACAGCATAATATTTGAGAATTTACTGATTTATAAATTTGTAATACAGAGGGTGCAAGAAAAATGTATATACATTTTAAGAAATGAAAACTGTATTCAAATTGTAACACTCAATACACATTGATAACAACAGACGAACACAAGTCAGGTTTGACTTCTGCAATTACAAGAGGTGCTCAGTGGTTACCATCAGGGTCCAGACACTTCTGGTTACAGCGAACTACTGCTTGAGCAATGCTGACCAAAGTGTCCACTTGTATACATTTTTTGGGGGAACCCCTGCTATTTCTGGTCTCGTCTTATGACAGGAACATTTTCTCTTCAATGGAAATTATAGGGCCTCTTATGTTGCTTGTGCCACCAAAGGCTCAAATTCAACTGGGCTGAAGGCTGATATGTCAATAGAGGATGTGGCCCCTTAAAAAGGTTCTGGGGAGATAAACAAATATGGGAGGCAGCAATAAAAAAAAAAAAAAGCAAAAAAAACACACGAAGATTGGTAACCTATCTTTGGAATGCAGACTTTAGAATTGTACATTCTTACGCTATACTATGCAAGTCCATTTATCTTTGCTAAATTGTGAGATATATAAAATATTTCCTGAGAGTAAGGGTAATTGGTGCTACATATTTACCAAGAAGATAATGATGGTGTCTATTCTTTTACTTTAAGCATTATTTTCATAACTGTTGTCTCTTTTTCCCAGATGCCCTCTGACCTTTACATTCCACGCCAAGAGGGCTTTCTGTAGCTGTTACTTCAAACATTGCTCATAGTCTCTTTTAGTTGCCCTTTTCACAGTTTATAATTGTCCATCATCATTTACTTTTGGTCTGTCTGGGAGACATTCAAAATCTAGCCACTACTTTATTTTTAGTGGCAGAGCGTGTCTATTCTTCAGCTGTTGAGAATACTGGTCCTGGCTGCGAATCTTGTTTGCTTTAAGTTGCAACGCTTTTGGCCCCATGTGTTTTAGTTTTTGGAAGCAGCTGTATTGGTAAGGCTTCTGGCTGAATTACTGGACAAAGCCTGCATTATAAAAATCCTCAACTTGTTTGCTCTTCACTTCAAAAAGACGGTGTGCTGCCAGCTTGTCATACTCATATTACCCACATGCCTGCTTAAGTTTTCAGCAACAGGCATGAATTTCTTGGTCTCCACTTTTTTTTTTTTCAATTGGTTGGCCTATAGTTATTTGGTTTGATACTGATCTGTCAAAGACAAACCATAAAGGGGCTGGCACAAGACAGCTGGCCCTCCCATTAGCAAGGAGAGGGTTTTGGATGAAGGATTTTATTTTTTCCCCTGGTCAGCATCTTCAGAATAGAGGCTGAAACTGGCACAGAAGACATCTGTTGGCTTTTGGAATGCTGATCGCTCAGTCCCTGAATTCAGAATGTGTGTGGGATGAGGGTGTGTGTATATGTCAGCACCAGGGATCGCGGGGAAGTAAAGCGGGACATGGCAGGAAACACAAACATTCTGTGGATCATAAACAATCCTATATACCTGACATCAAGAACAGGAGGAAGTTTCTGTTGGTTGGTGGCCCCTGAAAGCACCGGAATTCCATCAACACTATGTAGTTGGTCAATTGCTTAAACTGCCACCAGATCACTGCTTTCATTGTCTCTAAACTAATCTTTCTGTTTCTCCAATTTTCAAAATGCTTACTCGGCTTTCACTGCCATTTCTGATTTTTATTATCACCAAACCCAAGTGTCTTTCATCTTATGATCTGTTTTCTGTCTTGAAGAACTTCTGGATAGTTGAAGAGATGAGGTGGACAAAAGTTGAATTAATCTGCAGTTGGTTACTGGTATTTATATTGGTTATCATGAATTCCATCTTCTGGTGTTCAAGATAAATGATAGACGACAAGAGACGTAGCTTCAATTAGGTTTTTACAGAATCTGGCTCTGACGAGACACCAGTGCAGAGTGGGACAGCAGAATTACAGAGTCAGCTTTTGGAAGCGTTCTTAGTATCAGAATCTTTGTTTAAGGTGTAGTGAATCTTATGCTTGGACTAATATCAGAAAACATTTCTCCGAGCACTGTCAAGACTAGAGGTGCAAATTTTCAGCTTTTGGACCTGATCTGGTCCACAGATGAGATTTTATTTGGCTTACACATTTATACTCCACCAAATGACTGTTTTTGCTTATTTTTTCCTTTTGGTTAATTTGGTTGTCATCACTTAAAAACTTTAAAAAAACTGGGAGAATTCACATAAAAATCTTGATTTACAGCTCCTTGGGAAACCATAAGGTCTGGCCATACTGGGCTTTTAGTTTTTTCCTGCAAAACAACTGGATTGAGCTTAATAACCTCCGACCTTTTAGATGCATGTTTGCCACAGGTTCCACGAACCCCAGTCACTGAGGCCAGCGTTAATTGTCACCTCATCCTATTTGCAATTTTGCTTTTTAAAGATAGCATTATGAATCTTTAACATTGTGCCTGTGTTGTTTTTTTCTCTCATTATGCTTACCTGCTTGGCTTCTAAAAATATTTGCACTTGTAGTGCCTCCTTTCATCTCTCAATGAGGTACGGGAAGTACAGAGCAGAAAACGACGGTGTCCTCTTATTAAGGAACTCAGGCACTAGGGTATGTTGGATATATTTTGTATGGCTTATTTTTGCAAATTTCTGGTGTCTGAATGCTTGTGGTATCAGGAATAATGTCTAAGGCAGATGCAAAAGAGCCTCTTATCTCCGTTAGATATAAGTGATTCAGGATGGCAGTTATCCACTAGTGTGGGAAGGGGGTCTGAGAGGTCACAGGACTGTAGAAAGCTTAAGGATAATGAACTGTGAATCCTTTGAAGAAAAATCAAGCCCTTCATATCCTTCTCTATGATGGAGATTACAAAAGAAAACCCAGGCTTGAACCTTACCTCCTTCGAGACTGCATCAAATAAGAAAATGTGAGAGCCGTTGTGTATTGTCTTTAGGATCACTGGAGTACAGACATTCCAGATGAGCTCTGTGTGTGTATGTGGGGAAAGGACCATGCACGGAAGAGCCTGCTAAGAATCCATTCACTTTACTATGTGCCCTTTGAATTCGGGGAATTCTGTGCCCATCTAGCCTCTATTTGGGAAGACACGCATCAAGGGGAAATCACATAAAATATCCTCGGGATGCTTGATAAATGTTTCTAGATGAATCTGTAGCCTAATGTTTATTTGTTTGTTTTTATAAGGAAATAAGGGATGAAAAGTGATCGGTTCCTGGCTTTTTAAACATTGGCTCCCTAGGAAGACATTGCCATTTGAAATTACTTAACATTACCCCTCCCCAATATAAATGCTTAAGGCAAGAACTAGAATTTATACCTAACAAACAGCAATGTAAATGTCAAAGAACATATTCCAGAGCATTACACTTACAGCTTTTAAAATGGTATCTTAGGATGGTATTAATCACTGTCAGTTTTGTGTACAGCATTTCATCAATTAAATAGCAAGAGGACCTGTCCTTTCATGGGAAGCAAATAACACATATGGATTTCCTCTTAGCAATTAGATGAACATTCTGCATTTCCTTCTTGCTTACAAAAAGGGTTTGGTCTGAAACCATCAACATGTTTGTGTTCTTCACTGGTAAAGTAAAGCAGATGTGTAACATCATCAGTAGAATCCAGATTCATTTATAAAGTATCTTGTGAAACATCTTGATGGGGAAGCATTTCTGTATCGTTAGATCTTTTAGAGTTGGATAGAGGGTGACACCCCATAAAAGTTGTGAAGTGCTTTCAACTTCGTCATGTCTTGAGCCGAGCTTTTCAAGACTGTGTCACTGTGTATGTAGAAGGGAGTTTAAAACTTTCAAGCTTAATGTGAAAAATTTGTTTTCAGCAGGGACTAGTTTCAACTAGGTCTATGGATTTATAAAATGATGAGGCAATTTTATGCAGCCAAGACTGATGATAGAAATGCAGTTTACATAAATGGCAATGGATTAGCACTTAAACCACTCTCCATGTATGTTTAAACAATCTTCCACGACCCTCAAAAATCTCCTTTTATAAACTTCATCATTTATCTGGGATTAAAAGGGCAATGTTTTGACAACATTGTTGATTTACATGTAACTCATCATTTGTTTATCATTTATCTGAGACGATTAGTGCCTGAACTTCATATGCCTGGAATTCATGTTACACTTGTTTACATTTTTGGTGGATGATGCCCTTTTTAATGTAATTTTTAGGGCTCAGGACAGCTTGGTGACTTTGATGATCTTTCTACTAATCAGTCTCATCTAAGCCTGAGGGAATTTGAAGATTTATAACTTCTCAGCACAGTTCAGTTTTAGTGATAACTCATCAAAGTCCTTAGTATTCTTCTCAGACCTTAGTCTCAGACCTAGTCTGACAAGATGCATTGTGCTCTGAAAATTGACCCAAAGGGCCATGCAATCCTGTAGAGTCAGGAATACAGCACCAGGCATAAGCATTCCCAAATGTGAAGATGTAAGTGAACAAATAGAAATGTGGATATCAATACAGTAAGAGTATCTCTATATTGGTAAAATACACACATACACACACACAAACTTATTCTAAGCAAGATGTAATCATCATATTCCAATGTTGTCTGTTCATCTAAAATAGCTTTTCCGTTCATTCATATTTCCAATATAGAGTATGTCTGTTGCCAACAATTTGTTATGATTTCCCACCCCTATCTAGGGCCATCTTAAACTGATTTTGTAGCTTAAAATAAGACATCCAGAGAAAGTGATGGAAAATTATTTCTATGTGTAGAATAACTTCAGTGGTTGGGTGGATAATTTTACACTTTATAAATTGAAAGTTTAACAAGGTGGAGAGGTTTTATTTTTATTCAACGTAATTTCCGTGAAAGCTGTTTATTATGAGAAAGGCATTCTGAGCAGAACACAAACTCTGTTCCATCAGGACTGCAGATGGTATAGTGGAGATTCACATGTTGGTAACTCTAGGTGTGTAAGCTATGCTGGACAGAGTAGAAGGTAGAGAAACATGGCAGAAGTGAGCATGGAGACATAGTAAGAGGCAACATCCATGATAGGGAGAATTGGGGTGAAAGAGAGATGTCCAAAAATAATTTTTAGGCCGAACTTCTGTGAAATTTTGTATAAATTCTCCACATTACCCATAAAGGCAATTTACAATTAAGATGTATATAATATTTCAGACCTTCTGTGGCCAGCCTGCTATTTCATTGAATGTAATGTAATGCTACACAAGGGCTGGTCCTAGTGGGAGTCAGCTATATCTGGGCTACATATAGAATTTTGGCTTCAAATCGTTACATAAGAACTGAGTTAAAAGTGCACCTTTACTAGGACCATCTATTTTTTGGGGGGAATTATATAGAAATAAGTACTAAGAAATTTGGACTGCATGTGCATGGTTATTTCAGTTGAAGAAATTGCATAGTGTGATATTATGCATATTTACAAAATACGGATATATGGGAATGTTTCTTCTATTATGCACATATCTGTCTGTAGAATATATCTATAAAAGGAAAATATAGATGCAGAGGTTAGAGAGAGATTTAGGGATAAGCCACATAGTTTTAAAACTAGAACAAAAATAGGAAGAACTGATTAGTATCAATACACACAAGGTCTAGGCAGAACTTAGATTCAGCAGCATGTTATTAGATGGTAGATTAGCCAAAAGCATCAAGACCAGAGCTGACTGAAAGGACTCAGTTTCTTATCTTCTAGAAGATAAAGTCTCTGGATGAGTAAGCCATGCGACATCAATAAGAAAACAGTAAAATAAGAGAGGGTATCCAATGGCTAGAATTTAAGGTCATGGGGATAAGTGGGGAGTTGCTGTAGGATAAACTGGAGGTAAGAAAGGGGGGAGAGGAGAAGAGGACAATTTCCTTGTATCATGTATAAGCCCGATCACTCACTGTCACTGATTCTTGGCCAGACTCCAACTGGTTAAGGATTGCTTTTAAAGACAAAGCTTTCCAGTGAGATAAAGTTAAGGTAGTCTGTGTGATGGCTACAGTTTCCTAAGAGGGTAGATGGCTGCTGCATCTGGCTTGCTAGGGAATAGTCCTTTGGTAGGGGCAGTTCTGATGCCATCAGTGTGTTCTGTAGCGTAACGTTGGTTGGTTTGAGATTAATGGCTAAGAATCAACAGAGAAGTCTTTAAAAAGTCCCTTGTGAACAAACAGGTTGAAAATTGATTTTTAACTTAGGCTCAATGGACACCCATTTACTGAGGAAATCGGAATTGTTCTTAGGAGCCATGCTTGGGCTCTTTCAATGCTTTACCATTACCTCACTGGACAAGAACAAACACCCAGGGATTTCGCTGCAACTATGGGACTGGAATTAAGCAGGCTTTGAGCCCACAAGTAGAGACCAGCTCTCCTAGAAACTTGAGAAATTAGTAGGAGGGGTTCTGCCAGGGACTGAAGTCAAGATCTCTAAACATGGTTAGAAATGGAACAAAGACAAATAGACTCAAAGCAGGGAAATACCACTGACTAAGTGCATTCAGGTCACTGAGAGATTCAAACTTACCAGGAACTGCCATGGAGAATAGCTGATATTCATGTTTTGAGTTGACACTATGAATCAACAAGAAGGAAATATTTAGACCTCAGTATTCAGAATGAAGCCCCTGGAACTGTGGGCCATCCACCAGAGGGCAGTAAACTGAAGCTTGGTCAATGTGGAACTTGAAGCTGATTTACTGCTTGTAGGCAACCTTTTGCATTTATTACTAACCAAGGAGCCATCACGTTCTTTCTGGAGGAAAAAGAGGCAACTCTAGCAAACCTCCAGGAACACAAACAACTACTTAAGTTTAGGCCTGAGATGCTGGCGTGATTTGGGCAGCTGGGATATGATTGTGCTTTAGTTTCATGGAGTCTGATCCCCAACAAATAAGGTTTCCCTAGGCAAGGGCAAGCAGATCACAAACCCCGAAGAGGCTGATTATGAGCAGACTGGAGAAGTGGCCCTTTTTTTCAGGAGTGGCATGGTGATCATAAGCGGAGTTACTTTGGTTCTCTAGCTACCCATTCTTCAGGCAGGGTTTTGCAGATCTCAGCACACTCAGACCGCCAGAAATTTGGGGGACAACAGATGATCCCATCTTTGCTTTTGTTGTTTTAGCAAGAGCGTTTAGTGGTTGTCAGCTTCATGAGGGAAATATTTAAGTGAAAATACCATTTTCCTCACATTACCAGCAACACAGAATCTGCAGGAGGCTGATATCACCTCAGAAAGCTGACATGTTTTGCTTCTGGACTCCTTAAGAGACGCTCTGAAGGATCAAACTTCCTGAGGTGAATCATGGTCAGCTCAGTACAAGAAGAGGAAGGAAACTGAATATGAGATTCTACAATGTGAACTAGGGGAGTCCCAGGATAGCACTGAGAGAGATTATGCTAGTTTTTGTGAAACAGCACCAAGATATAACCAGAGAGCTACTGTAATAATGCATGCTAACGTTTATTTTGTATCTGCCATGTTTCAGGAAATGTTCTAAATACTTACATATAATAACTTATGTAACCCACATAATAACCCTAGAGTGAGATACTCTCATAACTGCATTTTCTAGGTAAGGAAACTGAGGCACAGAGAAGTTAACATCCCACAGTAGACCTCGGCAACTCAGCCTGTGCTTTCCTATGCTGAGAAAGGTGGTTTATTATGAGAAAGGTAGTTGTAAATTATGGGGAGAAGGAAACACATCAAATAAGATATTTAGACAGCATTTTATGTTGAATGCTTTTATCCTGTCCCTGGCATCCCCATACTTTACTTTTAGGAAATTATTGGTAAAAACCTATATTGGTCTTCAGGATTTCTGGAATTGAATTTCTCTACCTTTGAATGCAGCATTATGAAAAAAAAGAAAGTAAAGGGGGTTGGGGCTGACCAGCTATATTCAGGTTGCAATATTGATATAGTTTTAAAGAAATTGTATCGTTCATTATGCAGTGATATATTTCTTTGTCTTTTACATAAGGCCTTTTCTCAAAGTTATTAAAGCTCTTTAAAAGTTGTCAGTTCAGAATAATAATGACTATAATGTGAGGTGCTATCACTCTGGCATAGTGGTTATAAGCACAGGGGGTAGTATTATCCTGTTCTGTGCCCTGGTTCCTCTTAAGAGTTATGTGATCTCAGGAAAATCACAAGGATTCTCTGAGCCTTTGGATAGCTTCTATAAAAGGGAGTGGGGGAGGATAATCTTTATTTAATAGGGTCTTTGAGAATAGTCAATGAGATTGTGACTGTAAAATTCTTGGTAAAATGCTTGGCACATAATGAGAATATAATGCAACATATTGCTATTATTATTAGCACTTCAACTTTCTCATTGCTAATATCAGCTTTAGCTTGAATTGCAGAACACATCAAGTTAGACTGGATACCAAGTGATTGGACTTGCAGTAACCTACTGCTGCAATCATTAGTAGCTATCAACAGTATAAGACATATCAACAACCCTCCACTTTTGAAAAGTTTTTTACCTGGCATCTGATATTCCTCCTTCCACACTGGCCACTTCTCTTACCTTCTTTCCTAGTTCCTGTTCATCTTCCCATCTTCTTAATTTTGAGGTGCGACACAGCCTCGTCCTTGGAACTCGTCTCTTCTTTATGTACATTCACTCTCTTTTTAATATTACGTTTACACTGACTACTCCCAACTTCGTATCTCCAAACTAGAACTCGATTTAGACCCATACATTCAATTGCTTGTTAACATCTCCACTTAGATGTCTAATACACACATCAAACTAATCATGCTCCGAACGAAACCCATAACTTTTCTGAGAGTCTTCCCTAATTCCAATTACCAGAAAAACAAAAACAAAAATAAAAAACACCAGAAAACCTGAAAGCATTCTTGGCTACCCTTTTCCCTTAGGTACCACATCCATTCTATTACATAAGGAAATGCTATTGATTCCATCTGAAAAATATGTCCAGAACCTTACCACCTCTCACCTGTCCTCTGCCACCATCCAGATCCAAGCTACCATCATCTCTTGACTTCATTCTTGTAACTGTCTCCTAACTGGCTTTACTGCTTCAGTCTGTTGTCCCACCTCTGCCTCCTCCAGTCTGTCCTCAACACAGTATTTAGAGTGATCCACCTGCAACTTAGCTAAGATCCTGCTCACATCCAGTGCCACTCAGACCAAAGCCAAATTAAAAAAAAAAAAAATGCCTACAAAACTCTGCACAATCTGGTCACTTTCCCCTCTACTTTTCCTATTTTTCTCCATTGCACACTTTCTCTGCCACACTTGCTTTCTTTCTTGTCCTTGAGTATACCAGCCTCCTTTCTCAGAGCATTTGCAGTGGCTCTTCTCTCTTCCTTGAATACTTTGCTCCCAAATATTGGTAAAACATACCCTCTTACCTCAAAGTCTTTGACCATCCTATTTGCAATGGTAACCCCTAATTATCCCTATCTTCTTCCAGGAAGTTAAATTGGACTAAGACATTTGACTGCATTGTTTTTCTGCAGAGCAATTATCACCTATTAATATGCTCTATATCTTATTATTTTTTTTGTCTATGTCTGATTCCCCAACTTGAGTATTTAAGCTCCAATTTGAAGTAATTAATTTTTGTTGTTATGGCCACTGCTACAGTCCTAGTACTAGATGAGTGTCTAGTTTTGGTAAATGGTAAAAACAGCCCCTGAGCAACATGATAGATATTCAATAATTAGTGGTTGACTAAATGAACAATTAGTTTATTCCTTATGAATTGGACACAGGTTTAGTACCTTACTGTATCAATTACTGCAACCATGGGGAACTTCAGTCAACAGGTATGACTGCATTCTATGAATGAATTTCAGTTCATCTGCAAGGCTGATTTCAAATATTTGACATGTATATGTGTATACATACACAGATCTTGGCCTCCACCATCCTAAATGTTTAGGGTACATTTCTTTCTGGGATGTATAGTTAGGGAAATCATCTTGGTTCTTATTCTCCATTCCCCACCAAAAAAATAACGGAGAATGCCTCAGCAGAGCTGAAAAAAATAGAAATGTATTTGTTTTTCTTTTCTTTAGTGTTTATAATTATTTTCTTTTCATCTCACTTGTGACACCACTGGTACTACAAATCACAGAACCCAATACTAAAATTTTCCTGCTATTTGGAATTCAGGCAATAGCTGCCTTCACCAGCTGCTCTTTTCTTGTCAACAATTGGAAGGGCTATTATATTACATGCATGGACTGTCCAATGAGCAAAAGGCCAGGTGTCGCTTTGAGTGACAGCCATCCAGTTTGCAAAAACTGTAATTCTGTTCATTCAATTGAGTGATTGTGTGGCTGTATGTCACTTTGCCTTCAGACTATCTCCTTTCAACTTCCATTGTTTTGATTGTATTCTGAGTTAATGCTGCAAGGAGAGGGTAGTACACTGCAGAGAGCACTGGCAGTTTGAGGCATCTGCAAGCTGGGGCGTGTCTCTTACTGCAGTGTTTATATCTTTGGCCGATAGTGACATAATTCTTCTTCTTCCTTTTTTTCCCTTAAGTGACAGGTGATTGGGATTTGTGCTTTTGTTCTTCTATAAAAGAAAAAACAGGTTTATGTGGTCTGTAAGGGTAGGGTTCATCTAGTTCTGAAATTTGGATCTAATTCCTCAACAACATTTCTATATTAACTTAGCTGAATGGAAAGGATAAAACTATGGCTGTGATAACTTGATTATATCTGTTATCTTACTCAGTGGAGATCACTGCATGACTGACTTGGCCGCAGTTGTTCTCATTTGATATAACTGAGTGTCACGGCAGCCACAACGATGAGCTTGGAAATGAAGGGGTCTGGGAAATTGGCCATGGGACTAGTCAATGGACTAGTGTTCTTCTTAACAGCATTTATCAGGGTTGTTTTTTCTCAAGTGTCCTGTGATGTTAAGTAAAAACATCTACATTGCCACTGACCCAGATATGTAATAGTATAGTTGCTTTGGTTAGTTTAACAATGTCTTCAAAATTGGTAAGATACTATTCTACAGGGTTAGATCTTGAAGTAGGTAGGAAAAGCATCTCTATTTATTGTATGACTGGATTAGGGCTCAGGCAACTTATCCTTCATCGAAATAACAGTGGCATCATATTATGAAGGTTTGACACAGGCTGGGGACTGGGACTTCATTCTTTCAGGAAAGACGTTGTCCCTGGGCAAGGTTCTGAGTCTTGTTTTAGAAAGATGAATACATCAGAGGCTATTGTACATTTACCAAAATTCATTTTCTGCTCCTCTTGGGGAAACAGTTCGACTTATATCCCAGTATTTCTGGGGTTATATGAGGCTAGATGACAGAGTTTTGGTCAATGAAACTGGAGTGGAAATGATGTGTGTCACTTCTTTGACAAAAAAATTGAGAAGTGGGTGTGTCTTCCCTATCTGCTGGCTGAATGGAGGTACTCTGAGGACCTAGATATGGGTGGAGCCATGAGACAGAAAGATCTTGAATTATTGAATGGAGATTACTTGACTAGAAACACCTGTATTTGAGTGCAACTTGAGTGTGTTGGTATGTTAAGCCATTGAGATTTTAGCATTTACTTGCAAACAAGTAAATTATTCCCTAATTAGCCTTTCAGTCATAGGCACAATTGATAGGGAAGGGAAGATTCTCAAGTGAATAGGACGAGTTGGGCTGCTCTTGCAGAGATAAATATTGGTTAATTCTGGAGTTGAGGCAATAAAGAATTTTGAAGAAATATTTATTATGTTCAATGTACAGAAGATATTAAAAGAAAGAGACCAAGATAACCTGAATATTTTAAGTTGAGAAATTAGAAGAGTAGTTATCTCAGACAAAAAGGGATGATTGGGAAGAAGAGCTGAAGTGGGAATAATGATTATAAAGTAGGTGCAGCAAATGTTTGTCATATGAGTAATATAAGAAATTGGAAATGCCAGGATGGGAAACTAGGCTAGAGGTTAACGTGTAGCTTCAGATTGATGAGTCATTAATATCTGCAAAAAAATACCAAAACCCCCCAAAAAACTGAGAGGAGTTGTAGCTGATAATTGTGATGGTAGCATAGATGTGGATAGTTCTGTTAAGAGAGAAATAGGAAATCAGTAAAGATGGCAGAAAAATAACCAAAGATGAATCAAAAGAAAGAGCAATATGGTGGCAGAGATGAGAAGAGAGTTTGTTATTTTTTTAAACACTGACAAATACAATAATCAAAAAGAATGAGAAAGGGCTATTTACCTTGACTTTTTTAGGATCTTCCTTAGGGTCATCCTGTATGATCATGATAAATTTACTTATGTATATATTGCTTATGTATATATTTACTTATGTATATATTAATTTTAAAGGGTGATCACTGGGCTGGCCTAATATAAGCCCAGGGCAAAGGAAGCTTGGAAAGCCATAAGACACATTGTAGATTTAGTATATGTATAAACATCTGTCAGATATTTTTTGAGCATCTTTTGTATACCAAGGCTTAAATATAATTGATAGACCACTTGCCGTAATACAGAATTGTAGGTGCCCCGATGTGTTTACAAACAAGTGCCTTGGGGACACAAGGCTGGGGTTGATGGAGTATTTTTCAGGCCTGTGGGAATGAGGCAGAGAGAAGATGAGAGCAAAGCAAAGTGTATTTCAAACAAAGAATAAAGAATGAACAAAGGCAAACAAGCACACGGACAAGAAAGCATTGAGGAATGGCAGAGGTCATGTGTGACTGGATTTATGGGTAATAAGACTGGAAAAAAAAAGAGGGCCTTTGGGGCTTGTTCTGTCGGATTTTAAATCCTACTGAGGATTTTAAACAGAGGAGGATCACGGATTTGAGCTCTGGAAATGCAGTTCTGGTATCCTTGAGGAAGATGGATTGGAAATGGGAGAAACTGGAAAGAAACATGGAGGTGCATTAAAAGATTGTGACAATTGTCAGGAAAGAAATAGTGAGGGTCAGTAAGTAGAATGGTAAGCATGGGAAGGAAGGAGGGAACAGATTTGAATTGAAAACGGTAGCATTCTCTGACTGACTGGATGGATGTAGAAATGGGTGGAAGGTTTAAGAAAAAAATCAACAATGCTGCATAAATTTGAGGAAGCCATTACAGGTGCAGGTGGTGGGGAAATGGTATAATATATCTCGATTATTCATCAAATCCAATCTGGAAAAAAGAATTGCCTTCACCTTTAAGAAATGTCTAGAATATACACTGCTTCTCATCATTTCATCCTCTATTAATCTATACCAAACTGCCATCCCCCTTGCCTGGATTAATAAATACCTTCTAGTTTCCCTGCTTCTGCTCTTGGCTTTTTATAGTCTATTCTCAATATAGCAGCCAAAGTTAGCCTGCTAAAATATAAGGACAAGCTTCTCCTCAATATTTTTGACTCGTTTCCCATCTCTCAGAGTAAAGTCAACATTTCTCACATGATCTACAAGGGATCATCCAATCTGCCATCCCTTTTGTTCCCCTCTTATCCACACATCCACGCTCACACACCAGCTATCTGCCACCTGGCTCCCTCCGCTCTAGCATCATTGGCTTCCTTTTATCTCCTATAATATACCAGGTATACTTCTGTCTTATGCCTCTGCATTTGCTTTTTCTCTGCTGGGAATGCTCTCACTTGGAAATCTGCATGGCTCTACTCTGTCACTTTTTTTTTCAGGCCTTCACTCAAATGTCATTCACAAAGAGGTCTTCCCTAGTGACTCCATGACATGTAAGCATGCCCCTCTTTCTTCCCCTTTTCTGCTTAATTTTCATTCCAAGCACTTTTCATTGTTTAATATACTCACTTTTAACCTTAATTACCTTGTTTATTGTATGTCTTCCTTACTAGAATGTAAGCTTCTTGAAAGTGGGTTTAAAAAAAAAAATTAGTGCTGTATCAAAGAGTGCTTGACACAGGCATTGCTCAGTAATTGTTGAATGAATAAAAGTTTCAGGGAAATGCAATTTATAACAAAAGGCTAAAACTGGGGAAATTATTTTCATAAGAATAAAAAGTATCGAGAAATATTCCAAGATCTCTACCAGCAAGCAGTGTTATTCATTAATATTTCACTAAAATGCTTTTAAACATTTAAAATATATTACCCAAGTAATAGAGTAATAACTAAAGGCATTATGTAGTTATTGTTGATTTTTAAATGTTAAAACAGGTATTACAGGGAGAATTTTGTGGCTATATAGCATGAAGAGTATGGCCTAAAAACAGGATTCTTGGAAGAGGTGAGGAGTGGAAACAGGATCACCCATGCCAGCTCTGTGAATTCCACATCTAAACCAGGAGGCTGGATGCAGACAGTTGGTGAGGTTGCAAATCATTAAAGAGCTCAAAGATCTCCTTATATTTACTCTTCTTTGACACACTAAAAAGGAATTTAATTCTTATCTGTTCTCCACTCTAAACCATTCCATTGAAAATCATGCAACGACATAGATCATTGCTCTCGTAACATCTCCAAACAATTCACCAGTAATGTAAGTATGAACTGTAAACTTTAGAGAAATGTATCTTATACAATGAATGAAGTGTAGGTGGAAAACATTATAATTGTGTAATGTCCAAACTAAATAATCCGAACAGTGAAAAAGGTGGAGATAATCAAGTCAACCTTTAGGAGTCACATGATTAATTCATCCATTTGTCACCTTTGATTGAACTTTTCCTTTGTGCTAGGTACTGTTATGCTTGGTGGGAATGCAAGATTAATAAAAAGTAATGCTCATTGCAGATGAAATTCTTACTGTAATTGGGAACACAGGCAGGAAAATGAATAATTGTTTTACTGTATAAATATGATAAAGTTACACAAAAGATGCTATGGGAGGCAACGAGAAGAAAACATCCAATCACAAGGGACTTTTGTGTGTGGGATCCAGCATGTAACTGTGAGGCTAAAAATCAATACACATGGTTTTGCGCATCTATATAGGCTTGTAGTAATAGAAAATATAAAAATGAATATGTGAAAGCATAACTTTATACTATTTTGAATTAATCAAATTGATAGCTGAATTTATAAATGATGCAGTATTCTTGTAGATGATAATTTGAAAATTTGAATCGGAATTTCAGGACAGAGCTTAGGACTAGAAAGCAGCATTTTGATATTATTGATTTGTAGGTGATAAAGTTGTGGAAATGAATAAGATTACTCCGAGAGTAGAAAGTAAGAAGAGGGTCTAATACTTATGCATGTGTATGTATATGTGTTTGTATTTAAGGTCAGATGAAGGAAGAGAAGCCTGTGATACAAATGAAGGAAACATATCAAGGGAGTTAGAGTCAAACCAGGAGACCCATTTTAAATATCAAGAAGAGAAAATCTGAAGAAAGAAATTCTTAATCCTGTCAAATGCTTCATAGGATCAAACGGAATGGCTAAAAAGAAATATTATTAATACAATAAAATACTGTGGATAACTTCTTTAATTAATGACTAGTCTCAAAGTTTTAAAATGGTTTTATTACTCTTTAGTATTATGTTAGGCACCTTCACACCTACAAAAAGTGTGAAGTTGCTACAAAAAATTTAGCAACTATAGAAAAAAATAACCAAATATGAAGTTTTCAATTGTGTCAGAAAACATATTACCTGGTTTTTATTAGTCCAATTAAAGCTATGGATTTTTTTTTTCAAAAATTCAGGTTTGGATACAGTGTACATGATTTCTGGATTTTCAAAATCTACCCTATAAGACTATAAGGAGGGTATAGCATAGATCCAATTTTCTGGTATCTCTATATTTTTTTTTTTCCAGATCACTGTTTCTTGCCCTCTTCTTTCGTAATATTTCCTATAGAGTTTCTCTGTGGTTTTCAAAATCCCACTGGCATATTTTTATAGTACTCTACATTTGTCTTGTTGTGGGCTCAGATATTTCTAGAAGATCATATCACAGAGCCTAATAAAACACAGAGAATGACATTTTTACCTATGTGGTGCATCCATTTCTTACCGAGTTTCGGGGCCACACCATCCGATAAATGGCAGAGTTGGCACTAAGGAAGTTTGGGTCGCTGGCGGGTGGCAACATGATTACTGGCTGGAGGAAATGTGGATGAGTCGTTCTATGTCTAATCCTTTTGTGGCTTCCTGTGTGACACACTGTAATGAAAACATCACCGCAAATTATAAGAATTGTCAAAATAGGCTACCAGAAATTTTTTTTTTTTTTTTGCTCCAGAGTTTGCTAACCAAAATTGTGCAGTGAGTTTTATTCCACACATGCGTGTAGGCCGCTCTCACTCACTGGATATACACAGAAGCTGAGCAGTTAACATGTGATAAGGCAGTTAAATCCTCTTTGAAGTCAATGGATTGGGGTATAGAAGATAGTTGTTTCATGAGTTGGAATATAGAAATAGGTTGAAAGTCAAGTTTCACTCCTGGGGCTAAAATCATATTTGCTTTTGAATGTTATGTACTTAGTGTGAGTATGAAAGACAGTCGTACCATTTCTACACTTAACAATATTTAAGAGATTTTGGGGTGTATGATCTTAACAGTTCAATACGTACAAACTCTTCTTTTATAAAATGGTTAATTTCTTTAGATCCTTTTAGGAAATTTATATACTACTTATTTGATTAGGCCATATAATGTAGGTGAAAAGTTCTTTGGGAAATTAAAAGATCTTAACCAATTCACTATTGAAACCACACCATTAGAGTAAGAATAGGTATAGTCCTAAGTGCTTTTCAATGATCGTCTCACTTACTTCTCCCACAAGCTCTAGAGATAATAGACTATTATCTTCCCATTTTATAGATGAGGTACCAGAGACAGGCTTATACAGGGAGCCAGGGCAACATCACAATTCAAACCCAGGAAGTCTGACCCAGGCACCCAGGCCCTTAGCCAGTCAGCGAGTCCTTGCCTACCTTGGTACACTTTCTCATGTGCTGCCGCATACTTTATCTCACCTGAGGTCCTCAGCACTGTGAGGCAGGCCAGGAAAGACAATTATTCCTACTCTGAAGATGAGGTTCATAGACAATTAAATGGCTTATGCAGGGTTTCATAAAAAAATCTGTGACAACTGGACTAAATTCCAGTGTTCTTAATTTTATGTTAGGCTTGTTGTCTGTTAATCAGCTCATTGTTTTTACAGAAACTAGAATTTTTCTTAGGAAAAAATAATGAAATGTTCAAATGTAGTATATATGTGCTTAAAAATTATCATTAACATTTCTCTTAAAGATAACAAAATATGAAAGTAAATTTTTTCTTTGATGCACTAATTCAATAGGTAGTTGCTAGGCAGCTTGATGGGCCAGAAATAAAACTTTGGAAGCATTTGGCTCATAAATAGTATCTGAGGTCAGCAGAGAAGAATGGGTTCCCTCAGGGAGAAGTGTTGTGAAAGTATCATGCTATGATCAACAAAGAAATGAAACCCCAAAAATGATTTGATGCATATGATTTAAGATAATTGAAATAGTTTAAGACAATTACTCTATTTTCAATGGCTCCCACGGCCATTCCCCCCATACCTAAAAAAAAAAGTCAGTTAAACACATACTTAATGCACACTTAACATGTCTAAAGCACTACTATGCAGAGGACAAAAATGACTGACACTGAACGCCAGTTTTACAAGGAAGGTCTTTTTAAATAAGGAATAGGCGATATGGCAATAGTGTTAATATGAGGTAGAATGTGAGAAGTGCCATAAGTAAAAAAAAATACAATGGGTTCAAGGAAGGGTGAGAGCACATCTGGTTGGGGGAAATCCAGAAAGTTTTGTAGGGAAACATTTTGTAGGATGGGTAAGGTTTCAACAAAGAGAGAAGTGTGGGGTGAGGGTAGTGGGGGAATTTCAACAAAGTAGTTTTCAATCTACAAACTGAGAGAGAGAATGAAAGGAAGTTTATATTTTACCCTAATTTCTTAACATTACAACTTTTTTTTTAACCAGTTCTCTGCAAAGAATAGAACTATAAAGTATACTATTTTAAATCTAAAACTTTTATTGATAAATCTTTTCTGTCAAGGAAATTAAAGAATTGTGTGATCAAGATAACCTGAATGATTATGTCCACTGCAGTGAGGAAAAAAAAAAAAATGAGGGCTTAAGTAATTGGCCTCTCAAGAAAAAGCCATTGGGAAGTTAAAAATAGAGTTAGTACCATCTTTGGAGTTTCTTCTACTTCTTCACTTCTTAGTACAAAATGACAGAGATTATAAAAACTTAATTCTGGAATTGAAAAATGGATATTAATGAAATGAGCTGAAAAATGTTTTATAACATGCTTGCAATTGACAACATTTTATAACAACTTCTTCTTAAATATGGTTAAGTTTACAAAGGTCCTCTGCTTTCAGAAACATCCAAAAGCTATTTTTCACCTGATAAAAATCTCTCAGCTCATCATGCTAGAATGTCTGAGACTCATTAGAACATACCAAATACATTCCACTTATCGAATGAATGAAACTACCAGAAGGTTGCTATGCTGAACACAACCTATATAACAAACATGTGTGGCAACTCCCCATGGACCTATTGGATTGCGGTGGTAACAGACGGTAAACTCAGCTCTTAGCTAACAATCCAAGATTCTCTCTTCTCGTAGGGTACAAAGCATCATTTCCCAGGAATTCTTACCCCAAAGTATTGAAATTATTAGCAATTAATTATGTTTTAGTTAATATGGGCACCATGATGGTTCAGAATCAAAGAAATTAAGGGATGAGGAATTTGCAGTGAGTAAATTTGAATTTGAGAATGGCCAAATAGTTTTTACACAATATTGTCAGACTAATTTAGGTAAAGCTTGAAGCTATTTTAGTGGACTCAAACTTTAGAAACAAGAATGAAATTTTTTTCTAAGAGGAAATAATGTTCTAATCATATGATTTAGGGCCCTTCTAATCCGGTTTTCTGTTGCTTTGATAACGGGAATTTAGTCTAAGCTCAGAAAGAACTAACTGATTAATCCATGATAATGGAACACTTGGGAAGTCCTATGTTTAAATGACTCAAGTGCATTATTTTAAGAGTTTAAGACAATTAGTTAAAAAGGATTTTGGGGTATTACTTTTTTGTTATTTCCATAGTCAGTCCCTGTTTGCCTTTATATAAAGATAGACTTTATTTTTTAGAACAATTTTAAGTTTATAGCAAAACTGAGCAGGAAATATAGAATCCTTACACAGCCCCTTCCCCACACATGCACAACCTCCTCCGTGATGGACATTCTGCACCAGAGTGGTACATTTGGTACAACCACTGGGCCTACACTGACACATCACTGTCATCCCGAGTCCAGAATTTACATTAGGGTTCACCTTGGTGGTATATATTCTATGGGTTTGGAAACATGTAATGACATGTATCTACCACTGTAGTATCATGCAGACAACTTCCACTGCCCTAAAATCCTGTGTTCCACTATTCATCTTCCCCACCCTCCTTAACTCCGGGCAGCCACTGATCTTTGTACTATATCCATAATTTTGCCTTTTCCAGCATGTCAGATAGTTGGCCTTTTAGGATTGGCTTCTTTCACTTAGTAATATGCAGTTTTTTCCATCTTTTCATGGCTTCATAGCTCATTTCTTTTCAGCACTAAGAAACATACTCCGTTATCTGGATATACCATACTTTCTCTACCCATTTACCTACTGAAGGAAATCTTGATTGCTTCCAACCTCCTTTCCCTCTCTTTTTGAGCTATCTCTTCTGTTTAACTAAAGATCCCTTTGTGAATACATTCACTGCAAATGTAGAAGTTCTAAGATGTAAGTGTTCTTGAAGCAACTTTTTTCAAAATACTGATTCCTAGGTCTCACCATCAGAAGTTATTCTGCAGGTACAATTGGGTCACAGGAATCTGCCTTTTATGTAAGTTCCCACCAGGTGTTCTAATGCAGATGTACTTTGAGAAATTTTGGCATAAATGTAGTTTAATAGTAACAAGTGCTAGGGCACTAAAACAAGTAATAAAAATAAGCAGCAAAAGATGTGCCAAGTACCATTTAGAATTCAAGAATTCACCAATTAAAAATGCAAAGAATCAAATCAAAATGCAATAATGCTTTTGAGAGGTTATTACTTCTAAGGTTCTCTATCAGAAACAATGGACATACAAAGATGTAGATGCCCAGATCTGTAACTACTGAGTCCAGAGGACTATAACTAGGCTCATGAGTAGGCACTGTCAGTGGTGTTGTATTTACTGACATGATTTGACCATGAATTTTCTTATTTGATACTGCTGATTTCCCCAAATTTATGTTTTCAGAGTGAATGGGCCTAAAATGGAAATAATTTTTTTAGATAAGTTGTTTCCAAGTGCTGGTACTTTCTAGGAAAGAATTTAAAGTAAAAGTGGAAAGAACATGAAGGTGGGCCTCATTTCACTAGCCCATGGGTTCATTCTGTGCTAGCTAAACGTTTTCTGATTTCATTTTGTTTTCTGTTTTCTGGTTAAACTTTCACTCTGCCCGTGCCCAAAGTATTGCAAATGTGCCTCTTTCCTAGGGATCTATGAATTTAGCCAATGTGTATTTCCAACCCAAAACAGGATCTGATCTCTTCTCTGAGATAGTACTCATAAGAAGCTTTTTTCATTTAACAGCAAACTGCCCTTTCTTTGAAAATTTATTTGAGAGATATTAAGAAAAATATGGTAGAGCCAAACCATCTATGTATGAAATTGAACAGGTTGCATATTCTCCATTTTAAAACCTTAACATCTTTAGTATTTTTAAATTATATATATATATATGTATATATATATACATATATATATATATATATATTCCCTCTACCTAATAATTATTTTTAATTATATATATACATACATATATATGTATATATTCCCTCTATCTAATAATTAAATCTATTTTGGTAATAGCTTAATTTCATTATTAGCTTTTCAAGAACAACATGAACAAAGCTCTTTTTATGATTTGTCCCTGGAAAGCAACTGTCAGCTGTCAACTCTATCACAACTCAGAGCCCTTTATGGATGAAATTCAGCATGAGTTAACTCCTCCCTCATCTCATGAACTAATATGTTCTGAATGTAATAGCTTGATTTATTCATTTAAAAACTGTTTATTGAGAGCCTACCTTGGGCAGGGCATTGTTCTAGGCACTTAATGCAAATGAAGACATTCCAGATTCTATCATTCAGTTCTAACAACTTTAACTTTTTCTATTAAAAGACATTTACAGGAATGAATCATTCACACACTTGCGAAAGAAATTACACAGTGCGCTATTGTTGGAAAAAGAAAATAAAGGCTTCTCCTCATCTTACCCAGCTTGTATTCAATTCCCCATGATTAACCATTTTTCAGATATTCAAAGGTATACTTCTAGACAGTTTTATGCATGTACAAGAATACAAATATACATATAGAAACATTTGCATAAACTGTCTATAAATAAAATGGAATATTAAATGTATTGTTTAGCAATATGCTTTTAAATTTCAGTAAATTAGAATATTTGTACATGCCAATCATTTCATTATTAGCAGATAGTATCCTATTACTAGAAACTTACCTTATTTTATTTATTTATTTATTTATTTATTTATTTATTTATTTATATCTACAACAGTATAGTGGATGTAATTATGCATATAATCTGATACTTTTTTGCTCACATTTATATATGATAAATCTTAGAGAAAATCTTAGCATTAGAATTGCTAGGTCAAAAATTTAAACATTTTAATAGATACTACTAAATTATATTTATATTAGTTTTCTAATGTATAACAAATTACCACAAATTTAGTGGCTTATATAATGCACATTATTTTTCTCAGTTTTCAAACTTTGTTACCGTATTATTGACTATATTCCCTATGCTGTACTTTACATCCCTGTGACTATTTTGTAACTACTGATTTGTACTTCGATAGCCATCAGTTGTTTTCCGTATCTATGAGTCTGTGTTTTTCTTTTTTCCTTTTTTTTTTTTTTAAGGAGGGCACAGCTCTCAGTGGCCCATGTGGGGATCGAACCGGCAACCTTGGTGTTATCAGCACCACGCTCTAACCAACTGAGCTAACCAGCCACCCCTGTATCTATGAGTCTGTCTCTGTTTTGCGTTGCTGTTGTTGTTCTTTAGATTCCACATATCAATGAGATCATATGGTATTTGTCTCTCTCTCTCTCTCTCTGGCTTATTTTACTTAGCATAATACCCTCTAGGTCCATCTTTGTTGTCGCAAATGGTAAGATTTCATTCTTTTTTGTGGCTGAGTAGTATTTCATTGCATATACGTACCACATGTTCTTTATCCAATCATCTATTGATGGGTACTTAGGTTGCCTCCCTACGTTGGCTATTGTAAATAGTGCTGCAGTGAACACAGGGGTGCAGTGAACATATATCTTTTCAAATTAGTGTTTTGGAATAATATCCTTTTATTAACTTAAAGTTGCCTGACAATTAGACCTGCAAGCCCTTTCACTTCTGCCATCCAATGCAATATAATCACGAGAATGACATCCCATAATTTTTGCCACATTCTATTGATTAGAAACAAGTTACAGGTCTCACCCACACTAAATGTGAGGGGAGTATACAAAGACATGGGTCACTGAAGGCCATATAAGAATTCCTTGTACCATAGTATTCTAAGAGTGTCATAATAACCTATATTCTCAGCAAAATTTTTAAGAAGGGCTTTATCAACCAGGGTTTAATCAGGAAAACAGAGGTCACACTATGAATTCCATAAATGAGACTTAAGTACTTGGATTAGAAGCTTCTACAACCATTGGAAAAGCTAGGAAAGCAGATTCAGATAGCTGCCAGCAATGATTCCTGGCTATAGCAACAACTTGAGTGGTTCTTTGGAACTTGCCAGTAAATTGCTGAAATTTCCCAGAATCTCTGTGAAGATCTGACTAACTACCTCAGTCATCAGCAGGAAAATGGGTGGGTCTCTAGAGCTAGTCAAAATCTTACATCTGCACACTCATCTAGCTGCAATAACCTCTGGAGAATGATGGTTCTTACATCCCTTCGGCTACCCTAATCTGGCACAAATGTGTCTCATTAGCAGCATACCTGGCACTATGTAATAAAGGGGAGTTGGAGAAAGCCAATCCTGGCTTCTGTTCTGTGATGAAAGGGACTTTAAAAGGGGGATAGGGAAGCTTAGCTAACATCAAACAGTCTAGTACTCATTCTCCACATCCATGTCAACCTTAAAAATGAGCAAATGTTGCCTTTCTGAGAGGTGTGAATAATAGTCATGTGTGGTTAGTTTTAACTTGCATTTCCTTGATCAGAAGTAAGTGGATCATCTCTTTGTTCAAACATTTTAATCCAGTCTGAGCAGTTTATATTTTATTTCTTAGCAGGCACTCTTACAAACTTGGGATGTTCAAACCTATTACTACATACAATATTCATGCTGCCCCCAGTCCTGCCATTCAACCACTGATGTAAAAGGAACAGCAACAGAGCCAATTCTGGAAATCCAGCTTCATCTTTCACTTTCAGGGTTTTGTTAAAACTACTCTATCACAGAAGAAAAATGCTTAAATATTAAAATATGCCCAAGGATCAAATGGCACAGATGAATCTGATGAGTTAAATAGGGAATAATTAAAGGAAATAAAACATTTTCTATTAGTGTCCAAGTGTTGAACTGAGAAGATATCAGTGTTGATTGTTATATTTTACATTTAAAAGCTAATTTGAATTTCTTTCTTTTTCACTTCATATCTAGTGATAAACTGTTGTTTCTAGACACAATAAGTATGTAATACAAACAAAAATGCTTTATAGTCAAATGTCTATGTCATTAATAATCAAAAGGCTAAGAAAAGGGACGTAGTGGCAATCATTACTATTTAAAAAGATCATTATGTTTAATTTCTACATGCTGCTCAAACTTGGAAAGCATACATTGATATTTCCTTTATGTGACTTTTTTTTGTCACATATATAGTTTAGGCTCATTTTAGCTATTACATTAATATGTTGTAAACTATACAGCTTCACCTTTATTTTAGGAATGCCTATTATGGTTTCTTTTTAACTCGATCAACAGAAAACCAGGTGAACAGCAAATAAATTGCATTCATTGGCAAGCCTGGATATGATTATTTTTCATTTTGTTTATTATCAAATGCATTATGTGTACTCTACAAAAATACTATGTCAGTTACTATCCGCTGAGCAATAATTCAACCCCTTATATCAGTAAAATATAATAATATTTTTAAACTGTTCCTGAGCCATTGATTATATAAAGTAGGGAATTGCTAACTATAATAAGAAATAACCCTTAAGTTCAGTGGCTAAAGACAATATAA
The DNA here is from genome assembly GCF_964194185.1 of Rhinolophus hipposideros. Classification (NCBI taxonomy): domain Eukaryota; kingdom Metazoa; phylum Chordata; class Mammalia; order Chiroptera; family Rhinolophidae; genus Rhinolophus; species Rhinolophus hipposideros. The sequence goes on from NC_138053.1 coordinate 28,430,776, forward strand.
GTTACTGAGGGAACAGTCTGATGTAGGTGTTTCTATCTACATGCAGCTTTCCTCCATATGGTGATTCAGGGATCTAGGTTTCTATTATCTTGTGGGTATATAATCTCCTAGGACATAAAGGATGGTCTCTGCATCCAGCTTGCAGAGTGGGAAAATCCCCAGTTTAATCTTTTAGCTAATTGAATTGTCTCTGGGAGATCAGACTAAGAGTATGGCACCCAGAAAACATTCAGGTGGACAAAATGGCTCATGGGAAAACGCAGATTAGAGATTTGATTTAGTTTTCAACAAGAAAGCCTGCAGTCTCAAGGAGTTCCCCTTAAATTGAAAGAGAAATATAAAATGTCTGAGTGTGTGTATGTGTGTGTGTGTGTGTGTGTGTTTGTATTGCAGAGGGAGGGGATGATGGTGGTGGTGGTGGTGGTGGTGAGAAAGCAAAACACAAAAACAAAACAGCAACAACAGCAGCAACAACAAAAACAACAACAAAACCCAAAGGATATATGAGGTCATGCCTTGAAATGAACTGTGATCACTTTATCAAAGAAACCTATCACCTTTTTGGGATAAAACCATATTGCTAAAGAATCTGTGAACTTGGACTAAAGTCCAAGATTTGCTCAAGATTTAAAACAAGTCTTGGGACCGTTTTTTCTCATGTGCTGGTGACCGAGAAACCTGTGCAGACTGTATGGGGCTTAATCTAATGACTACTTTAGTTGCAGCCAAAGAGGAAACTGAAAAGGCAAAAAAAAGCAAAAAAAAAAGCAAAATAAAAAAGCACCAAAATGTCTTCGAGGGTGGAGCCCAAGGGAGATCTTCCTAACATGTGCAATTTGGGTCTAATTAAGAAATATCCCCATACTCTTGGCTGAAAAACCTCATCATGTTTGCCTCGGAGGATTTCAGAATTGCTGCAGGCCAGTGGGTTCTGTGTTTTTCTCAGCCATCCTATTTCCAGTAGGATTTTTACTGTGGTTACTATTCCATCACTGTGCATTGAGTGGCTGTAGGACAGATGGATTCACATTTGCAAGTGATTTAGAGATGAGTACGAATCACTTACAGATAACGGACTTTGATGATGATGCCAAGAGGACGGGCCTTCCGGCTTTCTCCCGTGAGGAAGGCTTGAATGGGATCCATGTGTGCAAAGAAGGGAGCAAAGGAATGTTTGGTGCTCAGAAAAGCAGACTGTAACGAACATTTTGATGCTCACCCAATGTTCCATCTGCTCCCCCACATTTCCCAGCCTCAGTCTCTGATTTTGTAACAGAGTTCCTTGCAGAGTGCCAATATGGCGGGGCGTAGGGGTGGCGTATTGAGGGTAAGGCACGGAGGTGGGAGAAAAGATCAAAATTAGAATAGCTGATCATACTTAGGATATATTTTGCCTATTTTAAAACTTATCTGGGAATGACAGAGTCCATCATCGATTTGATAGAAATAATAGTAGCTGGCATTTATCAAACATCTACATAAGCTAGCCACTATATCAAGCCATTTAGTCATCACAATTGCCCTATGAGTTGGAACTAATATTATTCCTGTTTTACAAGTGAGGAAATTGACATAGGGTAAAGTAAAGCAGCTTTTTAGTGGTACCAAGCTCCTCAGTGGTACAGATGATATAAGTGACCTCAAGCAGATTTTAAGCAGAGCAGAAGGCAAAGTCAGGAAACGTTCAAGAACCAAGGGTATAGTAGTACCAGAAGCCTCTGTTGTTATAATAATTGGTATGTTTGCCAGAGGGGGCAAAGTGAAGGGTAAGAAGCACCAGAGACTGGTTATTTCTAATTCTACTCTGTGGATTTGTCTAACTAGTTATTTGAGGGGAGAATTTTATGATAAAATTTGACTTAGTGCTATTTCTTTTTTTCCCCTTTCTTTCTTTTGTATTTCATTCATCAACCCATGTGAAACATGTTTAGCTGAAATGCATAAAAGGTATTTTAAAATTCAAATTTCAAATTCCAAATGCTAGTTTAGCACTATATAAAGTTAGAATATGACTTCAAATTGCACTTAAGACCATTGAATGTATAAGATACATTCTTTGAAACAGTCTCTTTCAAGTTTCCCTAAATATAGAATTTTAAAGAAAAAAACTAACAACATATAGTAGTTTACATTGAACTGTTGGTGTTAGGTGATTTTTTTTTTCACTTTAAATGGAGTTTAATATATTATTTTTAAAATTGATTTGCTCTTAGTGCTACCAAACTATAGATGGTCTCAAAAATAATGAGGTCTACTGTACTGTTGCTACATTTTGTTATAAGAACCACCAACTCTGGATGTATCATGGATAACACTTGCCTTTTAACTAGGCACTACTAATTGGGTGTCAGACCTTTTTTTTATTTTTACTAAAATAGAAATTACCCTTATTACTATAGATTCTTTTCTTTATTTTTAGGTTTCAAATTCTAATATTTACATCACTAGAAATTTTAAAAAGTAAGACAAGAAAAGAAAGTAAATTATACTAACACTGTGGTCATGTTATCCCTTTTCTGATCTTTTCCATCAAAAATATGCATAGTTTATGCTGCTGCTATAATATTAATTTTCTCATTTTTCTCAGTAAAAGAGGATACACACCTTGAAAATAGAACCTAACCTGAAAGTGATGGCCCAAGATAAACATTTGAGTTTAAAGTAGTCCTCCCTTAAAGCACCTTAAACTTCCTAAGAAGAGACATACCCTATTACCACAGAGGCTTTGGTAATGGATGAAAATTTTTCTATCTTTTTAGCTATCATAAGAAGTTCACTACAAAATTTAAGCTCAGAACTCACAGTGCCAATTAAAAATAACACCTATTTTAGTTCAAACAAATACCTCTTGTTTCAGAAATGACTTAATTGATGTGACCTAATAGGTATACCATGCCCAATGGAGCAATCCCATCTTAGCATGTTTTTTTCTACAGTTCTCATCACTGTTGCACAAGGGTTGACTTGTGTAATATTAGCAACGTTTCAAAACCTATGCAACAATGTAATAAACTCAGAGAAGGCTGCACTGGCATATAAAGTGCTGAACAAGCACACTCCAATTAACACAGGAATCTTTTGTGATTCATATCAGTACTTCAAAAGCAAATTATATGCATCATTATTTTGCATTTTATTCCATGGGATAAATCTAACACTATAAAAGAAACATCCAAGGAATGCACTAAAATTCTGAAGGATAAACAAAATGTTATCTTGCTTTGCTGCATATAAATTTTGTTTTATATACTTATAGAGTCTGTGGCTCTAATGGGTGAAGGACTTGTTGAAAAAGAATTCCAGAGTTGCATTTTGAACCTGAAATTACAGTTGGTGTTAGGTGATTGGTAACCCTCATAAAAAATATGAGGTTAAACATTATCTATCTGACTATTCAGACAGTTTAAAATGTCAAAAATATATTTTCAAGTTTCCTATGGCCTTTTAACAATCATATATAAAATGAACATTAAAGATAAAAGATCTTAATTTTTTACTTTTTAATTGTAAAGCTAGTTAAAAATAATAGTGCTCTTTTAAAATGTTGTTATTGGATACATAATCATATTTAATTTTTCTTAATATTTTAAGTAATTCAACAGGAGATAATATATGTAAGCTTGAGGAACAAAAGGTCACAATGTATTTCATTTATTTAATGTAGACAAAATAAGAAAATATGAGTCGTCCAAGTAAACATACCAGGTAGATGGGAACCTTAGCTGTAAAATTATTTTAAAAAAATGAATTAAAGAAAAAACTAAAACGAATGAAATGTTACAGTAGAGATAGTTTGGGGCCATTAACTACTTGAGTAATCAGCACCAGAAATAATACGGCAGACAAAGATATAATCATAGTGTCTAGAATACTCAAAATATACTTGGTGACACAGAAAAGTGATACTTATGTTTGTGAGGAGGTGATTCTTAATGTCATAAACATAGTTTAAAATATATGTATTTTGACCACATGAACATATGTATTTAAAATGATGCCATGCTCTTTTCAATATCTGCCTTGACTTCATCAGAACAAGCTCTCGCAGTGACTCCACAGGCAGGGACTGGCCCTCCCAGAGGGTCAGGTTTCCAAGGCACAGAGCTTCTGATCAATGCTCCAGTATACTCTATCAGGGAATGATTACAAGGAACACTGGCTGGAATGTGCATTGTGACAGAATTTATAGATACCATTATATTTCTGGTGGCATTACAAGGGATGAAAGCTCCATTAACCTGTTAAGCACAGAGGGTATAAAAATGCTCACTAGTAGAAAATCATGGAGACCAGAAGGAAAGGTTTTGCTGCACTGCTGTGCTGTAAATGGATGAGAGAAAGCTGTTTATATACGGAGCTAGATTTTAATCTCTTTGTCATAGAAGGGGAAGGACTTTTCGAAAATGGATGCTGGCTTAATTTCCTCTCTTCTCAGGAAGCTTCTGGCAGCAGCGCAATCACGTGACTCCAGTGTGGGCATGGAGATGTGGCCTTCGGCTACCCTTCAGGCACATATTGCTCTCTGCAGAAGTCTATGCAGGCGTATGGTTGTCCCTGGGTGGCCATCTGTGGCCATTCTGCAGTGTGTCAGTAATCGGAGCGCCTCAGATGTTATTCTAGAGAACTAGTGGTTTTCATTCCCATTTATGTACTTTTGGGGGGAAAGGGTCAATGTGGGGAGCTGTCTAGAGACAAAGGCTACCCTGAGCACAGGTGCAGCAGCCAGCAGCCAGTATGGTGAGATGTGAGGGTAAATAAGTGCTCACAAGCACCAGTCTTGCTTCAAAGGGGCCGTGACGAGTGCGAAGGGATGAATATGGTTTCTACGTTTGCTGATGTGAAAAGGCTGATTTCAGGCAGCCAGGAATGTTCACTGATCCAAAATCTCTCCCTTTTCTGACCGTCTGTGTTCCTGAAATCGCAGCAATCAAGTATTCTTTCTTTGGGAGTAAATCTTTCTTTGCCTTTTCTAGGAATGCTCTTTAGAAATCCATTTATTACACGAGGGAGAATGCTTTCATATTGTTACTTACTTTTTTCCAGTTACTTACAGTTTCCAAATGGAAACTTTGTTTCCATTCATCTATTCAGTCATTCATTCAAGAAATGCTAGGTTTTGTGAGTAAAATACAGAAATTAAGGCTGTTGCTGACCTCAAGTTTTTACTGTGTAGAAGAAGTATTAATAAACGTATTTGAAAAACAATTCAAGACAAAAATATGATTACTGGTATAACTCAGTGGTTGTCCCAAACAAGTCCAGTATCAAATTGTTTGCTAAGTTCCACCAAGAATGCTTTTCAAATAATTATAATAGGTAACATGGCTATTGTATGCTGACTACTACATCTTAAGTGTTTTCCTTGAATTAGTTCATTTAATTCTCACAACACTTTTAGGAGATAGCTCTATTTTATCATCTCTATTTTACAAAAAGATCAAATAATTTTTCCAAGGTTGCACACTAGTGAGAGCGAAGGGCATGTGAGCCACGCCCAAACAAAATGCTGTGGACACCGGAATAGAAATACAAAGAAAACAATAATTGGAGCACTTGTCTAGAAGGACTAATAGCTGACGTTTTCAAAGTACCTGAATATTTGATTGAATTAAACTTTTCTCTCCCATATTAGAATTATAATTATATTCAACATAGCCTTTCTGCTGAGGTCAGTTTGATCCATCTCGTGGGATACATTTTATTACGGTCACCCAAGGAGCATTCTTTCATGTGGAAGGGCTCACACTTTGCATAAATGAAATAATAGTAGTCTGTTTGATATCTGAAGAAAATAAAATATTTACTCCCTCGATTTTCCTTCCTGTCTCTTTCCCTCTCACCTTATTTTCCTGATTTTAGTACTATTTTTTCTTCTTCTAGAATTGTTACTCTAGATTGGGATATGGTATAAAGTCCCTAGTAAATGGTTTTAATGTATGTCTATTGTTTTTCCCTGCTCAGCATCTATTTCTGATAGTAACACCATTTTGTCTTCAGACAAATACCTCTTGCCAACTTCCAGTTGAGGTCGTTTGGGCAGGGCCAAACTCATTTTCTAGGGGCACAGGATCCAGGCCTGGACAAACAAAGTGCTACAGTTTTAGGTCACCCAGGTCAAGACAATGGCACTCAAGCTTGGGTTTCTTATCAAGACTTACAGAAAAGACAAATTTCCTTGGTGTTTACAATGAGACATAGGAGGTGAGACTCTAGTTGCTTTCCACTGTGTTGGAAGAACCTACAAGAGAATAAAGCTGACAGAGGAAAGGAGAAGCCAGAGATGATGATGAGAGAGCTTTTGGACAACACTGCTTGACTATTGGAATCCAGCGGTACATAGGAAATCTCTAGAATTTTCCAGTTTGTGAGTCTAAAAATTTTCTTTCTTTGTATAAGCCAATTCACATGGTTGTTTTTTTTTCTGTCTTGCAGCTGAAAAACACTGACTGATACAATGATCATAGCCTTTTGTAAACGTAGTATCTGAGCCCATTACAAGACATTAGGAATGAAGGGTTTCGGTTTCCTCAAGTTCACCCACCAGGAGAAGGCTTGACCAAGATCACGGGAGAATCAGGATGTTTCATTAAGAAAGACCGGGTAGTGGAAAAATCTGCAGATCATGCTCTTCGGGTCTGGGGAAGCAGAGCCTAGTGTGTGAAAGTTGCTATGGCCCTAGACTGACACCACAATGTAAACTTCACGAAAGCATCAACTTCATTTTGCCTATCATTGTATTCCCATCACCAGGCAAGATCTATGACATCACTTGGAAAGTCAATGCATTGCTGATGAAGGAACATATGAGGACATGCAGCGGAAGGAGTCATGAGAAGTTCATTCACTTCATCAGGCTCGATCTGACTACACTGGGTATTGTGAGGAAGCGAAGCCAGGTTTAATTTTCGAGCAATGGAGAGACTTCAGAGTTCGACTGAGTGAGTCAGACCAGGGAGGCTGTAGGGCAGAGTAGCTGGAGCACATGCTTTAAGGTCAGGCAGAACATTTGAATCTAGGCACTATAATTGCTTTCTCTATGATCTTAGGCAATCTAATCTAATTGTCCTGAGCTTTCATCTCCTCAATTGTAAAACTGGCAGTAGAGCAGTATCTCATGTGTTGTTATGGACATGATATGTGATAATGAACACAAAATAATGCCTGGCACACAGAAAGAGCTGCTATCATTTCTTTTTCTTTTTATCATTATTCGTGCCATCATACTTATTATTACAGTGAGTCAGAACAGTATAGTGAGAGGAGCGCTAGACATTATTAAAATAACTATGCTGTATTCTTGATCTTTAAAAAAAAAAATTAAACTACACTGGCCACTTTAGATCTCCTACGTAGTCTTTTCTGTAAAATATACTTGTGGAGAAATGAGGTTACATATAAAAACACTTATTAAATTGAAAAGCATCATAAGAATGCAAGACAATATTATTTTCTCCTACTATATAGGAGAGGTTTTGTCATTTGAGCTTTCGGTATCTCTTATTTCGCACACTTGACCTTGGCTTTCAAACCACATTGTTCATAAATAACAACAGGGAACCTCAAAAATGCAGTTTCTTGGGCCTCACCCTCTGAGAATCTGATTCAACAGGTCTGTGATGGGGGAGTGGGGGTAAAGCTGCATTTTTAAACAAGCTGTCCTGTTCATGCCAATGCAGGAGCCCTGCAGACATCCTTTGCGAAGCACTGCTCTGCGAGGTGCAACTAATTTGAAGACTGCAGTGACCACTGTGGAATTCTGGATCTTGCTTGGTCCTGAAGCAGTGGTTGGTGAGGGCTGCTACGAGAGCTGGGACCCTCTGTGCATCATCATTTCTATTTGTAGCTGAGTGGAACTGGCAGCAGGCACAGGTTGGCAGCAGCCTGCAACACACTCCTTGTCAAAGCACATACTGTTTCTGCAGCTGGCACCTATTCCCTGTACATCCCAATTATGACAGTATTACTGAGTCTTGTGACAGCCACACATTTCATCACCTTGGGGGACTGGGCAGAGGAGGTTTGCTGTGGCACGGGTGCTCCGCTCTCCTTTCCTTATTTTTATCATTGCTTAGGAATCTTGTCGGTGTCACTTGACACCGAGTGTTTGCTGTTCCTAACTGGGGATGTTTGGAGCCCAGACCAGCTCAGAGATTATGTACAAGCTGCAGGTTGTGGAGAGTCTACCTGCTGTAAAACACTCGTCTTCGAAGCATTTCTTCTATTAAAGTTGTCATTATGATGATCACCATGCCTTTGCCCTCCTTGGCTGGGCTTTTATGCCTCAGCAAACCGTTCCCACCTCAGGATGCACAGGGCTGGCTCTCTATAATTTGATAGAACTACAGGGTACATTTCCCTCTACCTGCATAATGGAGAGTTTTGACTCTTGCATAGTTTGTTCCCTCTTAAGGAAAGTAAAGGGGCTTAATGAAAGAGATGTTATACTATTGTACAAAATATGTAGTTGATATATGATATATTCTCAGAATGCCTGTACTTACTAACCTGATTTTAAAATACTGAGTAGCAAGTTGATATACAGAGAATCGTATGTTGAGAGTATCTATCTTTTGGATAATCACTGGCAGTAGATTACATTTAAAAGTTACAATTAAGTAAGGTATTTAAAATAAATAAGCTTTCTTCTTTTTATTTAAGCTACTTTTTATTTAAGCTACCCTACATCAATAAATGTTACTGATACCACACTCTCATTTGAGATCAGTGTTGAATTTAAAAGTTACTTGGTATTATCTGAAAAAAAATGATTGCTAATGGTCACATCTGGAATAAAAGGATGAACACAATTGATACTATTAAGCGAAATGACTGGCAAATGTGAATATTGACAATAAGTGCAGTAGTAGCCATTTTAATGATACTTGACTCCTAAGGTATATATAAGTCTGTAGTAGAATCTCTCTCAAAAAAATTAGTGTGGTCCTGGGATATAAGAAAACACAAAAATTGATAAAAGAATTACCATACCTGTATTTGAGTGTTATGCCTTCCATATCTGAAGGGAAGCAAAAATATGGAAGAGGAAAAAAAAATGGTCATGGACTTTATAAGAACAGAAATGCAACCTTACGTGTTTAAGTTCTAAGAATGAAGTTCCAAGTTATTTAGTTGTAGAAGAAACAGCTGGGATCTGATTTCAATGTAGTAATGGCCTTCAAAAACTGGATGTAAATAATTAATAAGAAAATGATTAATTTTTGCCCCTACTCAATTTTAGCAAGAGCAAGGGGAAATTTGCCTTAATACTAAGTCTGACAGATTTACATTTAAAGTTGATGTTTCTAGAAGAACAATTCCTGAAGGATGGCATTGTGAGAACAAGCTTTAAAACACAACACAATCTATATTGTTAGGATGGTTTTTGAGTGGCTGTGGCCAGTGCTGGAAAGGTCACAGTTCTTTTTAAGGTTCTTCAACCCTAGAATTCTATGATTGGGCCTAGTTGTAGCATGGTACCCAAGAGGAACAGACAATTGCTGTGAGAGAAGTTCACAGAATTGCCTCAAACTCAAAGGTTAACAGAAATAACAGGGCAGTTTTCAGTTTAACTTGGAGCAGATAAAGTAGAGTTGTAGGAAGACTGGTGACATGTACTGATCTGAGGTAAATTTCCTGTTGGAGAAGTGCCACACAGACAGGGAGAAAGTGGCTGAAAATATCAACTAGGGCAGTCACAAACCGGGAACTTGATGAGACAAATCTGATCCAAATTTTTATATATGATTGATGATGAACAGCCTGTTTTTTGAATACAATCGGCAGCACTGATTTCCTTGTTCTTGTAAAATGTTGATAAAGTTACCCTTTCTCTGAAGTTAATTGTTTAAAAATTGGGGCAACATACACATAGCATAAAATTGACAATTTTAACCAATTTTAGAGTACAGTTCAGTGGTAGTAAGTACAGTCACACTCTTTTACAACCTTCATCATTGTACATCTCCAGAACTTTTTCATCATCCTAAACTGAAACACCGTACCCATTAAACAACTCCTGATCTCTCTCCCAATAAAGTTGTTTTTATAATTAATTATATTAAGCTGTTGACTAGTAGGTGCATAGTAGTTTTGTCAAGAAGATACATTTAATTATGGTTATCCTATCTTAGGGAAAAAAAATGTGAAGCATGTATTCCCAGCTGAACAATATGGTCATTAATGGTTATAAGTTCTAGAACTAGAGGAAGTTAAGGTCTATTACAATAAAAAAAAAAAAAAAAAAAGAAAACCCACAAAACTTTAAAACAGGGAGCATTTGAATCTTAGGGGGTGATTCTCTTCACCTCCCCTATTTATACACATATGAATATTCAGGTTGTGGTTGGAAATACTTTCTCATATATAACTACATTGTTACTAGGCTGTAGCTATAATATAGCCTAACCATACACAATCATTGGCTCACAGTAACAAAAAGATGATTAATTTTACATCAAAGAAGCACATCTTCTGACTGCTGTACCATCCAGGCTATTACTTTTGGGTTTCTAATGACCATAGTTTAGTAATAGATTCAAAATATTACCAATTTTTGTGAAGCATATTTAACAATCCACATTGAACTTTGCATTATTTGAGCTGATGTAAAATGTTTGTTGTTTACTTTTGTAAAAGTACCAGTGCTATTCTTATCTATGCTTATTGGCTATAAAATTAAAACAAAACTGGCTGCATTAACACATACATTTAGGATGTGCACAAAAATGAACTGAAAAACTGGGAAGGATATTTAACAATCTAAGGAAAGTACTTTTTTACGTAAGGTCTATGTTAATTTGTTCTTTCTAAAAATTACCTGTCTTTTCTTGCCGAGGTGTAATATTTTCTCTTTCCTTATTCCGTTTTTTCACCATGCCATGCCCAGGTTGGATCTATTTTTATTTACACTCTTTGCATTTCAATCTTAGAAAATTCTCAACTATTATCTCTTTAAATATAGGTTACCACTCATTTGCATTTGGTGGGCCATATCAATCTATTTGTCTTTTGGTGCTAAATTCTGAGTGGAGTGGTTAGTTTGAACTTCTAACTGATTGAATCTCTCTTTGTAGTGTTAGTACAGAGATCTAAAAAAATAGTGCATACTTTTGTCTTAAATTTCTAATTGGTTCTATTTCTTATTTATCTGTTCTTGATTTGTTTATATCTGTTTTGGTTTCATTCCTACTCATACTTTTTAAAGATAAAACTATTTTCATAAGGAACTCAAAGACTTTTTATTATAGTCATTTTGAAAATAAAAATGATTAAAAATTCCATTTTATTGGTAGTGAATAAGTCAACTATTGTTCTTTTTCCCAGTGCTAGTCTCTAGGGGCTTTGGAATAATCCTTCCTAAATTTAGCATGAGTGAGCAGTCCTTCCCGTCTGCCTGCCTCTCCCCTCCTGCTAGACTCATTACTACCTGCTCTCCAGTTTGGGGCTGGTTTTCCCTGCCCTGGGATCCTGACCCAGAACACAACACTGAGCTGGTGAATGGCACAGCCCAGGTCCTGCCTAGGAAAAATTCTTTGATCTCCCAATCTCTGATGGGTCCCAGTTTTATATCAGGGTAGCCTCAGGCAATGGTGAGTTCTGTCAGCACCCTTTCACTTGCCAGCAGCCCAGTTTAATGATGCCGCTCGTTGCTTCTTTCCTTGAATCTGCACAGGCCCACAGATTCGTCCTCTACTTTTAAATCTATTTCTGGTCTGTTTCTGGTACATGAATCTTTTATTTATTTTTATTTTTTGAGTGTACTTGTGTCTAATTATTTATTTATTTATTTTTTAATTATTACTCTCTTTGGAGTAGAGGAAAAATTCAAGGTTGACTGATAGTGTTAACCAACCTGAGGCTGAGGACTAGATGTGCAGACTATTGAGATAATTAATGCTAAAATCTGTTTATGAACTTAATAAATCAACTAGTCTCTTTGAACTCAACATTAAATAACTTTTTTGTGTATATTCTAGCTTGAAAGTGGGGAGATGGATCAGCTGATTTTAGAACAAAGTACCTCCAGTGATTCATTGATTATTTCAATGAAAAAGGGAAGAGAGACACGACTGATAAGAAGCAACCTCGTCTCTAATAGCTAGATGATTCATAATTATTCATTAAGAGTCTTTTTATTTTGATATTTGTGTATATTTTGTATAAAAGTAATTTTTGTCTTCAATGACTTGGATAATTATCTCAGATATTCTCAGAAAAAAAGTATAAGTTGAGGAAAAATGCTTTGGGATGTATATTATGATAAGGGTGGAAAATAGACATAGCTACAACAATGTACAATATTAATACTGCAGGAATAATTGAAACTATTTAGCTTGAAATTTCAAGTGAGTCAGTGCCCTGATCACTAACTTTGCAAAGTTTTCTTCGGTATATTTATTTTCCTAATGAGTTGTCACATGTGCTTAATGTCAACAACCAACAAGGAGCTTCTTATAAGATTAAAAAATGGTTGCATTTGCTTGAAATACTGAACATATGAGTCATTTACAAAAGCTTGCACAATAATTAAATTGGAATAAGAGTAATGAGGTATAAAGATCACACTCACTAGCTAAATTTAAGAGTGAAGCTTTGTGGAGATGCCAAGAAAATTAAAATCAAAATATTCCCACATAACTTTATGAATGGTATAGAAATCTTTGGCAACAGTATAAGGTTGTTACCCCATTTTTACATTAAATGTTCAGTTAAATGTCAGCAAATTTGATGAAATGGAACTGGAAAAGGCTTGTGCCTTTAGCTTTTTCGTTGTTGTTGCTGTTGTTTTTTTTTTTTTTTCTTTTTCTTTTTTTAGTTCTTAAAGACTCAGTTTTGCTAAGACATGATTCACCCAAATCTTATATAAAGGACACTGTGTGTGTGTGTGTGTGTGTGTGTGTGTGTGTGTGTGTAGCAGAAGACAAGTGAAGCTGATCATGCTTGTCAGTTGATATGCACATAAAGAATATCTGTTCTGGGAGTGGAGAGAAAAATCGGGGTTATGTAAACGCATCTCTCTCTGTCCTTCAAGAAGAGGCTAGACAACTAAAAAAGAAATATGTACGCATACCGTTAGTGGAGAAACTCTAAAGGTACTTTAGGCCTAATCTGACACACCATGCAACTTTTCCAGGCACAATGAACAATTTTCATAAACAGATTGAGCTGAAAGATTCCCCGCCACTGCCCTACCATTCAGCTGACCCTGAGGTGAACTATGTAAGATAGTTTAGCCTAGGTTCTACGCAATACCTGTTCAGAAAAAAGGTTGATAATTATAGATTCATAACATGTATGGACATGATTTATAAAAGCAATGATTGATTGTTTATTTTTAAATTGTAAGTAGAAAAATTGCTGAATGTTTCTTTGGCAATCTCTATGACCCAAATTACTCTGGTTATCTAAACAATATCATCTATTTTTTGAGAATTCATTAAGATGTTCAGAAAAATCCAGTGGCCATGTATAAACATGATTTGTTAATTCCCCTTCTTTTTTAGTAAGAGGTAACTAGAATTTTCTCATGTGTTCTCTTTTATGTTTCCACTGGAAATATTCACTTGTGTTTTCATTATTACTATTATTATTTTTTTGTGCACTTCCACAAGATTTTGTTTTCTGGTACAAGAACACTGATTTTTTTCTTTATTGACTCTGTCATGAACCATGTTTCCCTAAATAGAAGACCGGGTCTTATAATAATTTTTGCTCCAAAAGACGCATTAGGGCTTATGTTCAGAAGATGTCATCCTGAAAAATCATGCTAGGGCTTATTTTCCAGTTAGGTCTTATTTTTGGGGAAACACGGTATAATGAATGCAATGAAAGGGAAAATAAAAATAACAATCAATTTCACATTTTTCAGTAGAGAAATTAAGTGTGCCAACATTCATGTATGCTTCTAATGAAATTCGAGAATTTGGCAAGCAAGAATGGTGGATGGGACCTTGAATAGATATTGGCTCACTTTGCTCATCTAAGCATGGAGATAATAAAGATCTCTCTGATTAAGTATATAAACAATATTCACTAAAAATTTCACTCCAAAGTCCTCTATCTATTATACCTTGGTTCTTCTTCCTATTTTCTATTCTTTATTTATAGGATATTGAAGTCTGACTAGGAACACCAAAATTTTAGTAACTTTTCTCTAAACATCTTTGATCCACTGAAGAGTATGAATAAGAATTTTTTATCCCAGGAAGAACTTCACAACTCGGTGACTATGCTGAATAATGATCATAACATAACACTATGTTTACGACAATAAAAAATGTTTACAACACAATCAAATTTCCATATTACCAAGAGACTGCATTGCATTCAAATGCTAATAGATTTTAATTCTCAATTATTCTATTCTAAATATTATTTTCATATAGATGATAGAAAATATGATAAATACTTTTAGTCTCCTTATCTGAGATTTATATCAAAACCCTAAGAATCTACCTTTATACATTTTGTTTTCTTTAAAAATTTAATTAGAAATATTTAAGACAATCAGAAATTAGTAAAAATCATTATACTCAATACACCTATCACACAACTTAGGAAAAGCATACAGTACACAATTAAAGCTAAAAAGCGTCCTCTCTAATTCTATCTACCTCCACCTCTGTCCTCCCCTGAGGAAACTCTCCTGAACTTGATATTTAAAGTTCCAGTCCACTTATAATTTTACATCATAAATATGATTAAGTTTTATGTATATGGTACTAAATGGAATGCATGCTTCTACTTATTGCTTTTATCACTTGACGTAAATATTTGATACTCCCCCATGTTGATAATAAATCCACTTTATTCATTTTCTGTGCATTTGATAAATGCACCATTATTCATTTATCTCTTCTCCTACATGTGGCATAAACTTTTAATTTTTTCAGTATTACAAACAATGCTGCCATAAGCAGTCTTATATTAGTATCCTTGTATCATTCACAAAAGTTTCTCCAGGATATATAACTAAAAGTGGGTCATAGAATATTCTATCTTCAACTTTATTATAAATTGCCAAATTGTTTTTCAAAGCAATTGCACCAATTTAAATCCTTGCCAGTAGTGAATAACAGTTTCCACTTTTCTATATTCTTGCCAACTCTTGATATACTCAGATTATTTTTTTTCTTAATTTGATTAGTGTAAAATGTTATTTCATCGGTATTTTAAATGATATTTTCCATATTCCATAAAAGGATGAGCCAATATTTTATGTACTGATTGACTGATTATTAATATTTCCTCTTCTTTGAATAGTTTGGCTCATAATTTTTTTTTGGTTCCTTTTCTTTGCGGTATTCATCTTTTCCTTGTTAATTTGTAAATTAAAAAAACTATAGATAGTAATCATTTTTGGTTATATATATTATCTATACCTTCTCCGTACTTTTTTTGTTTTTTAAAGATTTTATTGGGGAAGGGAAAGGGGAACAGGACTTTATTGGGAAACAGTACTTCCAGGACTTTTTTCCAAGTCAACTTGCTGTCCTTTCAATCTTAGTTGTGAAGGGTGTCATTCAGCTTCAAGTTGTTGTCCTTTCAGTCTTAGTTGTGAAGGGTGTCATTCAGCTTCAAGTTGTTGTCCTTTCAGTCTTAGTTTGTGGAGGGCGCAGCTCAGCTCCAGGTCCAGTTTTAGTTGCTAGTTGCAGGGGTCACAGCCCACCATCTGAACCGGCAACCTTGTGGTTGAAAGGATGCGCTCCAACCAACTGAGCTATTCAGGAGCTCAGCGGCAGCTCAGCTCAAGGTGCCGTGTTCAATCTTAGTTGCAGGGGGTGGAGCCCACCATCCCTTGCAGGAGTCCAGGAAGTGAACTGGCAACCTTGTGGTTGAGAGCCCACTGGACCATGTGGGAATAGAACCGGCAGCCTTCGGAGTTAGAAGCATGGAGCTCTAACCGCCTGAGCCACCGGGCCAGCCCCTCTGTACTTTTTTTAAGTTATCCTTTTTTAGTGGAAAAGCAAGTATATGTGTATATGTATACACACATATATTTATGTATATGTATATATACTCACACACATACATATGCATGAGTGCATACACACACACACACACACACACACACACACATACACACACAGACTTGCAATGATAATATCTCTAGGTTCTGGAATTAATTCTCTTTTCTTTTAAAATCTTATCAGGGACTTCCGGTTTCCATTCCATCCTAACAATAGGTATCAAGCCAAACTGACAAATAAACAACTCTTCTTAGAGCCATAAGAGTTGTGAGGTCACAGGACACATTGTTGTCCCCTAAACTGGAGAGACAGACAAGGCAAATAAAGAGAATCACTACTCAGTGTAGCACAAAAATTTTTAGGAGCCATTGCCAGGACAGGAAAACCTAAAATGTAATTGATGAATTGCTGGGGACAGGTCTGAAAGATAAAAACTCTAGGGGGACCCAGTCATTGCAGTGCTCCCACACTTTTGTGAGGTTTAACTCCTGAAGCTCTACCACATTCTCACAGTGAATACTGGAGAGAAATCCTCGTCTGCACCCAGTAGAGGAAGGGAAAAAGAAGTCATTTTGAAATATGCCAAAGCATTCTGTTCTCAACAAGGTCTGCCTTAGGAGAAACTATTTAACCAGATTCTAACCTGCCGGATTTTTTTCCTCCCAATTTTTTAAAATCATGCCTAACTGGCCTGGGGAAATACACAACTCCACAGAGAGGATGAGAAATATCCAACTCCACCCCATGGTAGCCATTCTGTCCCACCTTGAGGTGGAATAACTGAGAAGCATGTGTGCAGTTCACAGTCTGGAGGGAAAGGCTTACTAAAAGGCTGAAACCTAACCACAGGGCTAAATAACATATCCCCTCCCCCCCCCCCCCCACATCTTACCACAGCATTACTGAAAGCCTATTTACAGCAGTAACCCAGGACATCATGTCTGGGTATCAAGAAAATTTACACGAAAAATTACAAGACACACTGAAAGACAAAAATACACAGTTTGATGGAACAGAACAAGCATGAGAACCAGACTCAGACATGGCAGAGATATTGGAGTGATTGGACCTGGAATTTCAAACAACTATGATCAATATGCTAAGGGTTCTAATAGATAAAGCAGGCAGCATGCAACGACAGATGGGCAATGCAAGCAAGGAGGTGCACATTCCACGGAAGAACCAGGAAGAAATGCTAGAGATCAAAAACACTGTAACAGACATGAAGAAAGCTTTGTTAGACTTAGTACCGACATGGCTGTGGAAAGTATCTCTGAGATCGAGGATTTCTCAGTAGAAAACTTTCAGTAGAAAACTGAAAAAAACAAAATGAAAAAAGACTGAAAAAAAAAGTGGAATAGAGTATGCAAGAACTGTGGTACAACTAAAAAAGGCATAACATACTCATACTAGGGATACCAGAGGAGAAGAAAATCAGAAAGGAACAGAAGAAATATTTGAAATAATGACTGAGAATTTCCCTCAAATTAATGAAGAATTAAATCACAGATGCACAAAGCTTGGAGAATGAAATGCTAAAAGCATTTAGCAGAAGAAATGCTAAAAACAACAACAAAAAGACCACATATTATTTTCAAACTACATAAAAATCAAACATAAAGAAAAAATCCTGAAAGAAGCTAGGGGAGCGGGGGTGGGGGGTATCTTTCTTATAGAAGAGCAAAGATAAGAACTACCTTGACCTCTCCTCAGAAACCATGGCAAGCAAGTAGAGAATGGAGTGAAATATTTAAAATGTTGAGAGAAAAAACAAAACAAAACAAAAAACACCAACCTAAAATTATGTCCCCTGTGAAATTATCCTTCAGAAGTGAAGATCTAAAGACTTTCTCAAACAAACAAAAATTGAGGGCATTTGTTGCCAGTAGAACTGTCTTGTAAGAAATGTTAAAAGAAGTTCTTTAGAGAGAAGGAAAATGACATAGGTCAGAGACTCAGATCTATAGAAAGGACGGGCTCGCACTGGAGAAGGAATAAGCGAACAGGGAGTGGGGGAGCCCAAAGCACATTAGATGGAACATGCCTCTTGTAACAGTGCAACCATCAATCTTCCAGTGACTATGGTTGTGAAGAATCACAGACCCCCCAGAGATGTGCATTTCCTGTAGCTGAGGTCATTGTCAGAGCAAACAATCTAAAGGTTTTTTGAATCTGTGCAGTCTTTGTGGGTTGTGCACCTCAAGTTCATTGCTGTAGAGGCTGGAAAATTAGGGCAGAGAGAATTGAGATTCTGTGATGTGGGGATGTGGCTTTTCCAGCCAATGTTCTTGTCTCAGATTGGAACGGCCTTCATTGCTTGCCAATATGTTCTGTATTGAAACAGGGCTTCCCTTCCCCAGGTGTGAAAAAATAAAAATAGTCAATATGGGGTTGCTAAGCCTGGTTATCCAAAAAGAGTGGGAGATCCAGATTTTATATTTTTAACTATTTAAAAGAAACTTTAAGACAAGAAAAGGAAATAAAAGGTCTACCATATGGGAAGGAAGAAATAAAACGTCTTTATTCACAGATGACAGATCATCTATGTAGAAAAAACAAAAGAAGTGACCAAAAAATTCCTGGAGCTAATAAGTGATTATAACAAAGTTAATATAAAAAAGTCAACGCTTTGCTACATACCCACAATGTACAAGTAAAATTTGAAACTAAAAACACCGTACCATTTACAGTACCACCAAAAAGGAGAGAGAAATGCTCTGATATAAATCTAACAAAATAGGTACAAGATTTATAAGTGGTAATCTACAAATTTCCAATGAAAGATATTAAATAACTAAATAAATGTAGAGCTATTTCATGCTCAAGGATAGGATGACTCAATATCATGAAGATGTCAGTTTTTCCCAACTTGATCTATATGCAATCCCAATCAAAATCTCAGCAAGGTATTTTGTGAACACGATATCGACAACCTGATCCGAAAATAGATACGGAGAGGAAAAAGTTGGAGGACTGACACTGCCTGACTTCGAGTTACTATAAAAGCTACACTAACCAAAACAGTGTGGTACTAGCACTTCCCATATGAGCTTCTTTCACTTAGTAATACGCATTTAAGGTTTTTCCATGTCTTTTCATAGCTTGTTAGCACTGAATAATATTCTACTGTCTGGATGTACCATAGTAATTTATTCATTCGCCTACTAAAAGACATGTTGATTGCTTGCACATTTTAGCGATTATGAATAAAGCTGTTGTAATTCTGTGTGTAGATTTTTGTATGCACATGTTTTCAACTCCTTTGGGTAAATGTGCCCCAGTGCTTTTAATTTTTTTATTGTATTTTTCTGATTATAACCTCTAAGTACAGTGTTGAATTAGTCATAATGGGTAGTCTTTTTTCTCCCATTTTATATAATTGATATATAATTGAGATATAATTGATTTGTTACATTTTTATAAGTTTCAGGTATACAATGCAATGATTTGATATATGTACGATATTTGATATATATACTGCAAAACGATTACCACAATAAGTTAACACATCCATCATCTTACATAGTTACAATTTTTAAGATCTACTTTCTCAGCAACATAGTATTTTTACCATAATGTACATATCCTCAGAACTGATTAATCTTATAATGAAGTTTGTACTTTTAGACTACCTTCACCCATTTCCCCCATTTCCCACCCACTGCCTCTAGCAACCGCCAATCTGTTCTCTGTTTCTGAGTTTTATTTCAAGTTCTGCATATAAATGAAATCATATGGTATGTGTCTTTCTCTATTTCATTTAACATAATGCCTTCAGGTTTCATCAAACTTGGCACAAATGGGCACGATTTCCTTCTTTTTTTGTGGTTGAATAATATTCCATACATGAGTGCGCATGTGTGTGTATATGGAGTTTATCACATTTCCTTCATTCATTTGTCCTCAATGGACTCTTATGTTGTTTTGTCTTGACTATTGCAATGCCTTGTTCCATGTGCTATGTCTTGGCGACTGCAAATAATGCCAATGCACATGGGGTACAGATATCTCTTTGAGATGACAATTTCATTTCCTTTTGATATATACTGAGAAGTAGAATTGCTGAATCATATATATTTAATATTTTGAGGAACCTCCGTACTGTTTCCATAAGGGCTAGACTGATTACATTCCCACCCAAGTGTGCATGTCTTCTCTTTACTCCACAGCCTCACCAGCACTCGTTATCTCTGTCTTTTTGATAACAGCCATTCTATCAGATGTGAGGTAATGCATCACTGTGATTCTGATTTGCATTCCCCTGATGATTTGTGATATGGAGCATTTTTTTATGTCCCTGTTGGCCATTTGAATATCTTCACTGTAAAAATGCCTATATGTCTATTCAGTTCCTTTGCTCATTTTTAAAAGGGATTGTTTGTTTGTTTGCTTTGGTATTGAGTCATATAAGTTTTTTAAAAAATATATATATTTTGGATATTAACCCCTTACCAGATATCTAGTTTGCAATATTTTCTCCCTTTTCCAAAGCCACCTTTTCATTTTGTCGGTCATTTCTTTTGCTGTGAAGAAGGCTGGGTGTAATCCTACTTGTTTATTTTTGCTTTCGATGCTTGTGCTTTAGGTGTCATGTAGAAAAATCATAGCCAAGACCAATATTGAGGAGTTCCTCTGTGTTTTCTTTTATGAATTTTATGGTTTCAGGTCTTAACATTTAAGGCTTTAATCCATTTTGAGTTAATTTCATGAGTGGTCTAAGAAAGGGGTCTAATTTAATCATTTTACAAGTTTAATCCAATTTTCCCAGCACCATCTTTTCTCCAATGAGTATTCTTGGCTCCCTTGGCAAATATTAGTTGCTTATATGTGTGAGGTTTTGTTTCTGGGCTCTTGATTCTGTTCCATTGGCCTTTGTGTCTGTTTTCATATCAATACATACTGTTTTATTAAAACTTTGTAATACAGTTTGAAATCAGGAAGTGCGATGCCTCCTGTTTTATTTTTTGTTCTCAGAATTGCTTTGAATATTCAGGGTCTTTGGTGATTCTGTACAGATTTTAGGATTTTTTCTTCTACTTTTGTAAAAAGTGCCAGTGGGATCTTAATAGGGATTGCACTGAATCTAAACATGGTTTTGATTAGTATGGACATTTAAATAATATTAATTCTTCCAATCCATGAACATTATTATTTCTTTTGTCTTCTTCATTTCATTAATATCTTATAGTTTTCAGTGTAGAGGTCTTTTACCTCTTTGGTTAAATTTATTCCTAAGTATTTTATTATTCCTGGTGCTATTGTAAATGGGATTTTTAAATTTATTTTTTTACATAATTCATTGTTTTGGACATTCTTCTCTTACTCCTGAATTGAATGGAAATTTTGCTTAAGTTTCACAATTAAATATGATATTTGCTGCAAATTTTTGTTAAGTATGCTTTATCAGATTAGAAATGCTCCATTATTGTTAAGAGGTTTTTCATGAATGAGAGTTAAATTTTATTAAATACTTTTCTGCATCAGTTGAGGTAAACATATGGTTTTCAGATTTAATTTGTGAATATAAATAAATTATAATAAAATAGTTTCTCATGGTAAATCATCCTTGAATAACTAAAACAAATCCAGTTAAGTTATAGTTTTTCTTTTACACTTTGAAGGATTCATTTTGCTAATATTATGTTTAGGATTTTTGCATCTGTGTTCATAAGTAATTTCTTCCACTTTCTATAGGTAGATTTTGTTAGCAAGCTAATCACAATGATTTTATTTCCAATGAAAATACTTTTTTCTGTAGATACTTTTAAACCCTTCCTAAAAGGAAAGATGGAAGAAACATGGTCTCTGAATTTTGGAAACACTTATTTTTAAAGGAATTTACAAAGATTTTATATGTTTTTTTCCTTTTTTCCCCAAACGGTAAAGGCATTTTCCTTCTTACATTTTATAGCTTTCTTTCCTCTTTTATCTCTCCTAGCCCTTATTGACTATAAAATTCAGTGCATATATACTATTGTTTAGAATGTTAGTTATTTTGTGCTTTTCACGTTGTCCTCAAATATAAATGCTTCTACTCACATTTTAGTACAGAGCTTTGCTTTGCATTTTTTAGGAACTCAACAGATATTTTACTTTTGATTTGACTTTTATTAATGAAAATATTACCTTACTTTAAGTAATACTTAATTTTGTAATGAGTATTTTAGGAAAGTCCTAAATATCTTAAAACCATAAGTCTTCAAAAAATATTTTTATTTAATTTTATCTTTTACCTTCATTTTTTATTGACTCTACCTCCCCAGCACCCTCTTCTATCTCTCAGGAGACTCTGGGTTGACACTTCCACATAGCCAGCTTTTCTAGGTCATTGACTGGGCCATTGAGGTGTCAGAGGAATGAAAGATGTTTTTGGCTTAATATCTGATTATTCTAGTCCATGCTATAGTCACTTATTCCTAAAAGCATGATTGTCCACAAAATTTCAATGAATTCTGAACAGCTTTTGAATTCTTTTACTTTAAAGGCAACATGAATCTTCCCAGGGGGAAAATAAATGATCGAATCTCACCTCATTCCAAATGAATTAGAGTTGGCTAGCTTGTATGTACGGAGCTGACTTATAGTACTTGATGCTAAAAGGTAGCCTCTTGTAGTACTTATAATAAATTAAGGCTCCTCTCAGAGACCAAAGTCATTAAAGTTAAAGGAAAAAATATATTGCTTCCCTTTATATTTGGGGCTCTGATAGGAATTTTGGTGTTCAACAGGTTGACAGCACAAAATAGACAAATTCAATATTTTAGGATACTGTGCCAAATTTCATGTGTAGAAGCCTGTGTCTTTCATGAAGCTGTGAGTTATTCAGTGAAGGCCTAGAAAGTGAGAAGTGCATTTTTTTGGAGGCCATACACGTTCCACGGGTCTCCCTTTTGAATGACAACATGGTCTAACTTCCCTGTGAGAAGCATGCTGGTGTGTTTCTCTTCCTGCTCTTTTCTAAATAGCATGACGGTGTTAATTTAAAAACTGTCACTCACAGGACATAAAAACGTTTTTCAGTTGAAAGTCCAGTGACACGCAGAAGACAATAACATGGGTACTACTGAGACAGGTGATAATTTTCTACAGTTAATTATCATTATTTTTCTCATGTCAAAAACATACCAAATAATACATGCTTTGATGAGGTGTGTTTGTAAAATGCAGCATTCCTTATTAACTTTACCAAATAACTTCCTCTTACAGAAAAAAAAAAGTCACGACTGGGTCCTTAGGGGTCTCATTCAGAGTTGGAATAACTTTGCTGAGATCATTTTTTGTCACTTTATCATCTTTATCTTTGCTATCATGATGAAGTAAAAAAATGGGGGAAACCTAAGGATAAGCTGGACGCTGTTCCGAGGTATCAGTGTTCTGAAATGGGATGTTGTTTGTCTCCTCCCTCCTTTCCTTTCCTGGTAAATTTCACAAACGCTCAGAATTCTTTCTGCAGCAGCAGGAAACTGCCCAGGCATCTTCCCTGTGACTGCAGTCATCCATCTGTCAGTGGACTGAAGATAATTTCAATGATGTGACCACTTATCTGTTCAGTTATGATTTTCTAAATTGTGACAAATTAAGTGGGCATCGTCTGGCTTCAATGAAGAGCCTGAGATACTAGCAGTGGAAGTAATCTCAAACATTTAAAAGAGAAATCTGAGAATGGCTCCAAAGTCCTGAAGGATAGTTACAACAAAACCAATAGTAATGGAAAACAGTAAGAGTTCATACAGTTTCTGGGGCTGGGCATTCAAGGTATGAAAAGAAAGATTCATTTCCTGATTTCTGAAGATAACCCAAGTAGAGTTGATGCACAAAAAACAATGTATCAATACAGAACTGCAATGTGAAAGGAAAGCACCTATTCCAAATGTGATTTAAATCTCATTATATTTTGAACATTCAGTGGGAATCTCCTAAGGTTTCTGTTTCTTTTTGGGAGTAAAATGGGTTCTTAAAAGTGCATTCATCTATGCTGCTAGAGTATCGTTTACTAACAAATGATTGCAGCTGTACCCAAGTGGCCTAAAAGTTTTAATGTTGCTTCCAGATGTGCTTAATTTATTTCCAGGGTATGATGCTTGCCATGGGAGCCCTGGGTGATTTTCTCACTTATCAGTGCCAATTTCTTGGAGGTAGGTAAAATTTTAGGCTTTTTCTAGATGGGAAAATGGAACAGGAAGATATTATGACTTCATTAATATCGAATGAGAAGCCCTTAACCATCCTGGGTAAAATATTAAACCTAGTGTGCACTTCATGAACTTACACACCTGGACTTATGTTTCTGCAAGGGTTTTCTAGGACTCTTCTCGCCAATATTCAATAAAATAACAGAGTCTGTCAGGAATTTAAAAAATTTAGAATTTTGAAAATTGCCCTTTAGGTTTAGCTTTTAAAAACTCCAGTGGTTGCTTTGTTATAAAACACTGAAAGGACAAAACAATTCTAATTTTCAACTACTCAAAGGACTACTGAATTGCAGCTATTAACATTCTTTGAATATTGGATATGAATAATAATATTAGGTATTTATTGCAGAGCAATCATATAAATTTTATTTTGGAGCACATTAAAATGAGCAGTTTAAATGTAAAATCCATAACATGTCTACAGCAATTGTAGTTATTATTAAAGCTACTTGGGTGATGCACAAACTATACAATTGGATTTTAAGAGGTTTTTCACAGATATAAATCAAGTTGTTGAAGGTATTCAAATGTACTCAATTGAATTTAAATACTAAAATAGGTAATCTGAAGTAACTTGTATCAGAAGCATAGAAATCATCTTGTGAATGGTCACTTAGTGTTCTGGAATTTAAACCTTGGTCTCATGTCCCACACTTTTAGTACTTTTTCTGAAATAGCATGTTGACCTTTAAAAACAATGAGAACAATTTTCCCAATACCTAAGTAAATCTATTTTGGAAAAACTTGTAAACTTATTTCCTTAATCTAGTATCAAAGTTGCAAAAGTATAATCTTTCCCAAAGGAGTAAGTACTTAAATTAATGACTAAAACAAGAATTAGAAATTACATGTTGTCAAAATCACCCTTGAAAGTATTTTACTACTCTTGAAAAAAAAAAAAAAAGACATTTTCCTTCTTTTACATTGGTCAGGAAATCCTTAAAATCACCCATACATTCTTTATAAATATTTGCTGGCTATAACACTGTTTCAAGGTTTCTTGCGTCCAATGTCTGATTAATACAAATGACATGATGTTCAGATGCTTCCTATTTTTGGAAGTAAAATTCTCGCATGGTACAATTAGAATAACGTGGTAGAATGTGTAAGATCGTGAGGGCGGAGAAATTTGTCAGTTTTGTTAACTACTGTAATTCACTCACATCCTAGAACGACGCTAGGCATATGGCATGTTCTCAATCAATATGTGGATAGATATGGTGAATAAATAAGTAAAATGTGAATTAGATATACTGAAAAAGTGAATGAATGAAATGCAAGTCAATATGTCTCCTAACCTAGCTTAGGGAGATTTTAAGTTAACATCAAAATATCTAACTAAAGAATGGGTTATATGGAGTTAGATTAAATAACCTGAGGTTTGGAGGCTTTTAAATGTTTCCTTTGTCTTGATAATAATCTTGTATGTTTTGAATAAGATACAACTGCATTAGTTTTTAGTTGCTATTTATAGAGAACTTCATTCACAGTCAAGTTACTCCCTGAGTTGACTAGATAGTTGACACCAGTTAGATATGATAGATCTCTGTGCCACTGAGAAACACCTGCTAAACTAACTAAAAGTTATGATGAGCGATAAGTTGTTGCACATGAACTCTTATAGGAGTTAAATGATATATTTGTAACAAAATATCTCACAAAGAAGTTCAACCTTTCAAAACTGCATAAATTCAGATTTCTTATCTCCTGGCTTCCTCTAACTCAAATACTAGTTAAAATGTTATTAGTAACTCAGATACTCTTGGGACAATTGCTCTGGAATTGAGTTTCCCAGGGGAAGGCTGTCTTTAAGATACATGGTGTCATCTGATTTGGGAATGCCTTCCCTGTTTTCTGTTGTGGAAGTTTTAGAGATTTTTTTCCCCCTCTTTCTCTTCCTCCCTCCCACCTTTCCCTTCCTCCCTTTTTCCTTCCTCACCTTTCCTCCCGTCCTCCTGTTCTCCTTCCCACCCTCCCTCCTTTCCTTCCTTTTTCTTTCAATTGTTTAGAGTATGGTTACAGATTTATGTCTATTACCCTTATATATGCAAGAAATCAGAATCTTTTTTACTTCTTTATAACCATCCAGACTTCCACAATGAAGTCTCAAATTGTGAGACTTCCCAATTTGTTGGGGACAAAAATAAATGGATTTAGTATACATGGATAATTTCAATCCTTTTGAAGAAACAATCCTATCTCATAAACAGACTCTTTGCCTAAATGCCTCATTATCTTTTAGATAAAGTATTGCCTTACAGATTCCTGCCCCTCCCCTCTGAGAATCCTTGTCTTTCCAACATGTTTACTAAAGGCAGTGGTTTCAGGGCAATGTTGAAAGACTTGCAGCATAATATACTCATAGAGGGTCGAGCTTGTGGAAGTAAAATGCTGCCTTGATATGCTCTGCCTTATGCAATTCACATATAAGCTATTTAATGTTGATATATCTGGTTAGTTAAAGCAATGATTTCAGGGCCTAATAACATAAAGTCTCCAAGTTATAAATCATTCAAGTTCCATTTGGTATGGAAATAGTCTTATATTAATTGAATAACATAGTCAAGAGAGATCAGCTAAGTAACTACTATTGTAGTAGAAAGATAAGGGCCAGGATAGAAATGGTGGCTATGCAAACAGAAAAGAAAGAGAAGTTCTGGAAAGATGTGCTTAGAGCAGGAGAAGCAAAGTGGGTAGTTGGCCTCATTTGTCTAGCAGTTCAGCTCAGTTCTCTGTCTTCTGGGGAAGAAAGAATTAATTTTTCAGCTTTTCGCAAATGGCAGAGTGGGAACTATCGACTCTTTGGTGTTACACAGTTGATTAATTCTTCATTGGTTTGGTGGGGGAATTAACTATTTGTTTTTAAACTGTTCCATTAAGGGATACATGTAAAACTGTAGGAAGCAGAGACAGAGCTTACATGCTAGCAAATAATTCAAAAGCATGGAGATAATTACATAAAAAAAATAAAAAGCAGAACCAGGAAACGATGGCTGAGAACCAATACATTGGATCTGATGGTTAGTTTCATGGATCACAAGATGTTGAAACTGAGGTTAGTTCACATTGGCCCCTCATGTTACACATCTTTATGGCTTAATTTTAGCTGTTCAATTGAATATATTCTCCATGTGAGTTTACCAAAGTATTTATGCTTTTAAGTTGGACACTCTTAACATTTCTATACATATATACTTGTATGTATGCCTTAAACCGTTTTGGAATTTTGGAAGTAAAAATTCTACCAGATCTTTGAACTGTGCAGGGCTTTTACCTCGAAGCTAATGAAATGTAAGCTAGTTCTAAGGTGACAGGCGAGCTCCTAGCAATGTGTCCATAGAGGCATACAGTTTGCTGAAGGAAGTGCCATGTCTCTGTCCAAAGTCATTTCTCCTCATTCACAACCTCTTTTTTTGTCAGAGGGCCGTGGAATGGTGGGGGGACAAACCACATCGTCACCAGTTCATTTAGCTGTCCTTATTCACTTTTCTCAGGAGATAGAATCGAAAAACCAGGTCCATGAACAATTTTCAGATGAGAGTTGGTTCCTCCAAATACATCTGGAAGCTAATAATTAATTCATGGGGAGGCAGGGTAGCCCAGGAGGTCAAAATATGTCCCCGTTTGCCATGTTTTTGAAATGTTTGAATTTTTGGAGTCTTTCATTAATTTTGCATATTCTGTATTGGATCAGGTCTGTTTCTTCCTACTTATGGCCTTTGTATATAAGTCTTGATTCTTTGGTAGCTCAAAACACCCTGATGCTGACAATCCCTAGTCACACTGCTTCCCTCAGGAATGGTGTCATCAGTCTATTCCACTTCCCAGCTCCTAGGTTTGTGGCTGTAATTCTCTGCTTGTTAAGGTCAGCAGGTGCCTCTATAGGAGTTGCCCCCTCGAGGGTGGGAATTCTTTAAAGGTCTGATAGAAAGCTAATGCAGATGTCTCATCTACTTTTGGTTTGTGGGTTCTAAGCACATGGCTTCCAAATGTCACATTTGGAATGTGAAATTGAGTCATTCACAAGCATTTAATCAACTCATTCACTTTATCCATTGTCTTCGGTGTCTGGCTCTTTTCAAGCATCCCTCTTCTTTCCGCTTATATAATCTTATTCAACTGACATATTCTTTCAAAGGTTAGGAGCATTAGGGGTATGTGTATTTTGAGAAGAAATGTGAATTCGTTAACTTCATTTCTAAATATTGTAAAAATGTTAGTGAAGCCTAGGATGCCATCTTTATTCAGCTATCTCTTTTGTTTTCCTGCCACAACTTAGCACTTACAGTGAATGGCAACACATATTAATAAGCAGGCAGCTTCATACGACTCAGGTTAATGATGGTAATTATTCCTACATGGTGTATGCTGACAGTGTGTGCAAAGATATTCACTCTCCAAAGAGCCCCAAGGCAGTACAGATGATTCTGACACCAGGTACATTATCTGAGAAGAAGGTTAACAATGCTATGTGATACTTGGTTTTTTCTTTCTTTTTTTAAGTGAACATTTTAATTACCTGGGGATAATGTCCACGGCTAGAATTCAGTGAGTGGGCAAAGGGCCAATAACTTTTCAGGAGATCCCTGAGAGAGAATTAGAATTTTAACCATTAAAAATTGCAGGTTTGCAAACAGGTACCCTATCTGGAAATAAAAAAACATAGTCAAGAATTAAGAAAAGGTCAATGTTTTAACTCAAATTCTCACACTGGCTTCCTAGTTTGAAGTAAATATTTATTTTTTGATAAACCATGGTCAAAGTATGAAATTATGAAGTTCTGCTTCCTTTATTCTTTATTCTTCCCAAGTCCACCAAATTCTCCATAAAACCAAGGACTCTAACACTTAATGACCTTGTATTCTGTTTTCCCTCCCTCTACTCTA
The DNA here is from genome assembly GCF_964194185.1 of Rhinolophus hipposideros. Classification (NCBI taxonomy): domain Eukaryota; kingdom Metazoa; phylum Chordata; class Mammalia; order Chiroptera; family Rhinolophidae; genus Rhinolophus; species Rhinolophus hipposideros. The sequence goes on from NC_138053.1 coordinate 28,459,822, forward strand.
GGTTGCTCTCCAAACCTTCATGTACACCTGAAGAACTAATGAGAACTGACTGATTAACAGTTCAGAGCTACATTCTACTTTTTTCCCTCCCAGGGTCAATTGTCTTTTCAGAAGTCTTGAAACCTTAAACCAGGTTATCTTAAATAAAACACCAGGCTAAGGCCTGTCAAGTAACATCAATGAGTGATGCTGGCCTAGTGAGGATTGTAATAAAACTGAAAGGCTCCTAGAAGGGGGACCGTCACTGCATGTCTCCAGCAGATTGTCTCCATGTAGACATTCTGGTCCAGATTTGCCAAAATTGTACTTTATCAAAAGGAGCTAGAAATCTGGATTTTTATGGATTCTTCCCATGTTTATATTTTGTCCGTGGAATTCAGACACTGCATAGGTCAAACACAACATGTCCAAGGCCCCAAATGATCCAAAGCACAGTTTATAATTTCTGCTTTGAACTGAAGGGAAGACACTGCAATGAATATAATTCACACACCCGTCCTTACTCCCAAGTTCAAGACACTGGAGGATACACGCTCCTCTTACACCCTGGCAATCTCTGCCCTTCTTCATGCTGTTCCATTTGCTCTGGGTACCTATGCTGCCCTCTCCTGCTCACTTTTGATGGTCTTCGTTAAATGTTACCCTTTCTATAAAGCTTTCAAACCATTTTTCTACCATTTGCCTTCCTTGTGGGATGAATCCATTTTCTCATTATGTTGCTAAAGCATCTGGCACATACTGTAATTAGCACTTAACATGGTGTGTACTAAATATTTGTGGGTGTGTTGATCTCCCCAGTTGCAATGTGAGGTCCTTATGGATAGTCCTTTTTTTTTTTTTTATTTCCTTATCAGCATCCCATAATGGACCATAAATGTTTGAGTGAATGAATGGATCAGTGAGTGAATATGAGGAAGCTACAGAAGGCTTAAGTATCTTTGTAAACCTCTCTGCCCTCTTGCAGGGGTTGTCAATATAGAAGACATTCAGTACAAATTTATTAAATGAGAAATGAATGCCATCCAATGGAGGCGGTGGTTATTCTTTGAAGAGTTAGGAATTGGCACATGGGAAATTCTCAGTGTTTGTACCTCTTCAATCATTTCCCACCAGGAAAACAAAATTCTTTCTGATCCTAAAATTCAATTTAAAATTAATATAAATTATATATGACAGAGATGTTTAATTGCTTCTCATGATGACCTTTTAACATTTCTCTTAGTGCTTATTCTAAATGAGGCAACTATGCAAAGGCTTCAATATCACACTTGAGCAGATACTATTAAGGCAATATCTTATATAAGGTCTAGCAGTTATAATTTTTTTTTCAGAAGCCAGTTAGGATAGACTTGAATAAAAAGCCATCTGGCAGTACTCCATCCAATTGGCATGTATTATAAATGCATATACAGTTATTTAAAATATATTTGTTTATATTAAAGATGTTCAGTTTGCTCACCACATTAGTGAAAATCTGCTTGAATTCTTCTTTCCCAAGTTTTATATGAAACTGTCTCACAAGAGCCTGCTTTTAATTAAGAAATTGAGATTAATTTGGAATTATGTTAATGATTACTTTAACAATCTAGCGTAAGGGTATCACCTAAAAACTCAGTCCTACATGTTGACTAAGGAAGATATCTAAAGGTAAAAGAAATGACACTTCCTTTATAATGGACATCTGCCATGCTTAGGGTCAGCTCTTTATTTTTGCAGGGATTGCATCAGTAGAAGACTAGCTAACTGTTCTGCAGATGAATCTAGCTAGCTGAATGGTTTTGGGGTCAAAATTAAATGATGCAGGCCAGTTGTGTAGTCACTTGTACATTTTGATAACAATTAGCTAATCAATGTGTGAGAATTAACCAGTGAATGAAAGATCTAAGTTTGCAGACAGCAGTGGCACTGCAGTAGTTCTTCAAAAAAGAAAATAAATGCTGTTTGTTAGATTGTGTTAGATGCTGCATGCATTAGCATATCATGATACTATTCAGGAGCTTGTGCCATTCTATCTAAAGTCGGACACTTAAACAATGAACAGTTATGAACCATGAGCATTTTTTCCCACTGGGGCAATGCATACAATGCAACCAAATTCTAATGAGCAGATTTTCAGAGTGTATTTGAATCTCTTCCTGGGGCTAAGATAGACCTGCCAGTGGTCTCTCCATTTCCTTTGGTAAGCCCTTGTATATTAAGCAGTGGAAAATAAAAACAACAAATGTTATTCAGCAGAAAGATAAAAGCCCAATCTATGTAAAGTGAGACAAGAAATGGAAACATAGCATGTGGATTCTGCATGCTGAGCCTCATAAAATGCAAGCGTGAATTTCCTCTCATAGTGAGTGTGGTCCAACATTAAACAAAGCATGGGGCATGATTATGAGAGATAAGATCAGTAGTTGGAGAACATGCAGCAAGCTGTTTTACCCACGTTGAAGATAATTTCAGTCCTCTGATCTATTAGGCCCCCTCGTTGCACATCTTTGTAGATTTTCGCTAGTTCTCAGGAATGCATTAAAACAACCCTACAGGCTCTAAGTAAAATTACTGAATATTTTTTAATGTCTCACATGTTGACAGTCCTGATTTTCATTATATAAGAAATAACTGTCGATAGTGCCATTTAAATCCCTACTCTTTAGACTTGTGAATGCTAATGGCTGGGCTGTCGAACTTCAGCTTTTCCTGTAATCGTTATTCCTGGTTTCCTGTGGTGGGTATGTATCGAACATAAGAAATTAGCTGCAGAGAGAATAAGAGGGTGTAAGTCTGAGTCATGTAAATGCCAAAAGCTTTTTGTGACATTTTTCAGACTTTAAAAATGGAAATATGTTATTTGCACAGGAGCTCCTGATGGAATATGACAGACTGCGGCGAAGTGGTGAGTTTAAGATTGGGCTGCAGGCCATTAGGAGCCCTTTGTGAGAGCCTGGGGCTTGGGCAAAGGAACCGGAGTGAGCTACGTGGAAAGGCACGGCATTTGCTGGCCAGCTAAAGAATCCTCGTTAGATCAAGGGCTGCTCATGAGAATTAAGAACTTGCTTCAACCTGTTATTATAAGTAAGTCTTAGGAATATAATTTTCAAGCTTGATGTAACTTTTGTCTTTATTCCAGATAGTCTTATATCATCATCATTATATCAGTCCATGAAAAAAAAATCATAGGGCTAAGTACATAACTTAACTCATATATTTCAATTAAGGCTGAGCCCTTTAATTCCCTTAAAATGAGAAATTCTTCTCAGTAGATTCTGAACCTTTGTTGGGTCCTGTGAGGCATGGAGGGTGGGTATGAGGATGGACAGCAGAACTTGCATTAGAGGAAAATGGAGAACTCCCATCTGTCACACTGTCCTTCACCTCCTGTTCCAACCCTTTTTAGCTTAGGAAAAAGTCTCCTAGGGATGCAGGAACTGTCTCTGGTTTCACCTTGGGTTAGCATGGTAAATATCCTGAGAATTTTACTTCTACTTTGTGTGATAGCCTTGCAATCCATTGAGTCCACAATTCCTGTAAACATGGGAGCATGGGGGGATTCTTTTGTGGGGACAATGGAAAATAACTCAGTGATCTCATGCTAATGTTGATATCTTTCTGCAGGGTATAGTGGACACTCATGAGAAACAAGCATCTTTAACCTTCTCTGCTTTGTATTCTAGAAGATTCAGCGTTCAGTTTTTGAAAGGTGGAATCTGGGAAAATAGATCGACGATATTCGGAAGAAGAGGAGACAGATGAACAAAAGGACTCCAGAAGGAATTTCATAAGTGTGGTCTTGAAATAGATGATTAGTGAAATAGAAAAACAGAACAAAACAGGGGCAGGAGTTTCAACTCTCTTTCCTTTCAAGAACGCCTTCTGGGAAGCCTCTGTCCAGACTTCTTTGTACACCCAATTCATGCAATACTTCTTTTCCCCTTAAATTCTCAGTAATGCATAATAATACCACTAAACCTGATCTCCCAAAGCAAAACCTTCGGCCATCCTTGAAAATTTCTTCTTCATCTTATCCCTCCAATTCATCATCAAGACATGTTGGTTCTACTGCAAATCTCCTCATTTCTCCTTGTTCTTTCTCTACTGCTGCTTCTTCATCCTAACCCTTATTTTATCTCAACTAGATAGGACAGTTTTAATTGGTCTCTCAGCCTCCCGTCTCACCCTACTTCTCTATCTTTACCGTTCAGATAAATACTTCTGATTGTTTTCCTTCTCCCTTCACTCCCCTACCCCTTGGGTAGAAACACAATTATATATAACGTAGAGCACAGTGAAAACTCATTTTGTGATTATGAAATATACTCGCATGGTTTTCCTCCTCATGCCCAGTCACCTTGCGTGTGAGTCTTAAAAATGCAGTTCTCTGCTTCCTGGGAGCCATGAACATCTGCAGTCGTTCCCTGTCAGTTGAGGACTTCTCTATCTTTCTGTTATTGATGGGAAGAAGTCTACATCAACAGGCAAAGCTATTTACAATTCAGTTCTTCCTTACCGCTTGGGTTTACTTATTATTTCCCCTGTGTACAGCCACTCACAGGCTAAGGTGACAGTGTTACAGCTTCATGGATTGTCATTCATTTTCATACCGCCATACTTTTTTTCACGTTTAGTTCCCTCTGCCTGAAAAGCCGTTCACCATCTGACAAATATCTAGTCATTCTTCTGACCTCTCCTAAATGTCTCCTTCTATACTTTCCAGACACTCTCAGAAGGAGTGAGGGGTTTCCTCCCTGCAGGCCTTTATACTTTGATATGTATTTACCTCTTTATATGTCTGGCTTGCCTATAATATGACAGGCCCCTTCAAGAAGTGACTTTTTTTATTCATCGTTGGATTTTTAGGTTTTAGCACTGTAGCCACCAAACCAAACCAAAACAAACACGCTGTTGAAATAAAGAAACAAATGAATTGAAGATGTAGCTCCTAATATTTTCTCTGTGCGTCAATCTTCCAAAGCAGTGGAAATCTATTAATAATACACTGAATATCCTATACATTGCCTGTACCAAATATGATCTAGGAAACAAGAAATTCATAGAATGAGCATCTGCATTTTTCCTTGAGCAGAATCTTGGCTACTTTGAGGTTTGTCCATCAGTGCCATTTGAAGAAACACTGTTCTGCTAACAAGTGGCACTTTGTTGAATTCTATTAGAGAATTTCACTACAGGTTTAATTATTGCTCACCTTGATGCCAGGCTGCTTTCCCTTTATTAACTAATCATCTACTGGCTCAGTAGGGTTCCTGTAGCCTCCAAGCTTCTCAGGATGCATCAAATCAGATTATCTGCCCTTATTTTACATAGATTAAAATTTAAGTCTTTCTAAACTCAGTGAAGAAACAATCTCCCACTGCTTAATATATGTAAACTATATCAAAGCAGGCATGAGCTTTGTTAATTAGCATTGGAAAGAAAGTTAAGCTTAACCAAAGTAGTAAATAGATATATTAGATGAAATTTTATTTGCCTTACAAGTCAATTGTCATGTTGTTACAACGATTTCTAAATATCAGTTATGAAGTAGAAATCATGGACTAGCTTTTGTATACGCTATCATAACAGCATCATAGCTCAGAATTTGTTTTTCCTTCAGCAGCTCTCAGGAAGGAAGAGTCTATGAATTGGGTTGGCAGTGAAGTACCAGTTATTTGTAAGCTGTTTATATTGATTCCGAATTGATATGCTGAGAATTACTTTAAAAAAGCCTGGCTTTCCAGAATGCTTTCATCTTGAAATCTTCTGAAACTTAAAGGTGAGGTATTCTGAAATATCATGACGTGCCTGCCACATGGCACAAAATATGTCAAAAGTATCTTGATTTTTAACCAGTTTGAAAACGAGAGTTCAGTGTTTTATGATCTTTTGGAGTACACCTGAGTCCCTCTAAATTTATATTCTATGAAGCCTAGTGATTATGTGTCATAGAAAATAAAGCTTGCAATCATGTTCTTTTGTCCTGGGATATAAGTTTTATATGCAGGTCCAATATGTAGTTAATAAAGTGTTAGCTCTTTTCTGTTAAGTACATATGATTAGTAAAATTCTTTACATGAATTACATAAAAACCTAGAAGTTACATAATTTATTCACTTAAATGAAATGAGCTGGTGCAAATGTAAGAGTAGAATCTGATTTCTCTCTGTTCCTACATTTCATTGCATTTAAAAATAATAATTTATAAGTAATGGACAATCAGAAACTAGATGCTTTTCCCCCATAAGTATAGCACTTATTGTATCTTTTCTGAGTTTTTTTTATTACTGTTTATACTTTTTAAAAAATATAATAGTAATTTTTGACAAAATTTCAGTTTTATAGCAAACTTATAAAGGAAAGCCAACCAAGCTGAAAATATACCTAAGTTATAAATTTTCCCAATTTTACTGGGGCGTTGTTTGGTTTAATTTTTCTCTTGAATTAACCTAGATATAAGAATGAGAGAAGACTTGAAGACTGTGTTTTCTTCTTCATTTTGTTATTTAGTTATTTAACAATTTGCAGTCTATAACTAACAAAGAACTAATAAAGAACTTTTCAGTTATCTCGTTGCTGTGTGAGTTCCGAATTCCCTTTTAGTTCTTTTTCTCTGTGTGTATGTATTTTTGGTTGTTAGTTGATTTGTATGTTTATGTGTTTTAAGATTTTTTTGATGAAGGTTTGATTTCCTTTTCTTATACTCTTAAATTAATGCTTTTACACATGTCCTGAGTTCATACTATCAGTATTTTTTTTAACAGCACTTTATTGGGGAACAGTGCATACTTCGAGGACTCTTTTCCAAGTCAAGTTGTTGTCCTTTCAGTCTTTGTTGTGTGCAGCTCAGCTCCAGGTCCAGTTGCCATTGCTAGTTGCAGGGGACACACCCCACCGTCCCTTGCGGGAGTTGAACTGGCAACCTTGTGGTTGAGAGGATGCACTCCAACCATCTAAGCCATTCGGGAGCTCAGTGGCAGGTCAGTTCAAGGTGCTTTGTTCAATCTTAGTTGCAGGGGGTGGAGCCCACCATCCCTTGCGGACTCAGAGGAGTTGAGCCTAGCAACCTTGTGGTTGAGAGCCCACTGGCCCATGTGGGAATCGAAACCGGCAGCCTTCGGAGTTAGGAGCATGGAACTCTAACCGCCTGAGCCACCAGGCCAGCCCAGCATTTTTTTAAAAAGTCAATCTTATTAAGATACAATTATAAACAATAAAATATACAGATTTTACAATAAGCTCCAATAAAAATTTATAGATATGTACATACATATCTCCAGTCAAAATATAGAACATTCCCATCTCCTTAGAAAGTTCCCTTCTGCTCCTTTTCAATCTCCACACTACTTCCTACCCCAGACAGTGAACAGTTTGATTTCTATCCCCATTAATTACTTTTGCTTCTCTAGGAATCTCATACAAATGGAATCAGAAAGTATATAAGTATTGCTTTCTCTGGCTTGTTTTGCTTGACATAATTCACCCAGGTAGTGTGTTATCAGTAGTTTGTGTCTTTTGATATCTGAGCAGTATTTTTGATATCTGAGCACATATATGTGTGTGTGTGTGTGTGTGTGTGTACATGTGTGTATATATATATATATATATATATATATATGTGTATATATATAAACTTTATAATAAAATGCCAGATTGTTCTCTGAATTGGTTGTACCATATCACACCCATATTAGAGTTCCTGACAGTTCCTCTACTCTATATCTTCATCCATACTTTTTGTCAGTTCTTATTGGTGTGAAATAGTTCCTTTGTCATTTTAATTTGTATTTCCCTTGTGATTAATCAATTTAGCATCTTTTCATACACTTAGTGTCCGTATGCATATCCTATGATGTGTCTGTTTAAGTCTTTTACTCATTTTTTAAAAGTTTGGTTTTTGTTTTCCTAATAATTCTTTTAAAAAATGTTTTGAATACCAGTCCTTTATCAGATCATGTTTTCTTCTAGTTGGTGGCTGAACTTTTCATTTTCTTAAAGGGGGCTTTTGAAGAACAGAAGATTTTAGCCTTGATGAAATGTAGTTTATCAATATTTTATGTTATGGTTTCTGTTTTCTTGTTCTGTCTATAAATACTTTGACTAACATAAGACCAGAAAAGTTTTCTTCATTTTTTCTATAAATTTTATAGTTTTAGCTTTTGCATTTATGGTAATGATCCATTTTGATTTTATTTTTGTGTATGGTATAGATGCAGTGTTCATTTTATTTTCCAATAGTTGTTAGAAATACATTTGATTTTTAAATACTTATTTCATACAAACTTATAAATTCTCTTGATAATTCTAATAACAATTTTAAGGATTGTCTATTAACACAATTGTAGTGTTTACAAACACATAGTTTTTTGTTGTTTTGTTTTTGTTTGAGTAACTGTTTTTTTCATTTTTCCCCTTCCTGCAACTATCTCTTTGTTCTCTGTATCTGTCTGTGGGTTGTTTGTTTATTCTTTTTTTTATTCTACATATAAGTGAAATCATGTGGTATTTGTCTTTCTCTATCTTATTTCACCTTGTCTAATGCCCTCTAGGTTCATCCATGTTGTCGCAAATGGCAAGATTCCACTCATTTTTATTATTGAGTAATATTTCATTGTGTATATGTGTATATATATGTGTGTGAATATACACATATATATATATATATGTGTATATATATATGTTGGCTATATATATAGCCAAAAAATGTATACACATTTTAAGAAAGGGAAAAACTGTATTAAAATTGTAATACTCAATATATGCTGATAACAAAAAATGAATACAAGTCATGTGTATTTTCGCAACCCCTGGTATATATTCACATATACATATACACTACATCTTTATCCTTTCATCTACCAATGGATGCCTAGGTTGCTTTCATATCTTGGCTATTATAAATAATGTTGAGATGAGCATAGGGGTGCATATATCTTTTTGAATTAGTGGTTTTGTTTTATTTGGATAACTACCCAGAAGTAGAATTGCTGGATCGTATGGCAGTTCTATTTATTATTTTTTGAGGAATTTTCATACTATTTTCCATAGTGGCTGCACCAATTGACAATCCTACCAATTGTGCATGAAGATTCCCTTTTCTCTACATCCTTGCCAGTACTTATTATTTGACTTTTTGATGATATAGGCCCTCTGACAGGTGTGAGGTGGTATCTCATTGTGGTCCTGATTTGCATTTCCCTGGATATTAATGATGTTGAATGACTTTTTTATATGTCTGGTGGCCATCTGTATGTCTTCTTTGGAGAAATGTCTATTCAGGTCCTCTGTCTATTTTTTAATAGTATTATTTATTTTTTGATGTTGAATTGTATGAGCTCCTTATATATTGTGGATATTATGATTTGCAAACACTTTCTTCCATTCAGTAGGCTGCTTTTTCATTTTGTTGATTATTTTGCAGTGCAGAGCTTTTTAGTTTGATGTAGTCTCATTTATTTTATTTTTGTTTTTGTTGCCTTTTGGAGTCAGGTCCAAAAAATCATTACCAAGCACTTACTGCCTATCTTTTCTTCTAGGAGTTTTATGATTTCAGGCCTTACATTGAAGTCTTTTATCTACTTTGTAAATTTTTGTGTATGGCGTAAGATAGTAGTCAAGTTTAATTATTTTGCATGTGGCTGTCCAGTTTTCCGAACACAATTTATTGACAAGACTATCCTTTCTGCGTTGTATATTCTTGCCTCCTTTATCAAAAATTAATTTACCATATATATATATGTTTATTTTTGGACTCTCTATTAATCTACATGTCAGTTTTAAGGTCAATACCATATGTTTTGATTACAATAGCTTTGTAATATAGTTTGAAATCAGGGAGCATGATGCCTTCAACTTTGTTCTTCTTTCTCAAGATTGCATTAGCTATTCAGGGTCTTTTGCAATTCCATACAAATTTCAGGACTGTTTGTTTTATTTCTGTGAAAAATGTCATTGGAATTTTGATAGGGATTGCACTGAATCATCAGCATTTTATTTTACTCCATTTCATCTCCTCACTTTACATATCAGTTACATTTCCTTTAAAAAAATGTTACTGGTTTTCCTGGAGTTTGCAATATATATTAATACTAACAATCTAAGTGTAGCATCAAATCACACTATACCACTTCACAAATAGTGCCAGTGTCTTTTAATAAAGTATTTCTAATTCCTCCATCCCATCCTTTATGACATTACTGTCATTCATTTCACTTATCCATATGCTATAATCATGCAATAAATTGCCAGACTTGAAATAAAATAGAACTCCTTTAGATCAACTGAAAATATAAAAAAGGCAAGGTTTTGTTTTACCTTTATTTTTCCTTCTCTGATGCTCTTTCTTTATGTAGATACTCATTTCTGACCTATATGATTTTTTTTTTTTTTTAAGAACTTATAGCATTTCTTGCAGGGCAGGTCTCTTGGTGGTGCATTACGTCATTTTTTGTTCATGTGACAGGAGTGTTTTTACTTCACTTTTAAAGAATAAATTTGAAGAATAATTGGTGTGCTTTTTCTTTCAATATTTCACTCCATTTTCTTTTTGCTTGTACAGCTTCTGATAAAAAGTCTACTGTAATTCTAATCTTTGTTTCTCCAGGAAAGATGCTATTCCCTTTGGCTTAATTCAAGATTTAATTTTTGTCCTTAGTTTCCTGTATTTTGAATATGATATGGTAAAATGGAGATTTTCTGGAATATACCCTGCTTGCTCATCCTGGATCTGTGGTTTGGTATATTTCATCAGTTTTCTAGTTATTGTCCATTAAGAAAATATTTCTTCTGCTCTGCTTTTTCTTCTCCCTCTGTCTTTCCAAATATATATATGCTGCAACATTTGAAATTCTCCCATAATTTTTGGATATTCTTTTCTTGTTTTATTTCCCCCCCCCCCCACTTTTTTCTCTTTGCATTTCAGTTTGGGAAGATTTATTAACCTACTTCAAACTTACTGGTTATTTTCTTGGCTATTTCCAATCTCCTGATGAATTCATCAAAGATATTTTTCACTTTTATTACAGTGTTTTTGATTTCTGGCATTTCTTTTTTATTCTTTGTGTTCTGATCTCTATGCTGGAGTCAAAGAAATGCCTTTCCCCCGGCTCTGGTAAAGTATTTTGAACTGGAGAGTATTTGTTAATGGAACACTCTGGGGCATATTTCCTAATGATTGTTCTACCCTTCCACCTTGCTACAGTCAAGAAGACATTTTTCTTGGCTCTTCATGAGATTCTAGCAGGTTTACTGGAGTGAGAGTGTAAGGCCCCCGTTTCTCCTCCCCACACCCCCTGCCAAGACTACAGCCCCAAGTAGATTCTCAAACTAATCTACCCTCCAGCAGTTCAACAAATTTACCATTTAGTGGTCCTACCACATCATGGCTCCAGTGGCTTTTGTTCCAGGAGTGCTGATCAGCTGTGACTCTGGATTTGTCTGTTTCTCCAGATTTTGTGGTGGCAATTTGGCCTGTTACCTCAGTTCTTCGATGAGTCCAAGAAAAGTCATTGATTTTTAATATACTCATCTTTTTCTTGTCATTTAAGTATGGGAAGCAACAACTTGGAAGGTCTTTCATAATTAGAGTTGAAACTAGGAGTTCTAATTTCTATTCCTATGACAACTTCGTCAGTCTTTCATATCAGAGCTATATGGTCTTCCTAAATCAACTTGGATAGAATTCCTTCCTCTTCTATTATCTGAAATATTTTGTGAAAGAGTAATATTTTATCTTCCTTAAATAGCTGATAGGAATTACTAAATTATCTAAGCCATGATTTCTTTTTGAAAAGATAGTTGATTATGAATTCAATCTCTTCAATAGATATAGGGCTTGTCAGATTTTTCTATTTTTTAAAAACTCAAACTGTTTTGTCTTCCTCCCCCGCCCCCCAAGGAAATGTATCCATTTTATTGTTTACTTTACTGGCATAAAGTTGTTTATAATATTCCCTTATTGTCTGAATCTGTGGTAATAGCCACAATTTCAATCATGCTATTGGTCATTTTATTTGTGTTTCTCCAGTCTTCATAAAGGATTTTCAGTTTTACTAATTTTTTTAGAGAATCAACTTTTGGATTTGTTAATTTTCCCTATGTTTGTCAGTCACCATTTTCTGTTCTTTATAGCTTCCTTTTCTTCTTCTTGCTTTAGGTATAATTAGGTCTTTTTTTAACCTTAAGATAAAAAATTAAATTCACTTTATATCTTTCTTCTTTTCTGATATTGGCCTTTAAAGTTATACATTTCACCTTAAGAACTGCTTTAGTTGCATCTCACAAATTTTGATATGTTTTACTTTCATTATCATTCAGCTCCAAATTCCCTTGTGATTGTTTTTCTAATGTTTATTTAGAAATATGTTCATTTCCAAATATTTGAGAATTTTCTAGATATCTTATTTTTATTAATTTCTAATTAAATTTTTTGTGGTCAGAGAACTTACTCTAAGATTTATTTTCAATCTTTTGAAATCTATTGAGATTTATTGTAGGTTTAGGTGCAAGCTTTATCTTGATGAATGTTCTGTTTGTACTTGAAAAGAATTTGTTTTTTGCAGCCTTATATTAATGACAATTAGATCAGAATGGTTATAACGTTTTTCACATCTTTTATATTTGTACTGTTTTTGTATAATTGTTCAATCAGTAACTGTGAGAGGAGTGTTAAATTCTGCAACTATCATTGCAGAATTATCTATTTCTCCCTTCAGTTTTGTCAGTTTTTGTTTTATATTTTTGATGCTTTTCTATTGGGTACATATTTAAGCTTGTTATATATTCTGTTGATTGACCTTTTTATTATTATACATCTCTAGTTCTCGTAAGATTATTTGTCTTGAACTATATCTTGTCTCATATTAATATAGCCACAACAGTTTTTTAATGCTTACTGCTGCATGATATATATCTTCTGTATTTTCACTTTCAGTCTCTTTGTGTCTATTTTTAATGTACACATTTTGTAGGAACATATAGTTGGAATTTGGTTTTTACAACTAGTTGTACAATATTTACCTTTTAATTTGAGTGTGAGTCCAGTTACTTTTAATGTAATTATTTGCAAAATTGGATTGAAGTCTACCATTTTGAACTATTCACTTGATTTGTATTACTTGTTTTTTTGTTTCTATGTTCCATTTTTGATATTGACTTTTGGTTTAATTGAATATATCTAGTATTTCATTTAGTATTTTTCTCATGATTTTTAGCTGTATGTCTTCATATTGTTATTTTAGTAGTCATTCTAATAAAATATGCATTCTACTCCCATTAGAGTGTATCTATAATTAATATTTATCATTCAACAATTTACGTATTACGTATCATATATGCAAGACTCTTACAACAGTACACTTACAGTCCTTTGTTCTAATTTTTCAAATATTTTCATTTTACATTGGTTATAAGGCACTTTATATTATTTTTGCTTTAATGTTTCACTTGTTTTAAAGAGATGTTCCCAGAAGAAAAAAGAGCTAATCATTTATATTTGTTTACATACTTAGCATGTCTTTTGGCTCCAGTATTTTCTGATAAAAAATCAGTTATTAGTCAGTCATATCTGTGCTTCTCTAGATGTCATGTATAGATTTTCTTTGCCAGCTTTCATATCTTTGTCTGTCTTCTTTATCTTTGGTGTATAGTTATTTTATGATATGTCTAGGCATGGTTTTCTTTGTATTTATTCTGGGTTTAATAAGCTTCTTGAATCTGTAATTTGACTTTTTTTTCCCCATCAAATTGGTACAACTTTAACCATTATATCTTGAAATATTTATTTCATGACTTTTTTTTTTAAGATTTAATTGGGGAAGGGGAACAGGACTTTATTGGGGAACAGTGTGTACTTCCAGGACTTTTTTCCAAGTCAAGTTGTTGTCCTTTCAATTTCAGTTGTGGAGGGTGCCATTCAGCTCCAAGCTGTTGTCCTTTCAGTCTTAGTTGTAGAGGGCACAGCTCAGCTCCAGGTTCAGTTGCTGTTGCTAGTTGTAGGGGACGGAGCCCACCATCCCTTGTGGGACTCAAGAAGTTGAACTGGCAACCTGTGGTTGAGAGCCTACTGGCCCACGTGGGAATCGAACCGGCAGCCTTAGGAGTTAGGAGCATGGAGCTCCAACTGCCTGAGCCACCGGGCTGGCCCTTTCATGACTTTTTAAATCTCTCTTCTCTTTAGGGGATGGTAGATGTTTGACTGCTTGATATTTTCCCACAGGTCACTGAAGAGCTGTTCCTTATGTCGTCTATCTAGTTCTCCACATTATTCAGATTGGGTGATTTCAATTAAACTTTATTGAAGTTTTCAGATCTTTTTAATGCCACTACAACCTGCTATCAAGCTCAGAAAGGTGAAATTTTCATTTCAGATATTGTAATTTTTCATTCTAGATTTCCATTTGGTTATTTAAAAAAAAATAATCTTCTTCCTCTTCTGAGATTTCCTATCTCTTTACTCATCAAGGCCATATTTTTCTTTGAAGTCTTTGACCATCTTTCTATTAGCTACTCTAACTCATCATCTGTTAATTTTATTATTTGGATCATTCTGGACTCTTTCTATTTACTGCTTTATTTCCTTATGATGGGTCATATTTTTTCTGCTTTTCCACATGCTTATTAATTTTTGTATTGATTTTGGAACTCTGTAGGTAGGCGATCATAAATAGTATGAATTATTTAGTCTTTTTTTAAAAAAATAGTGTTGAGTCTTGTTTTGGCAGTTGACAATTTACTGGGAGGCTCCTAGATCTTATCAAGGCTTGGTTTAGGCTTTGTTACTGAAGATATAAATATTCTAGTGTTTCAGCTGAATGCCGAGGATATTGATGAGTTCTTTAATCTCTGGCTGGGCTAGAACTTAGTCTTTCACACTGTGTAACATCTAACATCTTTGCTTCACTTCTCATCCTGCAAGCACCACTCTCTGCTACACCTCTCAGAGTCTCACTCTCTATATGTGCAGGGCAACCACTGATCCAAAGACATCACCCATCTTTTTGGGACTACTCTTCTTCCCTGCTCTGTTCCCTCTAATGCCTTGTCCTGTAAGTTCCAGCTGCTTTCAGCAACCCTAAATTCTGAACTTTGCCTCCTCAGTCAGGTGGGCAATCTTGTTTCTGATGGTCTCCAATTCCTTATGCTGCTTTAGGGAAATTGTCCCTAGAAAGAAAGCCTAGGTAATCATGGAGCTCACTTCTGTGTTTTCCTGCTTTCAAACAAGAAGTCCTGTGCTACCTATTGTCCAATGCCAGGTAATAGTCACCTCACATATTTTGTTCAGTTTCATTGTTGCTTAACACGTGTAGGGTAACTCTGGTACAAGTTAATCTTTCCTATTTGGAAGTGATAGTCCAACACTGTTATCTTTAAATAGGAGGAAAACTTCTCACTCTCTGAAACTGGAATGTGGTAATTCCAATCCTTTATAAGGGGATTGCATAGATATTATACTTATCACTAGTAAGCACCACAGAACCTGAGACAAGAAAAGAATGACATTTCATTGTCCTCAGATGAATGTTCAGGGACAGGTAGTCTATCCTCTATTTTGGCACTATAATATATATTCTTCGCAAAAGTGGTCCCTGACTTTGGTATTAGTCGTCTCATTTTGTTGGCTAGAGGACCTAAATATAAAATGCAGGCAGTGAGGAGCTAAAACCAGTATGCTTATTTGTCAGCATATTTATACATAATTATTTTTTCATTTTATCGTAAAAAAATGAGGGTGAAAAATTTGATGGCATAACTTAACATTATATACTTCAATATGTAACAAGAGACATGAAAGCATCTTAAGTTATACGATATTAACACACCCATAGTACTTGATTTTAAAGCTTATCACATTTTACAGTATCAATTATAGGTGAAATAATATAGCTAAATTAATCTGATAATCTGATAATTTTAAATTTTGGATTTCCTTGGGAGTTTCTAATTTTTAGATTATTACCTAGCTGGAGATTTTTAACAGTAAATATATTTCATAGTAGTTTTTGTATAATCAACAAAGTGAAAAGGACACATGTTAAACATAGGATTTTATGTGGCAAATTATTTGGCATGGATTAGGTTACAGTGGCTATTTTTGAACATAACAAAAGCCATGTTTCTTCATTTGATCTTAAGTGAAGACAAAGCAGCCGGGTCCCATCAGCTTTTGTTTACCCTACAGAACCAAGAGTCCTGTTTTTTAATTCCACTCCTAGCATTATTTTTTAAATTTCAATTTATTTTTTAGCTTCCTCCATTTCTTCAAAATGCTTCTATACATTTTCTTCTCATTAATTTTGTTGGATGTATATTGGAAACTCTGAATTCTCTTTTCTTCTTGCCTAGTATTATACATCAAAAATGTTTCACCTTTAAAATTAAATGTTTTTAATTGACATCTCACTTTAAAAGAATATCTATTTCTTTGTCCTGTGAATTTAGGTGCTGAGTCAATTCTTCCCCAATGTGGAATCAATTCTTCCCCATGTTTAGAGATCTAGTAGAAGTTCTCTGTGCCTTATGTGATAGTAAAACTTTGAGGATCATGTGTTCTGAGGGAAACTATGAAAACTTATATTAATAGTTTTGACTTTCACCAAAGTAAAGCAATAAAGACGTCATGTTTCGCGGTATTTTACTTAGTAATAACGTGCCCTGTACTATGAATATACGTAAATCATTTCTTTGCTAAAAACAATGGATGTCTCTTCTTTAACCTGATGATTTGCAATTGTGTATTCCTTGTTCTAGTTAATATGTCCATTAAGGGGTGTTTCTTTTTATGTTAGATACTCTGTGGAAATGATTAGCACCTTTATGTCTTTATAACTCAGGCTGGTTGACTCCCTCTATTCAAGTCCCATGTGGCCTGTGAACCAGAGTGACTCATTATTGTCTGGGTTAGAAAAAGCTTTTTCATGTATTCCACATGAACTTCCACTCATTTTTACTTCCTATTTTCCTCTACCACCCAGAGTTCCTTCCCTTTTGAATTCTTTCCAGGAAGTATTATTTATAATTTACCTATACTTGATTTTCATGTAAGGGAAATTTGAGCTTGAGAAGGATTTGACATACCTATTAGTCTCCATTGATTAAAGACTTAGAGAAACATTCTATTTTTAGAATAACTCTTCAAAAGTATTATTACATTGAGCATACGGTAGCTGATCAGTGAGTTCTTGTTTTATGAGTAAGTAATCTTAAAGTTTTAGCCACCCATTCAAACTATCCATGCACTTCTAATTCAACTTTTGATGTCCGTTTGGTGGTGGTTTAGGAATTGCAATTATTTTCCCTAGTTAATATACAAATCCTGGCTTTTCTAGAGACTTTAGGTGTAAGGTTCTTGCCATTTAGAAAACTTAAGATACATATTAAAATTTGATAAAAAGGCACAGAAACACAGTGGGAAACCATGAATAAAACATATTGCAGTGGAGATTTCCACAAATTAATCTGTTAGCATTTACGTTTATTAGTCTTCTGAAAGAGAAGGTGCGAAATGATATATTACTGGACCCGGAGGATTTCCAAAATTTAGAGACAAGTTACGTAACTTCCCGACCTTCAACTTGTCCTAACAAAAGATTAAGACAAAAAATTGAGATCAGCTGTCTGTAGAGTCTTCATATGAAATGTCCCATGGGGTTATAAAACACGGGCTGAGTTTACCAGGAAGTCAACCTTCAAAACTGAGGACTAATCTCCGGTAGATGGTGGCTTTATCAAATCTCAGCCACCTGTGAGTGTGGTTGAAACTACCTTGGGAATTTTTAAAGATCACCTTAAAGACATTATCTTCATCACATTTTAGCTCCTGGTAATCTTCACGAGTATGTGTGTCGGTAAGATATGAACACGGGTCATTACTGCAAAATCAACTCCTTGAGATGATGTTAAACAGTCCTACGGGAGCTGATGAAAATGAAGTATTAAAATATTGTTCCTCAACTCCAAACTCACATGCTCGCATTTAATAGCCTATGCCATATGTATATCTAATTTAGCATATTTAAAACATTACCCATCCAAAACCGAAATCCCGATAGTATCTCCCCTGTTCCAAAGCTATACCTCTTGTGATCTTCTTCACCTGTTTTTGTTCTCAAACACTGACATCATCCATAACTCTTCTCTTTCTCTATACCCCAAGTCAACTCAACTGCAAAACCTTTTGACCCTATCTTTGATATGTCTGGAATCTGATGTCTCCACTGCTACCACCATGATCTAAGTTACAGCGTTTCTTGCCTAGATTACTGAAATAATCTCCTAAATTGTGAATAAAATTATTTATTATTACTCTATAAGTTATTATAAAGTTATTTATTATTAATCTAGCTAGGCATTGCGCTTAGAAATTTACCTGCATGATCTCAGTTTTGATAATTACAATAAAAGGTGGTTAATAACCCTACTTTGCATATTAAGCAAAGGAGATTTTAAAAACTATTTTCACCTAAGATCACACAGTTTGTAAATCGCAACGTTAGTATCTAAACCCAATTTGTTTCACTCCACATCAGGATTCAAAGCACCTCTAAATGCTTGATCTTTGTGGCACTCTTAGCTCTACTAACTACAAAACTAGATCAAAGTTAAGATAAAACTAAAGTATTAGAATTTTTCATAATACTTATGAGATCTATAAGGGTAACAAAAATTTGAAAAAAGCAAACCCTAAAACTCAAAAGTAATTGTGATATAATGAAAATGGCAATTTTGGGTAGATTATAAAAGTAATTGTTCTACTTCTTTGCTTCTGACTGTGCAAATAAATGGCAGGAACTGTGAGAGGTCTGTGATTTTACCCTGCTTGCAAGCTAACAAGTTAGTCTACCAGAGTTTCACAGATGCTTGCAGAAGACATAAAAATCCTGGGTCAGGAGTTCCAATAAATCATTTGTCTGTTAGGCCTAGCCTTGGAGAAATCTTTCTCATATTAGTATACTAGGATAATTTAATAGCACATAAATATCTGTGGTTTAAATTCAATAAGGGCAATTTAAGGTCAGTTTCACAGCTAACCTGGTCAGAAATAACAGTTACGAGGACATTTTACACTTTTTATAGATTTACAAACTTTCTTAGATTCTTCATGCTCAATTGAGTCCTTAGGCAGAACCACCCAAGCCAGAACTTCAAAATAACTGAAGATGTTAAGAAAGAGGCACTCCTGCGCTAACAATGCCAACCATTGAACTATTTTCTCCTATTTAATAATAATTTGCTTGTTATGTAGTATAACAACTACTCTACTTTATAGTATTCTCTAACCACAGTTCAACTGCAGGTGAATTTAAGATAAGTATTGTTGTTTTAGTAGATATCAGTGTGCACTGAAGAAAGGAAGAGGTGAAAATATGTCCAGTTGAGCTAGATATTAACTAACTTCAAAAAGGCATCTTTCCAATACCTAATATTATTAATTATTATAATTAATGAATTAAATATTTTAGAAAGATTCACATTTGGTGTGTATAGTTGTGATTTCTTAATGTTGATGTCACTGTTTAAACTGTTTATTCCCACCAATAATTTTTTCTTATTTCTTAGTTTTAAATGCATTCTTAAATTAGTTTGACAGGAAAAGATACATTGTTCAAAAATGAGAATTTGAAGTACTGTCTTTTTGCATACTTAAAAATTTTTTCTATAATGTTCATTTATTAATTTTGTAATTGTAAAATAAACTTTTATTATTAAATATGTATATCCTGACTCATTAATTTTAATTCTTTATATATATCAAGGAAATAATTACAAATGAAAAAATTATCATGGGTAAACAAGCTCAAAGCTGAATACATATTAAAATAAGTTTTAACTAAATTTTAAATTTACTGAATGTGCAATATGGCTCATTCATTTGAAAGATATGTAAGTAGCTGTCAAGTTATAATAATA
Source organism: Rhinolophus hipposideros (assembly GCF_964194185.1). Classification (NCBI taxonomy): domain Eukaryota; kingdom Metazoa; phylum Chordata; class Mammalia; order Chiroptera; family Rhinolophidae; genus Rhinolophus; species Rhinolophus hipposideros. The sequence goes on from NC_138053.1 coordinate 28,479,706, forward strand.
GCTAATATTTTATTGAGTAGCTTTATTACATGCCAGGCACTATTCTAAAATCTTTAAATGTATTACCACTTTTCATTAGAAGAATAATTCTGTAATATAGGCACTTTTATTTTTCTTCATTTTATAGGTGACAATATAGAATCATAGAAGAGTTAAGTAAATTATCCAATGAAAAGTTCATAATGATGTGCAAAAACACTTATGTTGTCTTAAGTATTTTTGGAACTTCAAAGTGCCTTCCCTGGGGAATATAAAATTACTTATATTTTTATATCCCCCCCACCCCCCTGGGGGCGTGGGGGAGGGCACCCATGAGATCAACACCAGAGAGGAAGCAAAGAAAATACTACTTGGCTGAGAGAAGAGTTGAAATGTGATGCAGATGTTCTATGGTCACAATAAAGGCCTTTGCAGACCCTGCAGGGGTCCATGGAGCTTGGGTGACTCTTCAGAAAGGTCCTGAATTGAAGTAAGGTTGTTGAGCATTTACACCCCTTCAATGAACAGTCATTAGTGGATGGTTGTAAGAGCAGAGCCAAGGGGTGATTTTGGCAAGTCAACGCTCTGGCTGAGGGCAGTTTTCTGAGTGTGCCTTAGCTGAGCACTGCCACCCTACAACTCTATTAACATTTGCTGCGACTAGTGTCTCAGTCCTGAAGGGGGGACCTAGGTGGTACACACAGCATCTACTACTGCTCATATAATAATAAGTCATTGTAAATCCATATATAGTTATATTTTTTAATCCTACACAGATGTACTATGTGTGTGTGTGTGTGTGTCTCTGTGTGTATATACATCACACATGTACATACATAAATGCATGTTAAGAATAAAGAGAAAGTATGCTTTCATGATAGAAAGCAGGTAACTTATTTTCCTAATTTAAATTACTTCTTTTGTAAGTGCAAATACTTTACTTTAAAATAAAAATTTACTCTCAAAATTTCCTTCAGCCAGGTGAATTGAAAAAAATTCAGGATTGTAGATTTTTCTAATGCACATATTGGAGTATATAAAACCAAAGTTACCTCGGTCGATAGAAGCCCAGGGTTTAAAAAGACTATTAGTTCTATATATGAATAAGAGGGATAATTACAAGCATATGTCAGGTGCTTATAATATGTGTACTTTTGAAAGTTTCATATAATAAAATATAACTTTCTTATTACTGTTGGGAAGTTTTGTAATTAGAATAACTCCTTTCAGCCCAAAACTTCAAAGATAAAATCCATTCAGAGTTAGGTAATATGAAGTATTTGACCATAAGTAATTTGCTTCTTGAGTTATTCTAAGAGACGTTTAAAATACCAGCTTTTCATTTCTTCCTGATTGCAATCTCTTTTCCATTGAGAAAGTATAGAGTCCAGAAAAGAAAAGGAATAAAAGGAACCTCGAGTCAGGAAAATAAACTCATCTAGATTGATGACTGGAATGGCTATTTCTGGGCGTGTCACAGGTCCAATTCAGTGTGGCCTTTGGCAGCTTTCAATATTCCTGACCAGCACCAAGGTGCCAACTGCAGATTGCCTCAGGCTATTGCCGAGATCATTTTCACAAATATAAACTGTCTTTTATAATTTTCTCATCTTTGGTCTCAGCTCTCTCTCCTGAGTTCTGCTTTTAGGACACCCAACATCAATTGACACGATATCTTTAGGCACTCTTTTCCTGTATTCTTTTTGGTGTTCTTAAAGCCAATGTTTCCTCTGAATTCATTTTATTTTCTTCATATCATTGCTGCACTGGGCACCTTCTGTTGGGAACCAAGGAAAACAGGCTAAGGCTTACTGATCTGACCCATCAGGATAATACAGAAGCAGGAGCTTGAATAGAAATATGTGGTGAGAACATAAATGTCTCAAAAGTCTCATTCCTGGGTGGGAATTTATTACATTTTTCAAACACCAGCATATAACTGTTTATGGAATATTTATGTTTAGAAATTTTTCCACTTTGGAAATTTTGAAGGGGCAAGTCTTAGAGCTTATAGAACCTGAAAATGCTACAACACAGACATATGACAGCTCTGCAAAGCAGACTCACTTATGCTAGACTTGAACTCGGGAATTAATGTCACAAGGGAAAAGGAACTGAGACATTGTTCTCTCTTATTGGTGGTGACAGTGGTTGTGGAGGATGACTGGAGCTGCAGGGGCAGAGTGGCATCAGGGCAGTGGCAGAGGTAGTTGTTGTGGTCATTTAGGATCACAGCTGCTGGCCTCCTCGTCTTTGGGTGGAAATAGGTGACTAGTCCTGACTGAGTTGTGATCCTGTCAACTTCTGGCTCGGTGTGTTAACAGTTGGCGTGAGACCCTCGAGAGCTTTCTCCATCTTCCAGTTCACAGTAAAATTCCAGGTACTGGCTTCTATCAGCCTGGGTCCCCGCAGAGCTGCCTGGGATCTGTGATGGGCATGTAGTGTGAGTGAGAAACAGCCTTTTCTGTTTTAAGTGACAGCATGACCTTGCACATCACGACTGATATAGTCACCACCACAGCAGTGTTTCGAGTGTAAAAGTGGCAGCAGAGCTAATCAGTGTTTGGCTAGTATTATTGAATCAGATTTTAAGCATGGTTTTGGGCTCTTTCCAGAAAATAGTCTTTAGCCTGGTTCTTCATCCTTTTCAACATTTCTGTGGACTACCTGGCATCCTGTTGTAAAGCCCTTTTTGCCTTAAACAGCCAGAGCCAGCACAACTCTGCCCAATCCAACTCCCAAATAGCTTGCTATGAATTTCGCTTCCATAAATTTCTATAAAATCATTGGAATCTATTTTAATTTTTAAAATCCAAACCTCCTCTTGAGAGAACACATTTCAAAAATGTGCTAAGTGTATAAAAGATATGCAGGTTATTTCCCCCTAAATTTATCATGTTCAAGCTCAAGGGTTTATCTTAATTCTTGCACAATAACATTTGATGGAAAAATATATGTTCACCCCGTTCTCCCTAATCATACAATTAGCCTCAGAAATATCCCTTCTTACTCTGTGCTGTCCAAAACGAGCCATCCTGATCTCTGCAAACTGATCGTTTCCGATGGCTCCCAGGAGCTTCTAGGACTGTGCTGACCTTTAAACACTGAGTCCATCCACTGTTCTTCCCTCCCCCACACCTGCCAGCAGGAGTGTGCAAGCAGTGGAGAAGCGTGCAGCTGCCTTCGTACTGTGCCATGCTGTCTTCCTTTCTGTGAAGTGAAGTTTGGATTAGATAACCTCTCGTGTCCCTTCGAACTCGGAAATTCTAGGACATCTTTCCTTCCTCAGTAAGAAGTGGTATCTCTGAACCAATCTTACTGTAAACATGGTTTTGTGAGCCTTTATTTTCTCATTTTACCTTTGTTCATTTTAAAGTACAGGCACCTCCCTGCCTTGGGTGCTCTCTCCGTGGAACAGAGTTCCTTAGTCTTGGCACTACTGAGATTTGGAGCCCGATAATTCCTTGTTGCAGGGGAGGGCATGGCTTGCGTACAGTAAGATGTGTCGTAGCATTCCTGGCCTCTACCCAGTAGTGCCCATAGCACCCCCACAAGCTGTGATGACCAATATTATTTCTAGACATTGCTAAACACCCCCTGGGAACAAAATTACCCGATGAAAATCAGTGCACCAGAGTATCTCCTTTGATGTGGGATTTTACTTTCCAAAGAGCTGTCTCATTTTTAAACTTGAGAATTTCACTGTGTAATGCCTCTTCCTAATAACATAAAGATATTGTTAATTCCAAGTACAGGAAGTAGAAACATAATCTCTCATTTCAATTACCACTAAACTTTCATCATTGTAGGGATACAGTCAAGAGGCTACCTACAACCATTTACAATTTTAAAAACTGGAGCGTCATGTCACTCTGTCTCCATTTCAAACTTTAACAATAAACTCTTTAATAGATTTTTAGCACTATTAAACTTCTTTAAATCTGAAATAACAAGGGTGAGGTAATTTTCTTTCCCTTCTTTAAAAAAGATACAGTATTCCACCGAGAGCTTTAAAATGTTTTTAAGTGTCTTCTCTGCAGAGTAAGAAGAATTAAGCTTTTCTTATTCTGTATATTTAGTGATCACCCCACTGTTGGTGATAAAATCTTTGTTGTCTGAAGAACTTATTTATTACTTTTCTCTGTTCTTATTCTTGTACCCTTTAACCTGGAGGCTACTGGTATTCAAGTGAAATAGCTAGCAGGAGTCCAGAGTGATGGCTGACAGATTTGTTTGGGTGGTAGTGCCGGTGTGTTGTGTATGTGTCTGTGTGATGCCACCATACATCTAGTCATCCAGTACTTTTTTGTTGTTTGTTTGTTTGTGTTTTTTTGGTGCAGGAGACAGATGTCCACTGTGATAATCTTTACTGATAACCCCGTGACTAGAAATTGACTTGCTACCTATGATAAAGTGAAAACGAGGCTGAGTCAGATAAAGAGGAAATGAAATAGAGTCTGTAGAGAAGAAAATGAGCACAAAGTCAATAGGTAAGAAGAAGGCTGCTGCACAGTGATTCAGGATTATTTGATCAATGCAGGGAAAAATGCAGGGGGAAATTGCAGGCAACCCAGTTGTTCAATGCTCTATCTACAAATCAGTCAGAGAGGTATCTGTGAAATGATTAGCTATTTCAGTGTTGAGTGGGTGATGCCATAGTGAGAAAAGCAGATGTGAATGAACCAAAACAACTTAGGTCACAAGACAATTGTGTGGATAGATGCTATTTGGACCAACCGTATACTCATAACAAAAATGATGTGAAGTTATGATTTTAACATTTTTGGTATCATCATTAGTACCCTTCAGTAGTTATGTCCATTTTGCATTAATTTCAGAACAGACAGTAAATTGAAGGGAGAGCAAAGGCAAAAGACAAAAGAGGCAAGGCTTCCTTAAAAGTATAAGCATGAGTTTAAAAATTAATGAGAAGGCAGATATCAATAGAAAGAGGGAGCTTGAACGGGATGGTTACTCTGAAATAAACAGACCTTTGTGATTCCTTCGAGGCTGTCTATCACTGATAGTCGCCCCTTGAGTCTTCTTAGGGTCTCTTCACATCATCTTTTGAAAGTGATATTTGCTTTTTTTCAAGCCCAGATCAGGAATATTCTAACTAAATTTATTATTTTTTGCTATGTCAAACTTAAAAAGAACTGCTTTGTTTTGGTTTCTCATGAGTTTTGAAATATTTTCATCATATGCCTGAAAATATGTTTTACACAGCAGGTGCTAAGGATCCAATAAGGTCTGTTGGACAAATGATTCATAAATATGTGTTTGCATGCAGTACAATAGTCGAATAGAACCACACAGATGGAGCCACCCTATTCTACTAAGGAAGTGGTATGTGTTTTTGTAAAAACTGTGATACACATGATTTTTAGCCAAGGAGCCAGACTCTAAGAAAGTTTTTGGAATAATTTACTTATGTTGTACTGATTTGTTCAGTGGGAACGTGATGTAAATATGCCCTTATTACATATTACAGAAAGGCCTGGAGGGTCTTAAAAAAAGAAATTTGAGACATCTCAGGCGAATTATGATAAGAATGTAGATAAAATGACTGCTCCTGATCAAAAATATATTATCTGGTATTTTTAAAGTGATGGAGATTAAGAAGTAAGCTTGAGTACTTGGGTGGAGAACATATTTCAAATCAAATAGAGGGTGACTAAAGACCAGCTTTTGATTCTGACACATTCTGTTTTATACAAATGTCACATTGGTGAGCAGGAGACATAACTGTTTTCTGAAGGCCTGAGCAACAGGGATATCTAGGATTTTTCTCAGTCACGATTTAGCTGAAAATTAGCAATTAAAATGAAAGGGCTTTGGTACCCATGTACTACATCTCATGAAGCACCCTTCTGATGGTGATGAGAGTATTTAGAAAGCCTGAAAGATCTTGCTCACCATCACATGAAAACATCCTTTTGTTTGTCCTCACATCTCCCAGAGTATTTTATCATCATTCACAATAAGGGGGTATTAGTGAAGAAACCCATGGAGCCTGACTTGAGAAGGATTTTGAGTTCTAGGAGGAGCCATTCCAATTTCATTCTACACGCACAGAGGACCCATCAAGAAAGGAGTGGCAGGGTCACAGCTGATACCAGCAGAACTAAGAAGGAATTTGAAGAGAGAGAATGAACATAGTAAGATTACGTAGTGGCATTCTTCTTCAGCTAGTTGTAAACATAAGTTCACTGTATAACTGATAACAAGTAGGTGCTCCCAGCCTGTTCAGTGCACTTGCTTAGGATCTCTTTGCTTATGCCTTTCACACTAACCCCAAATTTACATTCTCAGTTCCTGTGTCTTGCCTTTGGATTGTCTTCATGCCAATTTCCAGGCCTTTGGATCATTCCTGTCCTCCAAAGACTTTGACCTTTCCCTCTTCTGGAAGGCTACCTACCGCGGAGAACCCCTGGCCAGTCACTTGGATTGTTCTTTAGCTCTCATGTGGTAGGATAGGATTTGGATGATTATCATGATCTTTATATTCTGGCTGAGAGGTAATGAGAATTACAGCAGGGAGTTAATGACTAAACAAAATTTTAGAGTCAGAGCAACAGTATTTGGTAACTACTGCAATTTAATATGAGGGGCCCTGAAGAATCTAGACTGGGGAGACCTTAACTGAGATACAGAAGACATAAGGGCAATAGGGTTTTTTATTTTAGGAGTGAGTTAAATTTTTAGCATGATAAGTTTGAAGTAACTGTGACATATTTTTGTGGAGTAGTGAGAACAACTCTTATGGAAGATATGTAGTAATGCAAGTGTTTTGCAGAACTGAAAGCTAAAACAATTTGAACGGTGACATTTGCTATAGGAAAGAGTAGAGTAGAAAGACAAAGGGCCAAGGATGAATATGTGAGTTTTATTCACACTTAATTGTTTATCAGAGGGACAGGGATCTGCAAAGAAATTCAAGGAGGACTGAGAAAGGCACAAGAAGAGGCAGGAGTGTGGAAACAAGGCAAGTGGAGTGCTGCATGTCCTTATTCTTCTTTATAAAAAAGGGTATAGAATTGTCTGCTTTAGAGGGAGCCAAGAATGAAATACATTGGCTTGGTATTTTCCTGAATAAACTTGTTGTTTGAGAGTTTTCCTTAGTTAATTGCACTTCTTCTTGGTTAATTGTGTTCTGTTAGCTTGAAAGTAAAGGCCAATGAAGGAATAAAGCACAGTTCCCACGGAGCACAGGTGAAGGCAAGCCTTTGATTAGTGACTATAACTCTAGCTTAAGTATTTGTCACTATTTTTGACTTGCTTGCTGGATTCATGATTTACATGAGAATGGCTAATAGGTGTGCAGCTGCTAGGTTCCTCAGCATGCCACTTGGTGCTCTTGGAAGCTTCATTCAGTAAGTTCTGGAAATGCTTCTTCGGGACCCCTGACTTGTGACTTCCTCCTTTAGCTGCCTATAATTACTTGCTTGGAACCATGATGCTGTTTATGGTTTTAAATGGTCCAAAGTAGTAGATTCATATTTTGATTGGTATTCGTGGGATTTTATTTATTAGTGATACATGTCTGTTCACTAGGTCATTATGTGAAAGTGATGAAATTTCTTAAATTGTTCACATGCTCTTAATTTCTAAGCATGAAGAAAATATGTATGCATAGGGAGGGAGATGAGATGGGTGTGTGTGCGTGAGTGTGTGTGATCAACCATCTGATGACATTTTAATCAAATTAAAAAATATATCATGTTTAGTATTAATCATTACTTCTGGCCTAGAACAGTTAATACTATTACCAGGGGGTTCTGATGACTATTGGACCTTATGGGAATTAGACTCAATAGGAGATAGACACTTAGCCCTTTAATATTTTTCCTTTATATATGAGAATAAAGGAACAGGGCTTGTTACTATAAACAACAAAACATTCCCATACTACCAAAGGACCCCATTCTTTAAAACAGCTCTCCAGATTTTCATGACACATACAATTATAAAATTAGAATTAGTACTAATTCATACTAATATCACTTTAAGTATTAAAATATTTAACATGAATGAATTATGTTCCTAGAAGACCATGTATTGGTCAGAGATCTTTCCACGTGTGATTAGTAATCATGCTAAACTAATATCACTAATATTTTAGAATTGGAAACAATGTAAATAATATCAACATATATAGTGAAAGCAAATATAGTCATGTCTTATTAATTGTAACATTGGTCTTACATAGTATAGGATGTGTGGTAAGAGAAAAAGAACCAATGATGAAAAATAAGAGTATTTGCCTGAGCAACTGGGAGAATGACATTCCCATTTAATTAAATGGATAAATATAGGGAGGGAGGTTGGGGTAAGAAAAATCTGGAATTTAGTTTTGGATATTTTAATTTTGTAATGATTATTAAATGAATATGTGAAGTTCAGCTCCATAAAGACCTGGGCAGTTGTACTTACTGCAGAATTTCCATTACTTTGACCCAGTATTTCTTTTTAAATAAATGACCGAATGGGGTTCAGGATAGAGGACCAGCTTGAAACATAAATGTTGCATTGTTGGCAGACAGGTTATAAAGTCAAGAGTCTGGGTGATATCACCAAGGATGAGAGAGTAACTAGAGAACAGAAGAGATGGGATGGAGCCAAGTAACTGAATACTAGAACATGCTGAATTCTGGAAAATGAGTAGAATGTCTGTCTCTGTCTCTATCACTCCTACCTCTACCATCTACCTCTATCTATCTCCATCTTCACTTCTACCTCTGTATCTGTATGTACATCTATATTTATATTGATATCCATGTTCTTATTCATAGCTTTTTATCTATATGTATATCTATATCTACATCCATATCCACATCTATATTCATTTTCATTACTATATCTATATAGACATGGATACACACACAAACATATATATCACAATGTTTTCAAAAGGGATTATTTGCTATTCAATCTTTGCCTGCTCATGGTTTCAATTTAGGAATACTCCTTGGAGATCTTTCCATGTCATCATATCTTGCTCCACGTCATTCTCTTCTAGTAGCTACATTGTGTTGTATTGTTTCAAAACTCAACAGTTTTAGTAAACAGTTCCCCCCTGACTGACATTTAGCTTATTTCTATTTAGCTTATTCGCCATTGCTAACAGTGTCTAGGGAACATCTTGTCTCTACATCACTTCACACTTCTAGGTGTATATATCTGTAGAATGTATCCCAATAGATGAATTTCTACTTAAAAACATAGGCATCTTTAAGTCTGAAAGACATTGTCAAAATGTTTTACCAAAAGGTGGTCCTCTCATGAATAGTATGTGAGGTTTCTAAAAAGGTCATTTATAAGTTGAGTGATCATTGTGTTGAGTGATTCATTTGTGTGAAGTCAAAATAGTAATTGACACAGGTCACAGAGAATAAAGTGTTGACTGGTGCTGGGGCAGGGGAAGTTGTAACATAGTCAGTCACAAAGCCCTGGGACACCTGTTTGATTATGGCTTCCAGGTCCATTAATGCCCAAACCAGGGTAGAGTTCCACATACCCTCTGCTAGATTCCCACAATTGGGCCTTGACTCGCTCTTTCAACAGATAATTACTGAGCACCTAATATGAGGCACACTTTTGATGTGGTAACCTCTTCATTCTAAATTTTTTGTTGCAATAAATATAAGCCAAACTTCCATACAAGCATTTAGAATTTAAATGCAAGATGTACTTGTGGTAATTGGCTATCTAGACAAAATTAAACTTAGATATTCACACTTATCTCCTAACATAACTTCAATAATTGGAGTGTTAGTATTAAAAATCAAATCATCAAAAGGCTAAACATCCACCATCACCACCACAGTAATAAAAAAAACCACTCTGGGAATAAATACTTATCTACAATCTTAAGAGGAAGAGATTTTTAAAACTGACAAAATGTAGAAAACTGATACATTTTAGTAAAAATGAATACTTTTGCATAGGTAATCAAATTAAATGACTCAATATTTTGGAAAAGCACATGAGAAAATGTAAAAAGTAAAGATTAATTTGGTTATAACAAATATAAAGTCAAATATATCAATATATCAAAAATGAGATTCTTAAACTAAACAAACCAACATTAAAACCAACAAGAAAATCAGCCAAAGCCTGAAAAACTATGTTGAAAATAAATTAAAATCATAATACATATCTAGAATAATAATGCTCAATTTCACTAGAAACCAAATAAACACAAGTCAAAATGATATCCTACATTTAATCTATCAATTATAAAAACTCTTAAAATGATACTAAGAAAACCATGTGGCCTGGCAAAACTGAAGTGAAATGAACATTTAAAAATAAAATTGTTCATGGCACTTTTAGAAAGTGATATAGTGATAAAGATCACACTTACAGATGTAATTATCTTTTGATTCACATATAAATTATCTTCTCTCTTGATAAAATAATGTATATATGAAATAAAAATTTAATCATTAAAAGTATTGATAGCACCACTATTTATGAAAGCAAAACTTATGCATATATGCTACCTAAACATTCAATTATACAGAAATCGATAGCTCTGAACATACCTATGATGGGTTATTGTGCAGAATGGGTTATTGTGCAGAATTTAGCATTGGTTAAGGGGATTAAGTAATAATAAGGACATGATTAGAATATAATAAGTAAAAAAAAGACCCAAGATCCAGTGAACATTATAATTACAGCTCTGGGGATAAACAGTCACTTATATTGAAAAAAAAAAGAAACAAAGAAAGAAAAAAAGAAGCACACCGAAATAGTTACAGTGGTTGTGTTTGGAAGGTGGATGGTCCCTTGGTAATTACTTTCCAAATATACACTTCTATATATTTGAAATACTCATTAGTAAGAATGTATAATTTTATCGTGAAACAAATGTTTTAAAACTGTAATTTCATGAAGTGAACAATATTTCTGTTCTGTATTGTAAAACTTCACTATGACTCTTTTCTACTTGCTTTAGATAAATAGATAAGTTTTAATCTCCAGATTCTGTGGTTTTACTTTAAATTCCATATGACAGGAATTCAAGCTTTACTCAAGTAAAGAATTACATACCTGAAAGAAGCAGTCTCTGTCATTAATTTTCCTCCTAAAAGATTTTCAGAGTTTTCAAGTCTTTAAGCACTCCCTTTCATCCTGTTGAGAAAGAGAAATTCTGCATTGTGTCTGTATTGTGTAAGTGCCGACACTAGTAACAGGCACTTAAACCTGTGTAAGTGCATCCATTTTAATGTTTCCAAAAGTGCAAATCATACCCCTCCCCACTTAAACCTGTGTAAGTGCATCCATTTTAATGTTTCCAAGAGTGCAAATCATACTCAGTGCTTTGAATTTGCAGAGAATCTACCATCAGGCCTGGCAAACCAAACACAGCCAAGTACTGTGCCTGAGTGAGGGGGATAGAGAAAGAAAATTGAAGTGTTAAATGAGTTGTCTACTGCAAAGTAGTTGAAAAAAAATTGATACTCAAAATTCCAACTAAGTTATTTCCACATCTTTTAAATTTCTCAAATTACCCGTATACACTGAAGTCTTTAAACATGTTCTAGCTTATGACCACTGAGTTAGCAGAATTAAAATTCTGGAAAGTGAATGACAGTATGACAGCAAAGTTTCACTTGAGGGAAACTCAAAGTAGGAGTAGATGTACATTCTAAAGATGATGACTTTCCAATGTACCTTTTCTTTACCCAGCTTCCTGTAGATCAAAGTCTTAGTGCTTTTTAATGGATTGTATCAGATCTGAATCCTGAGTAACAGCTGAGATTAATAAACTAAATATAAATGTGCATGTACATACATACTAACATGTATATAGGACATTAACACATATACTGTGTTTCCCCAAAAATAAGACCTAGGTGGACAATCAGCTCTAATGCATCTTTTAGAGCAAAAATTAATATAAGACCCAGTCTTATTTTACTATAAGACCTGGTATTATATGATATTATATGATACAATATGATACGATATGGTATGATATCACATGATATTGCATGATATTACATGATATTACATGATGTTACATGATATTATATTATATTATATTATATTATACCTGGTCTTATATTAAAATAAGACCGGGTCTTGTATGTGTTATATGTAAGGCATGTTACACAGTCCTTTGGGTAAGTTTAAAGATTATATTTACCTTGTTAAATATTGCAATGCAGTGTGCTATTACCTGACCCAACAGCAAATCTCTCAATTGTTACCTAATTAAACTAATAAAAAAACAGTGTTAAATACAAAGCCTGTCTTTAGTCTACAAAGTGGTTTGCTATGTTAATTAATTTAGTCTATATTCAGCTATATATTTATTATTTTTATACTAACCTCTATAATGTTTTCTACATGTCTCATTGTGAATAAAAGGCTATTGAATGCATTAACAAAGTAATATTTCTCACATAGAACGTCTAACGTTTGACACTGATATGTCAAGGTAAATAGCAGAAGTCTCACAAAACGCACTGGTTTGCTCTCACCTGGGATACTGAGCAGCGTATAAGTACATTTCCCTGGAGACCTCATCATGTTATACATTTTTTAGGAGACACCTAGCACTACCAACAAGTCATAGGCAGTCTCCAGCATCGCAGCTCTTCGATCTCGCCTGAGTTTTGCTGTCTATATTTGTCCATCTTCACATGAGGAATACTCTAGGAACTGAAAACTGTTCTCTTTTTCCTTATGCATGTGGTGTGCGATGAAATTTACCACCTAACAGATGTCATGGCTAAGTACATGATCTCGATCATGTCATGATTCATTCATCTTAAGACAATCTGCCTTAGAAAAGCATAGCTTTTCATAAATTGGGAGATTCTGCCTTTTGAGTAATTCTGTAAAATGCTGTGTTTATAACTTTAAGTTTTTTCTTAAAACACAATCATAGACCAGATTTTTTTCTGTGTTCAGGTTAGCTGCTTTTTGTTTTTGTTTTGTTTTTTTTTTTGGTTCCACTTGAATATCTCTGCTGCTAAAAATAATTAAATAATAATAATAATAATAATAATAATAATAATAATAAAAAGCATCAATTTTTTTCCCCAGAATGGTTACTGAGGTAACTCTGGAGATTATCCTAAAATTGAGGTTTTTTATGTCTAGGCAAACCTGATGAAACATTATTTCTCTGCCATTATAAAGGAGACAAAAAATTCCTGCTGGGTGGTATTTTACATAATATAGTTATTAAACATGGTCTATCTTTAGTAGAAGAAGCAGACAGTGATAAGTCAAGTAGGGATGAAAAATTTTCTGAATCTGAGGAGATGCACTTGCAAATGAGTAACTAAAATTATTACTAAAGGTAGAGCTATGACATCCAGATTAATAGAGGAAAAGGTTGAAAGAAATGTGTAACTATTGGGAGTAATTATTGAAAGCTTTTTCGTAAAAGAATATGTTATGTACTCTCCTATTTTTGGAAGCTTATTTTTCTATGTTAGAATAAAGAACCCATAGATTGTTGGCTGCAACTGTTGTGGTCTTGAGTAATCTAAGTACTGTAACCATAAAAGGAAAAGTAGCTTAATTAAAAAATGTTAAAGCAGAATAGAATACATTTACAATAATTTCCCTTCTCTTTTTTGGCTGAATGCAAGAAAGAACATCATCTTTTCTTTCAAAGGGAGCAAATCAATATCTGTGCCTTTGCAATTACCCTTGAGGCACAATGTTATATAGGTGGGTGCACAAACAAAGGAAATCATAGGTTAAAAACCATATTCCTCAGCCTTAAAAAAAAAAAAAAAAAGAGAACTATGTAAGTCTTACTACATTTATTTCTGTTCTCCTCCCCCAATCTAACACTATTATTGCAACTTCCAGCATTAATCCCATAAAAACATTTCTCCCAAATGTATAAGCTTATTCTTTATTACTTAATTCTGTTTTTAATTGCCACCCCAAGGGATCCAAATTGATTTCCTTATTACTGTGAGGTGAATATGTCTCATTAGGTTGATGTTTAGATTGTTTATAAAATGAATTTATCCTTTTAATATTTACACAGCTCTTGAGAAGTATGAGGTAAAGCCACAGCAGGAAAGTTTCCCAGTTGGGACTTCTGTGTTTTCCTCTCCTGCGATTACAGAAATTGATTTCCTATGTGCATTTTTCAGGAGCCCTATGGGAGATAGTTTTCTTATGATTGCGCTGTCAATTGCTTTCAGTATCTGTAACGATAGGCTATAATGGAGAGAACACATACTTTCAACTAGAGCAGGCGAATATTTAAAATTTTGATTGTATATTGGTAAAAGTTTCCTTTTTGGTAAGTTTAAAAACACATCTAAAATTTTTCAACAGTCACCAAAGGAAAAGCAACAGTATCAGGCAGAGTGTTTTGTAGCATTACTCAGAAAGATCTAGGATTCTAATATCATTGTCTTACCTTCCTCAGTGATTATCTCAATTTCTTTAGCATATAACCAACCTAATTCCATGGTGGTTGCTTTGAATCATGGCTGAGACATTACAATCCAGATATAATTTATTTTTCAGTGGGAATTTCCCAAGAAAAATTGAATTGTTATCTTCAGTTCTGCCCTGTGTTTGGTTTAATTTTAAAAGATTTTTTTTTTTACTACTCCATGTGAAAACAATAAAACATTTTTAATAATGCCCAATAATACTGTATATAGAATAAAACCAAGCACCACCCACCACTTAGCTCCCCGGAGTCCATATTAAAGGCTAAACAAAACATACCACACAAAATTAAAGGACGGAATGGGACCAAACTGGACTGAACAATAGGAGAATATTTTATTTATCTGGCTTAAGTATATCATTGGAACATATAGCTATCGGTACTCCTTATATGAAATTGAAAATAATACTCTGGTTTGCAGATCCCTCAGGAATTGACAGAAGAGGCAATAGTTTTAATTGGTCAAAACTATTTCTAATTCCTTTCTTTTTGGCTAAATTCAAATCTATAAACTGAATATATTTGAAAGAGAAATTCCTTATTGTTTTTAGAAACTTATGAAGGAAACCTCAATCCTTTTTTACATTGTGGGACCAGTTTATAAATTCTTTGTTTCTTCTAGGCAGAAAATTTGCCTGCTATCCAGTTGGCTCCATTAGAAGAAAGAGCTTCTGGTGTGGACGAAAGTACCTAAGAAGACTCAGTCGTTATGTCTTGAATTGACTAAAACAGTAACAGACTTGATATTAGGAACCCAGAGAGTAAGCTAAACTATTGACCGTTGAGGGACATATCTTGTTCATAATTAGCAACAAAGAACAGCTGCACTTGAGGTGCTTGCTGAGGGGGGAGAATCCATAACTCCCACCAAGTTATATCAAGGAAAAGACTTGTCTATGGAGAAACAATACACTGAGATTTATTCAGTCACCTTTTCCATTAGATCAGAAGCTCTCTAGACTCAAATTCACATTCTTTCAGAAGACAGGCAAGTAATGTAAATGACTGAAGCAGGGCAGGTGAGGCATGAGGTGTTTGGAATTAATATTAATGAAAAAAGAGACAGAATGTACACATCTGTTTTGGTATGAATGCACAAGTCTGAAACATGCACACAACTATCTGGCTCCACTGATTGGCCCCAATATGTGGCAAGCAGCTCTTCTACTTACTAGCTGTTTGACAGAGCAAGTTTCTTAAACTGTCTGTGCTTCAGTTGCCTCGTCTGAAAAACGGCAATTATAACAGTACCTACCTCATGGAATTACTATGAGGAATAAATGAGTTGATACATTTAAAGTGCTTCAAGCAGTACTGGCATGTATCAAGTACTATATAAGTACTTATTGTTTTGCATGTTTGTTCTGTGCCTCTTTCTTAATTTTCCTCTCTGTATATATACACAGCACACATATACACACATAATCACAAACATACATAAGGATAATGGAGAACCTCCAAAGAGTGGGTGATTTATATTTGTTCCTCAAGAACCACTCTCTACCTTTCTTCACACCCTTTTCTGTCTTCTTTGTACCCCAGGAGGCTGACCTCCACAAATGACACAAACTGGCTCACATGCCTTCTGGCTTGAGATTTGCCTAAGGGGAGTCACCCACTGGAGATAGGAAAGACTAAGGAGAATGAAGTCAAGGGTGTTCCTGCCTCCATCCTATTGAGTTGTTGACTGAGTTCCCTGCCTTCATCCTATTGGTTGTTGACTGAGTTCCTCTGCTGGACGCCATCACCCTTTTCATGTTTCTCTCCATTACCATGCCCCTCTCTCTTGTCCATTTTGGCCTAGGAGGTGACCGCTCCCACTCTTACTAACCCCAATGTGTTTAATAATACCTTATGGCACATGATCACATCTGTCAGTAACTTTTCTGTTACTGACAAATAAGCCTGTTTGTGCCACTAGTTTCTTGCCTGGACCCTGACTGATACAGGCTCTTATGTAAAATGATTTAATATCTTCTCTTTTTCCCCTAAAGCTTGCTAAAATGATAGATGACATGGTAAAATGATAATGAATCCACAGAAAGCCTGAATATCCAATGGAGTAACAGAAACAGAAAATAAAGGAGAAAATTCCACAGTGACAGTGAAAATCAGCTAAACTGACCATGCCTCCTTACACAGGTAACTTCAAAACAATTAATTCCCCCTTTCACTCCCCCACCACCTGAACAAAAGCCTAGAATAATTTACACTCAGAGAGAGCAGAAGATAGTTGAAGTAGCAGCTAGGGAGATGGTCTGAAGTTATTAATAAAGTTAAAACATCTGAAGTAGTCCTAATCTGGGGAGGGGTTCCTCCCAAACAATCTGTGAGTATAGCTCTCTAATGATGTTTGACTGGAGAGAGACGCAGAATGCCTACTGTGGGCCCGAGAAACAGGATCATTCCTTACGTTACAAATGGCATAAAGAGACATCTGCTTGGAATGACTGGTAAATTTCTACCTACAGGCTGAGTTGCAGAATACAGTTTTTGAAAAGACCAAGTCAACATGAGAATTCAAGCATTCACATACTGATCAGGAAACCTAAATTCATATAGTTATGACAGAGTTAAAAAAAAGAATAAACATTTAAAATACATTATTCAGATAAATGTGAAATTATCTGGCAATGTAATTTATTTGAATCTATAAAACTGGATTTTTTTTCTATTCAAGCATTTATATGAACATCTATGCATATGTGAAAGCGAAATACTGGAAAAAATTACTTTCCAGATTCACTGAAACTTTATAACACTTTCAGAAATCAAGAATGACTTTCTTGATATAAGTGTATAGTGTTCATGCAAAGCAAGGATAATGAAGAAGCATGTGTGTGTGCACATGTGCACACACATGCACCTCAAGGCCAGTCTACATGGCTGAAGAGTAATGAAATGGTGTCCACGTAGTATGTTCCCTCCCTTCATTATTAGCAACCTACGATTTTATTATTTTACTGTGTTTTTCCCTGGAAACAATGTACACAATATAAATGTTTAGTTTTATAGTTGTTTACATTCTAAGAAGAAAAGTGGGAAAAAGTAACATTTTCATTTCATTTTCTTACATAATGAACGTAAGGAATATTTAATGGTAGTAAAAATGAATTTATTTTCTATAATAACAGCAACTTACAACCACCACCAACACAACCAAAAAACACTCCAGGACATTTGGTCATTTTAAAATAACTTAGATACTGTTTATTTTTGTGGTTTGACTATCAATTCATTATAAATAGCTGAAAACTTCTAAACACATGGTTTGAAGTGGTACAAGTTATTATTTTGAAATCCTTTTAAAACCAACTTAACATTATGGCTTCCTAACTTCTTCTCCAACCAAAGCAAAACAAATCAAAGCAAAAACAAACAATGGGTATAAAAGGAAAAGAAAGAGGAATGAAAGTGGTTAAGAGAAGTAAATAAACTACACTTAATGCTTTGGTGTCTCTGTCATGTGGTCCGTTCCAGTTACACAAATGCAGTTTAGAAAATGTAGTCTATGTATACATTCAAGAGAAGTTTCTACAATAGTATAGTTTGAGGGATGTTTACTTCATTGGATAGCAGAAGCTTAGTTCTCATTTGAACCCCTACAAGTGATGCTCAGGCCATCAACAATAATACTCTCGAGTCTCTAGAAAGGAAGATGAGCATATTATTTCTCTATCCTTGACGGAGATAATTCTACTAGATCCTAAAGGGGGTTTTGGAATCAGGTTTTTGAATCTCTTTGGAATAACTCACTGAGGACTGCTGAAGATGACTTCCTTGATATAGGCATCAGGGAAGGTTCATATTTATTATTAGCTCTCAAATATCCATTGATGCTTTTAAGCCCAGAAGAGAGAATAGAATTTTAACGTCCTAGATCATGAAGTCAATTAACTTTCTGGGTTAAATGGACAAAGTAATTTCAAAATAATATGAATATTTGATTTTATATGGTTCATCTCCATTAAGAAACATTTACATTTACTTTTTGAACAGAAAACAATTTTTATTATAGTAAAATATACATAACAAAATTTACCAATTTAACCGTTTTTATGTGTACAGTTCAGTGACGTTAAGAACATTCACATTGTTGTGCAATCATCACCATATACCTGTAAAAGTTTTTCATCTCCCAAAACTTAAACTCCACACCCATTACTTAATAACTCCTTAATCTCCACTCTCCCCAGTCCTTAGTAACCATCTCCTTTGTTTCTATGAATCTCACTACTCTAGGTACCTCATTTTAGCAGAATCATGGAATATTTGTCCTTTTGTGTTCAGTTTACTTCATTTAGAATTATGTGTTCAAAGTTCATCTGTATTGTATTATATCAGAATATCACTATTTTTGAGGAGAAATAATGTTCCATGGTATGTATATACCACATTTTGTTTATCCAATCATTTATCAAAATGGACACAGGTTTTTGGCTTTTAGGAATAATGTTGGTATGAATATTGGTATAACTAAGTCCCTGCTTCAATACTTTTCGTGTACCTATGTATATAGCTAGAAATGGAATTGCTGGATCATATGGCAATTCTGTTTAATTTTTTGAAGAAGACTCGTCATACTGCATTCCACAGAGGCTGTACCACTGTACATCCCCACCAGCAATTAACTTCTCTACAAGTGATCGGAATTCTCTACATCTTGACAACACTGGTTATTTTCTGGGGTTTTGATAATAGCCATCTTAAAGAGTGTAAAGTGGTATCTCATTGTGGTTTTGATTTGTATTTCCCGAATGACTGGTGAAGAACATATGAAAAGAAAATAATTTTAAAGTTTGGGGTTTTTTAGACATTTTTTTTCAATTACAGTTGATATACAATATTATATTAGTTTCAGTTGTATAAAGTTTTTCTTTTTAAAATTCCAATCAACACTAGGACCAAAGAGTTGAAATTTCTTTTAAAAATATTTTGGGTTAATTTAATGTTATTATATATTTTTAAAGGAAAACGTAAAAATCACTGCACAGTAAATGAAAATTTTAATTAACTTTATAGATAAAACAGTATCACACTGCTCTTTTGTTCAAAACAATGGAAAACATTT
This sequence comes from Rhinolophus hipposideros, assembly GCF_964194185.1. NCBI lineage: Eukaryota > Metazoa > Chordata > Mammalia > Chiroptera > Rhinolophidae > Rhinolophus > Rhinolophus hipposideros. Next base: position 28,499,202 of record NC_138053.1, read on the forward strand.
TCTATATCCTATACTTTGCAAATTTACCATCTCATTTTCAGATTACATGAGTAGCAGATTCTCATTCGTTAATAAAGTATTCTAAAATATGAACAAAATGTGAACACCAAAAGAAACAAACAAGCTATCAAACAAGAAAACTATGTTACTGACTAAAACAGTAGCTGGGCTGAGTATTGAGAAATGTCAAAGAAACCGTGTAGATTTTTAAATTTTAAATTTTAAAAAAACTTCTTTAAGAGACAATAGCAACTTAAAGAGAGGCTGTGAGATGAGTTAATGTTCTCATTCAGAGATTTTTATTAATCTTGTATGTAAATAATAGGGAGCATTGTTGGAAGGAGAATGAAGAGCAATGTTTAAGGCCAAGAACATAGTCTATTTGGAAAACAGATGGCGTGTAAAAAATCAAGCTGTATGAAAGAAGATTTGCAGGAATTTTGCTGATTGGATTTAAGAAGGTTTTTTTTTTCTCCCCTCTGAGTATTTTCATTTGATCAGAGAAAGCTTTGTGGTGATATTTCTGAAGCTAGTCATTCTGATGCTGCCAGCCAAGGAGTTTCAATGGTTTTCTCTGAAAAGTAGTTTCATACTTCCTTTTCCAAGACAGTAAATTACCCAAACAAAAGTAACATGTGTAGTTTGCTGGAGGCCATAGAAAGAAAGAGAGAAATGTGTTTGCGCAGCAACAAAAGACTGTGGCTTTATTGGCAACACCATCAAAGCTAATCCATTTGCTTGCCAAGGCAGTGTGAATCCATTGCAAGATGTGTCAAATCTGTTAGAGAAATAATTTTCCTGGAGCACCCACTTGCGGACTGTAGTCCTTTCTTCAAGCCCCCTGATTGAGAGAGAAGACTTTCTGTAATAGTGCAGAACCTCTTTCTCATTTTGGTTTTCTGCCTTTCAGAAATTATATATGTAACAATGCTGGTTCTCAATGGTCAGCAATTTTTCCATCAAATCACTGAAAAGACTTACTCTGGAAAACCTCTCCTAACTTTTTGATTAACAATCACTTCTGATCTTAATGAGTTGGAATCATTTAAAATGTGACTCCAAGAATTATTTTGAATCATTTTAATCTACTGATTTGAAGTGTTCATTATCTGTTATAAAGACATTTTGGAGTATTAATAGGGAATATTCCACGTTAGAGAATTTTCAACATGTCTTATAATAATATTATGTTCAATCTATGACTATAGGGCAATACAAATACACAAAAATCTTATTTACTTTCAATCCAAATGTTTTGCCCTTACTTCTTAAGCTCTCATTTAAAAACAATAAAGGATTTAAGGAAAAGTCCTTTTGCTCAGAAAGATAAACCTTGACATTGCAAATCACTGAACATCTTGTTATCTGATTAAGCCTGTACAGTTAGAATGACAAAACAAGCAATAAAATTCATAGGACCCTCACTCACGTTATAAAGTTCTTGACTTTGAAGCCTAATGTAGTGGTTTAAATACTGAATAATTCTGTGCTATAATTTGTGCAACGTAATTCAATATCGTCTAACCTTTTTTGTTAAATTTTATTTGCTTTATCTTAAGGAATGTAGAAATGGTCAGTGTTAAATGGAATCCTAAAATCTTAGGTTTAGGAATTAATGAAAGTCCTCAGTGTGCATATGATTTCCTTATTTAATATATTTGATATGGAAATGTTTTAAGATGTGTTAGGATAATTTTTATGATTTTCATGTGTTTATGTTTGCTGTCAGGTAATAATTTACCACACTTGCTAGCATATAACAGTACTGATTTAAATGTTGCGTCTGATTTATAAAATCTGGATAGAATATAGAATTAATTTTTTCCCATGTTTGTTGTTACTGGATTCTGTCACTGGGAGATACCATGTTAAAATAATTGTGGAAAATGCTCTTAAAGGTATAAAGACAGAATTAGAACTCTTGTGTTAGAAAGGACATTAGATGGTCATTAAGTGCTTTTCTTTTTATCTAGGTCCCTGGTCTCCCGGGCTGGGGGAGAGGGTCAGAAAATGAGACACTGAAGTTCAGGAAAATGTTCTATTTATATTTATTTTATTTCATCCTTCAAAAACACAAATTCATTTTACTTTAAAAATATATATACTATAGTATTATATAGTACTATAGTATGTACTACTATAGTACTAATATCTGCAATCAGCTTATAAAATATACATATCTTGCAAAAGTACTATATAAAACTGTTTGGAGACCACTTCTTTAAACAATGATGAAATCAAATAATCTTGGTAAAAGATTGAGGAGAGCATACTGAAGATGTGTTATACAGTCCATGTACCATATTTCACTGCTTACATGAAGTAAGTACTTAATAGAATTGAATAATTTTCCAAAGCTTAAATTATTCTTGATTATCTACTTAACAAATGAATTGGAAAAAGGTAAAATATAACATTATCTTTATATCCTCTTATTTGTGTTTAAAAAAATCATTCAGTTTTTTGAAACTGTAAACAAGCTTATCTTTGAGAGGAAGCAACTGGGGGGAGTGGGGAGAGAGAGAGAGAGAGAGAGCGCGCGCATGTGTATATGTTTAGGAAGAAAACATCAGGTTAGAAAATATTCTATATGGAATTTTTTTATTGTTATATCTACTGTCTAATTGAGATTTTCACATTTAAACCTGGTGGGAGAAGTTATAGACTTTTAAAAATCTATGTAAAATTTGTGAAAGTTAGAAATACAACTATGATTCTAGATCACCTAATCAAACACAAACAATATACCCAAATTCATTTTCTACTGAAGTGTGCTTTGATAATAAGCAAAATCTATTTGTTCTTGTCATCCAAATTCAGCACAACATATTACTATTCTTTTAAGTGTTCTGGTTCAATAATTCACCTTGCTTTCTTCACCACCTAGGACTCATTCCCAGCACAGTCATGGCTCAATATATTGGTTTTTACCCTATCTGGACAACTGTTTAATTAAATATTTACTGAAATATTAATAATTAGAGTAAAAAACAACATATTAATAATCAGCATCAGATACTTTAATTGACTATCATATTATAGCTTTATAAGAGCCCTGTAAGGCGAATAGTATTAATCTCACTTTATATATAAGGAAACTGAATTTCAGAGAGTTAAGTAACTTTCTCACATTGCTGATAGTGTGAAAATCAGATGTCAACTCCATTCTGTATGGCTCCATAATTTATCAAAGAGAAACCCTTTCCTACAGTTATAGTACAAATGTAAAATTTTTAAGGAATCAGCTATTTGTTTTACGTATACATACTACTGGTGATAAAGTTGAAAATATAAGTTCACTGTTCCTGGAAGGACAGTTTAAATCACACATTCAAGGTGGTAATTTAGTGTATCACCTATCTACTTAAAAAGCCAAGTTTTGTGGTTTAAATCAGGCCAATTTAAAGTAAATTTGAAGTAAAATTAATTCAAGTAACATTCTTCACAACAATAGCATCATCATCATCATCATCATCATCATCATCATCCTGCAATAACATTTCCAGATTTCTTTCCTTTGGGAAAAATGCTGCTTTTCCCCTCAAATGTGATTTCCTACTGCTACAAATCACAGTAGGAAATTTGTAGCTACAAATTTTTGTACTGATACAAAATAAAAATTTTCAAAGCTGAAGTTTAAACTTTTCAAAAGAAAATATTCTTCTAAACTAAATTTTAAGGAATCAGTCTTGATAGCAAATACAACTAACACTTTCATGCACACCTACAATATGTGCTCTAAGAAGTGCTTTGTGTTCTGGGATAAATAACACTTTTCTCTTCAAAGACATATATGTGTATAATTAATTATAATAACATATAATAAATGCTACAGTAATCTAGGCATTCCAGATGTCATGGGTATACTGAAAAAGGAGTAGTGAAGGACTCCAGGGGAAATGAAAGAGGCAGGCCGATGAACTTTTTCTGAAAGAATTGTACTAAGTTGAAAGAAAAGAGGAAAGACATTTATTACCAAATTTTTAGTGATTTAGGTCTAATATTATATGATGAAATGATTATAAAATAAGCTTATTTACTATTTTGACCACTGAAAAGTATTCTGGGATTATGGTTACCTGAACTCATCTCACCTGTCTTTATTGCCTAGTTTCAATCTATCTGAGTCTCCTGAAGAAAATGGTTTTTGGAATTGTAGAGAATGATGAGCCAGACAAAGGAGGCTCACTGGGAAAAGCATTAAATGGCTCTCCATTCCATGGGTCAGAGGATAACCTGGAAGCTAGAATTGGATAACCCAAATTAAGGATTTGTATACAGTAGATTCTGGGAAAAGCTTGGCCTTCAGCGTCTAGAAGACACAAAAGTTAGTATTGACAACAGACCCACAGGAGTTGGCCTGGTCTTGTTAGTTGATAAGAAACTGAACAATTACTGAGTGGTTAAAACTGGTTATCCCCCTATTCCTGAGGCAAGGAACATGTGAGGAGACTGGATATCAGGGAGATTTCAACCCAATGCTTTGAGGAAATGGCAACATGCCTGCTGCTACCCTTCCTGCCCATGGAGGAAGATTCTCTTTTGGAACTACTATGATCTAGGATACTACAATAGCCAGACCTGAGCCACAGTGAGCTAGAAAAGGCTGCCCAGAAACCATAAAAGATAGGCAAAAGAGGTACCCAATGGAAAAGACATATATAACAAAAATTAAGGAGACTTTTGAAGATTTTATATATATATATATATATATATATATATATATATATATATATATATATCTCAAAGAATATATATACATATATATCAAAGAACTTCTGGAACTAAAATCTCTCATTTTCAAAGAAAAATGAAAGTTAACAGATGAATTAAAGGTAAGTTTAATCACTGCTGAGATCTGCATTAGTCAGTAATATACAAAACTAGTAGAAGAAATAGTTTAAGGCAAATAACAGAAATCCAGAGATTAAATCATAAGAAAGCTAGATAATAAATTAGGAGGGTATATACTAAGTATTTAACATGTTAGTATTAGGAATTCCAGAAAGAATCAAGCATCAGACGAAAGAGAGACAATAATAAACAAATAACATAAAATATTTTTTAGGGCTAAGGAAGGGCAAGAGATTGCATACTGAAAGGCCACAAAGAATTCCACACATATTTAATGAGGAAAAAAACATGCACCTAGGCATATCCTGATAAAATTTCAAAAATCAAACCATAAAAAAGAATTTCTATGGTGCCCAAAATAAAGAACATCTAAAAAAAAAAAAAAAAAGATAAACAAAAAATACTTGTCATAGTCATCACTAGAAACTAAAAGAAATAATTACATTATTTCTTTGAAATACTGAAAGAAATGTAACCATAAAGTCTTATACCTAGCCAAAATAACACTTTCATTTTACACTTACAGACAGAGATTTGTGTTTATGCCAGAATGACAGTGTTGTATCCGTTTCATCTTGCTGGTATTTGGGAGAAGAAATAGAGTGTCTTGGGAGAAAAATTAATTCATATTTCTGTTTCTAATAAAAGTAGAGATATATCTATCTTAAGTACCAGGAAAGGAAATTTAACAATTAATGAAAAGGTAGAACTTCTAAACTAGGGGAGAAATAGAATCAAGGGAATTGATCAAGGGAAAAAATTAAAAACATAAACATATAATACATAAAATAAAATGGAAGAAACAAAATCATTCCTTGTTTCATCAAATGTGAACATGCTAAATGTTCTTATTACAAATGGTGACTCTAATATTAAATTAAAAGCAAAGCCTTGAAGAACATTTAAAATGCTAATACCGAAAGAAAAGTAGATAATAAAGAGCTAGGTTCAAAAATCATGATAATGTGTACAAAAGAAAGTGTGATATTATTAGATATGGTGGAATTTGAAGGGCTAAAATTTAAATAGACTAAGAATAGATATAATGTAATGAAATACACATACCAAAACTGAATATAGTAGAAAAAAATGGAAGGATATTGAAAATTACAATATTCTGATCAATATACTCATTGTAATAGTAATTTACATTCTTTAAAAGACAATACAGAGACGTCATCTAATTGGCAGCATGACGTGGGCCTCAGGAAATCTACCCTAGATTTACAACTAATCGAACAACTATAACTCCACAAAGGACTCCCTGCACAGCACACAGGCAAGACGAAGTGTCTCACTGCTGAATTCACCTAAAGGTGGGCAAATCCCACGAGCAGGGGAGGGGGAAGGGAGAAGTGTGGAGATGGAGCAGCAAGGGGGCAGGATGCAGACCTAGCTAAGTGCTCCGAGCTCACTGCATCCCGGAACTACCGCAGCTGCGGGAGAGGAAAGAACTCAGACTGCTAGGCCTCTGCTTATGGCCCAAAGGGCTGAGGGGACAGCATATAACACGGCTGAATCTAATGCTCATGGCAGAGACCTCAGAGCAAAGACTGAGGGAAGAAGGCTGAAAACAGTGGTTTAAGCCCACACTGCTGCAGAGAACAGAAGCCTTAGGCACTGAGACTAGCCGCTCTCTCCCTACCCTCCGAGTGCTCAACCCGCCCCCACCTGCCCAGTGCTAGAAACAGAACAGTAGCAGTGTTAGATCAAAAGAACAGAATATTTGCAGTTCTGAGACTATGGTCCGCAGACACAGATTCGTAGCCCAACTAGTTCCGGAAAATGGGAGGGAGCTGTGGAAGCAGGAATGGCTGTGGTGGTGGTGGTCACCGCCATTGCTCTGGGCCATCTCTCACAACTCACCCCGCCCCTGTCTCCACCTATCTGGGCAGATCCCTGCAGGAGTAAACAGAACTGCTGAAACACACACACAATGAAACTGGTTCAAGAAAAGCTTTGAAAACTCAAAAGCTCTCCGCATCCCCACAGGGACACAGCGCCCTATGACCGAGGTGAACTGTCAACAGAGTTGAAGCCCGCCTTCCAGGGAATTCCCTCATTGTGTGAGAAGTTGGAATAGTGCAGAGAAAACATAACACTACAGTGGGAGAGAGGAAAAAAGGGCTGCAGTCAGAGAGAAAATAAAACATTCTACCAACATATACTGGAAAACAAAAGAAATACCTCTTCCTATCAACCTGTTGCAAAATCCACTCCTGCAGATGTCTAGGAAGAGAAATAATAAATCATTAATTGCCATGAATAATCAAGGCACCAAGACAGCTCAGAAAGAAAGTGAAAAGTCTCCAGAAAAGGAACTTAAAGGTATGGAAATATGTGACTTAAATGACAGAGAATTCAAGATTGCAGTTCTGAAAAAACTCAACGAGATGCAAGAAAACACAGACAGGCAGATTAATGAACTCAGAAACACAATCAAAGAACAACATGAGCATTTTACCAAAGAGATTCAAATTTTATAAAAGAACCAAACAGAATTTCTGAAGATTAAGAACTCAATAGAAGAAATGAAGAATGAAATAGCCAGCTTAGGTAGTAGAGTTGACCAGATAGAGGAAAGAATCAGTGACATCAAAGATGGAAACCTGGAAATGACATGTATGGAAGAAGTAAGAGACTTTAGACTTAAAAGAAATGAAAAAAAAAAAAACTCTACAAGAACTTTCTCTGACTCCATCAGAAAGAGCTATAAAAGAATAATGGGCATATCAGAAGGAGAAGAAAGAGAAGGGAACAGAGAGTATTCAAACAAATAGTTGATGAGAACTTCCCAAATCTGTGGAAAAAACTAGATCCTCGAATCCAAGAAGCAAATAGAACACCTAATTACCTCAACCCCAACAGGCCTTCTCCAAAGCACATTGTACTGAAGCTGTCAAAAATCAATGACAAAGAAAGAATCCTCAAGGCAGCCAGGGGAAAGAAGACGGTAACCTACAAAGGAAAGCCCATTAGATTATCATCAGATTTTTCAGCAGAAACTCTACAAGCCAGAAGGAAGTGGAACCAAATATTCAAACTATTGAAAGAGAGAAATTATGAGCCAAGAATAATATATCCAGCAAAGATATCCTTTAGATATGAAGGAGGAATAAAGACCTTTCCAGACATCCAGAAGCTGAGGGAATTTTGTAATACATGACCTGCACTACAAGAAATACTAAAGGAGGCTATTTGACCACCATCAACAGGCATAATTTGTGGCAACCAAAACATAAAAAGGGGGAGAGTAAAGGCCTGAACTGGAATATGGGAATGGAGATAGAAAGTGTGCTGAAGAAAATGGAATACTCTAAATATCAAACTTTCTTTTACATAAACGTAAGGGTAACCACTCAAAAAAAAAAAAAAATCCAGAACTGAAATATATACTGTAATAAAAGAAGAAACAGAGGGAAACATCATAGAATACCACCACACAGACATAATAGACAACAACAAAAAGGCAAAGAAACAATGGAGACACAGCCTTACCAGAAAACTAAAGATAAAATGACAGGAAATCCTCACGTGTCAATAATCACCCTAAATGTAAATGGACTGAAGTCACCAATCAAAAGGCACAGAGTAGCAGATTGGATCAGGAAACTAAACCCAACCATATACTGTCTCCAAGAGACATATCTCAGCTACAAGGACAAGCATAGACTCAAAGTGAAAGGGTGGGAATTGACATTCCAAGCAAATGGTATCCAGAGAAAATCAGGTGTAGTCATACTGATATCAGGTGAAACAGACTTCAGTGTGAAAAAGGTAACAAGAGACAAAAATGGACATTTCATAACAGTAAAGGGGACTGTACAACAAGAAGACATAACAGTCATCAATATTTATGCCCCCAATCAGGGAGCACCGAAATATGCCAAGCAACTACTAACAGAACTAAAGGGAGAAATTGACCAAAACACAATTATACTAGGGGACCTAAATATATCATTGACAGCTATAGATAGATCATTCAAACAGAAAATAAATAATTAAATAGCAGCACTAAATGACACATTAGATGAAAAGGAGATATCTGACATTTATAGAGCACTTCATCCTAAAACATGAGACTATACATTTTTTTCTAGTGTACATGGAACATTCTCAAGGATAGACCATATATTGGGACATAAAACTAACCTCAGCAAATTTAAGAAGATTGAAATCATACCAAGCATTCTCTGATCTCAAGGCTTTGAAATTGGATATCAACTGCAAAAACAAAGCCGGAAAAACCACAAATACATGGAGATTAAACAACATACTTTTAAAGAATGACTATGTCAAAGAAGAAATTAGAGGAGCGATCAAAAGATACATAGAAACAAATGACAATGAAATACATCCTACCAAAATTTTTGGGATGCAGTGAAAGCAGTTTTAAGAGGGAAATTTATATCATTACAGGCCTATGTCAAGAAACAAGAAAAATCCCAAATAAATAACCTCACATTATGCCTTAAAGAACTAGTAAAAGAAGAACAAATGAAACCCAAGGTCAGCAGAAGAAAGGAAATAATAAAAATCAGAGCAGAATTAGATGAAATCGAGAAGAAAAAGAGAATAGAAAAAATTATTGTGACAGAGCTGGTTCTTTGAAAAGATTAACAAAATTGACAAACTGTTGTCTAGACTCACAAATATAAAAAGAGAGAAGACAGTAATAAACAAATCAGAAATGAAAAAGGGGAAGTTATCACGGATGCCCCAGAAATACAAAAGATCATCCAAGAATATTATGAAGGACTATATGTCACCAAATTCAATAACTTAGAAGAAATCGACATGGTCTTAGAAACATAGCCTTCCTAGGCTGAACAATGAAGAACTGGAAAATCTAAACAGACTGATCACCAGTAACAAAATTGAATCAGTCATCCAAAACCTTCCCAAAAGCAAAAGTCCGGGTCCCGATGGCTTCAGTAGTGAATTCTACCAAACCTTCAAAGAGGATCTAATACTAATCCTGCTGAAACTCTTCCAAAAAACTGAAGAACAGACAGTACTCCCTAACTCATTTTATGAGGCCAACATTATCCTGATACCAAAACCTGGCAGGGACAACACACAAAAAGAAAACTACAGACCAATATCTGTGATGAATAGACATGCAAAAATCCTAAACAAAATTCTAGCAAATCGAATGCAACAATGCATTAGAAAGATTACTCATCATGACCAAGTAGGCTTCATCCCAGGGGCAGAAGTATGGATCAACATATGCAAATCCATCAATGTGATACATCACATAAACAATATAAAGGTGAAAAATCATATGATTCTATCAATTGATGCAGAAAAAGCATTTGACAAGATACAACATCCATTTATGATTAAAACACTTAATAAAATAGGTATAGATGGAAAATACCTTAACATAATAAAGGCCATATATGACAAACCCTCAGCTAATCTCATAATTAACGGTGAAAAACTGAAGCCCTTTGCTCTCCATTCAGGAACACGACAGGGCTGTCCCCTATCACCTCTGTTTTTCAACATAGTGTTGGAAGTCCTCACCAGAGACATCAGGCAAGAGAAAGAAATAAAAAGCATCCAAATTGAATGACGAAGTTCAATTGTCACTCTTACAGATGACATGATGCTGTATATACAAAACCCTAAAGACTCCACCCAAAAGCTATTAAAAACAATGAACGAATACAGTAATAAACAGCTACAAAATCAACGTATGAAAGTCCACTGCATTCCTATACACTAACAATAAAATCTCAGTAAAAGACATAAAAAAAAAATTACTTTGCAATTGCTGCAAAAAGAATACAATACCTAGGAATAAACTTAACCAAGGATGTGAAAGACTTATATGCTGAAAACTATAAGACATTTTAAAAGAAATTGATGAAGACACAAAGAAATGAAAAAACATTCCGTGCTCATGGATTGGAAAAATCAACATAGTTAAAATGGCCATATTACCCAAAGCAATATACAGATTTAATGCAATCCCCATCAAAATCCCCATGGCATTTTTTAAAGAAATAGAACAAAAAATCATCAGATTTCTTTGGAATTACAAAAAACCCTGAACAGCCAAAGCAATTTTAAGAAAAAAAAAAAAAAAAAAACAATGCTGGAGGTATCACATTCCCTGACTTCAGCTTTTATCACAGGGCAACAATAATCAAAACAGCATGGTATTGGCAGAAATTCAGAGACGTAGACCAATGGAATAGAATTGAGAACCCAGAAATAAACCCCCATAAATATGGACAGATAATTTTTGACAAAGAAGCCAAAAACATACGATGGAGAAAAGACATCCTCTTCAATAAATGGTGCTGGTAGAATCGAAAATCCACGTGCAAAAGAATGAAACTGGACTGCTATTTGTCACCTTGTACCAAAATTAATTCACAATGGATCAAAGACTTAAGCATAAGACCTGACACAATAAACTGCACAGAAAAAAATATAGGTACTAAACTTATGGATCTTGGGTTCAAAGAGCATTTTATGAATTTGAGTCCAATGGCAATGGAAGTAAAAGCTAAAATAAATGAATGGGACTATATCAGACTTCAAAGCTTCTTCACAGCTAAATAAACCATTGACAAAATAAAGATGCAACCGACTGAATGGGAGAAGATTTTTGCAAACAGTGCCTCCAATAAGCGGCTAATATCCAAAATATACAAGGAAGTCATGCAACTCAACAACGAAAAAACCAATAACCCAATTGAAAAATGGGCAGAGGACCTAAAGAGACATTTCTCCAAAGAGGACATGCAAATGGGGAAAATAGACATATAAAAAAATGCTCAACATCACTAATCATCAGAAAAATGCAAATAAAAACCACAATGAGATATCACCTCACCCCAATTAGAATGGCTATCATCGAGAAGACAAATAGTAACAAGTGTTGGAGAGGCTGTGGAGAAAAAGGAACCCTCATACACTGTTGGTGGGAATGCAGACTGCTGCAGCCGCTATGCAAGGCAGTGTGGAGGTTCCTCAAAAAATTAAAAATAGAATTACCATATGACCCAGCAATCCCACTCCTGGGTATCTACCCAAAAAGTCTGAAAACATTTATCCATAAAGACACGTGTGCTCCAATGTTCACTGCAGCTTTGTTTACGGTGGCCAAGACATGGAAACAACCAAAATGTCCTTCGATAAATAAATGGATAAAGAAGTTGTGGTATATATGCACAATGGAATGCTCTTCGGCGGTAAGAAAAGATGAAATAGGACCATTTGGCACAACATGGATGGATCTTGAGAATATAATGCTAAGCGAAATAAGTCAGACAGAAAAAGCAGAGAACCATATGATTTCACTGATATGTGGTATATGAACCAAAAACAACAAAAGAACAAGACAAACAAATGAGAAACAAAAAAACTCATAGACACAGACTATAGTTTGGTGGTTACCAGAGGGTAAGGGGGGAGAGGGATGGTAGATGAGGGTAAAGGGGATTATATATATTGTGAGGGAAGGAGAACTGACTCTGGGTGGTGAACACACAATGGGATTTATAAATGATGTAATATAGAATTGTACACTTGAAATCTATGTAACTTTACTAACACCCCAATAAACTTTAATTTAAAAAAAAGAAGAAACATGAATATGAAAAAGAAGACAATATAGTTGACACTTGAACAACACAGGTTTGAATTGTGCAGGTCCATTTATATGTGAATTTTTTTTCAAGAAATCCTTTCTGTGCTGTAAATGCATTTTCTCTTTCTAACAATTTTCTTAAAAACATTTTCTTTAGCTTGTTTTCTTATAATATATAATACATATAAAATACAAAATATGTGTTAATTGACTGTTTATGTTATCAGTAAGGCTTCCAGTCAACAGTAGGCTATTAGTAGTTAACTTTTTGGACAGTTGAAAGTTACATATGGATTTTTGACTGCCCTTAATCTCCATATTGTTCAAGAATCAACTATATAGATCTTCTTTATTGTTCAGGGAATATTTAAAAAGATTGATTAGATAATTTATCATAATAAAAACATCAATAAGTAAAAACAAATTAGGTCATATCCTATTAAAGATCACACCCTTTAATAAAATAAATTCATCAATAAATGCAAAAACCTCAGTTTAACTACTTACAAACTAAAAAACATACTGCTAGATTAATCTTATACCAAAGGAAATAAAAATTGACATTACTAACTCTGGAAAGCAGGGAATATTGAACCTCACATTATAGCCTCACATCATTGAAATGAGAAAAATGTATCTCCTTTATCACACTCTATATTAAACATGACAGCAGTATCAACAATAATGAATTCTTAATCAGTATTTTAAAATAATAACAAATAATTATCTTAAAATATTGGCAAAAGAGCCAAAAAATTAGCCAACAGGAAATAGAAAGAAAACAATGAATCTGAATTTGCTAAAGTAGAAAAAAATAGTGGTAGCTATAAAATTCATCAAAAAAGCTGGTTTTGTAAGATGGTTAATTAAAGAATGTCAATTATGAAACTGATAAAGAAAAAAAATGTATACAAAATTACCTGTGGGAAAGTGGTAGAATAATAGGAAAGATGAAAAGAATTACAGAAGAAACTGCAATTCTTTGGTTAAAACTTTAAAAACTTAGAAGTAGCAAATGCCTTTTTATACAAATATAGACCAATCAAAGCAATTCAGAAGAAATACTCAATCCTCAAGATACATGATTTACCATAGAAGTGTTTGAATAGGTGATCATAGAGCTACCTTTGAAAAACTCACCAACACCAGATGGATTCATAGATAAATTCTATCTAGCTTTTTAACATTTTAACTTTCTCATGCTATTTAGCTTTTTTCATGCATGAAAAATATTTTAAAAATAACTCCCTTAGTAATTTTTTGGAGCCCATATAAATTTAATTCCAAACCTGAAAAAGATCATATAGAACAAATATATACTCCAATTCTATTTAAAAATTGATATATAAATATGGCAAATTAAATATCCTACAATATACAAAAAGAATCATGTGCTTCGATAAGACAGGGTTTGTTCCAGGAATGCAAGGGTGATTAAATATCAGGAATCTAGCTGCATAATCCATTACATAAAGAAGTTAAAGAAACAACATAATTACAGAAATAGAAGATTAAAATAATGTGGTTAAACTTGGCAGCAAGCTTTTGAAAAACCACTTGGTTAAATAGGAATAAAAGAAACATACTTAAAGATAATAAAGTCATTTATTACAAACAAAAAACAATATTATTCTAACTGACAAAAATTATTACAATTAAAATCAAGAATGAGACAATGGTGTGTGCTATAACTATTAGCATTCATCAGAGTCTTGGAAGCTCTAGATAAAACAATAATCCAATAAAATTAAATAATTGGTATAGGTACTGAGAAAGTTGAAATAAATTTTATTACATCCAAAGAATTCTGGTTAAAAATAATCCACCAGAATTAAGATATGTGATTGTTTGCATAAAAGACAAAACAACAACACACCCAAAGAGGAGACTCAGCATGTACCATAGCCACACTAAAGAGAATCTTACTCCATAGGGTCACCCTTCCACAACAGCTCCTCCACTGCAGTCATGGCCAGTCGTTATAACCAATCAGCAGGAATGCAAGGGTGATTAAATATCAGGAATCTAGCAGCATAATCCATTACATAAACAAGTGTACCAACATTCATATCACAGGGGTACTAGAAGAAAAAGAGAGAGAACAAGGAATTGAAAGCTTATTTGAAGAAATAATGAGAGAACACTTCCTTAACCTGGCAAAGGAAATAAACATACAAGCCGAGAAAGCACAAAGTCCCAAACAAGAAGACACATAATTGAAATGCCAACTAAAGGTTAAAGACAAAGAGAAAAATCTTAAAAGCAGCAAGAGAAAAGCAGTTAGTTACTAACAAGGGAGGTCCCTATAAGACTGTCAGGGGATTTCTCAATAGCAACTTTGCAGACCAGAAGGGACTTGCATGAAATAGTCAAAGTGATGAAAAGTAAGGAATTACAACCAAAATTACTCTACCCAGCAAACCTATCATTTAGAATGAAAAGACAGATAAAGAGCTTCCCAGAAAAGAAAACGCTAAAGGAATTCATTACCACCAAACCAGTACTACAAGTAATGTTAAAAGGAACTTCTTTCAGAAGAAAAAAAATGATTGAAAATATGAATAATAAAATGGCAATAACTACATTTCTATTGACAATTATGGGTAAATGTAAATGGATTAAATGCTCCAATCAAAAGACAAAGGGTGGTTGAATGAATTAAAAATAAAAACAAGACCCTTACAAATGCTGCCTACAAGAGACTCACTTCAGATCAAAAGACACACACAGACTGAAAGTGAAGGGATGGAAAAAGGTATTTCATAACAATGGAAAAAAACTGGGGTAGCAGTATTTATACCAGACAAAACAGAGTTTAAAACTAGGGCTATAACAAAGACAAAGAAAGAGCCAGTGATTATACTTCTGAATTTTATCCAAAGAAACTCAAAACACTAAATCGAAAAGATGTATGCATTCATATTTTCACTGCAGTATTATTTACAATAGCCGAGATATGGAAGCAACCTAAATGTCCATTACTAGATGAATGAATAAAGAAGTAGTACATTTATACAGTGGAACATGATTCAGCCATAAAAGAGAATGAAATCTTGCCATCTGCAACAACATGGATGGATCTAGATGGCATTATACTGAGTGAAATAAGTCAGAGAAAGACAAATTCCATATGATTTCTTACATGTGGAATCTAAAAAACAAACTAAAGAGATACCAATTCACAGATACAGAGAATATTTTGATGGTTACCAAATGGGAAGGGGATTGGAAAGATGGATGAAAAAGGGGAAGCAATTAAGATGTGCAAATTGCCAGTCACCAAATAGTCATAGGGATGCAAAGCACATCACAGGGTACACAGCCCATAATATTGTAAGAAGTATGTATGGGATCAGATAGGTACACGACTTATGGGGTGGATCACTTCATTAAGTTATATAAATGTCTAATCACTATGTTGTACACTGAAACTGATATAATATTGTATGTCCACTGTAAATAAAAAAATTAAAAATTTAGAAAAAACGCAGATAAAACACAGATCTCTAGTGAACTATAGCTAGCAACAACAACAACAACAAATCATGAGCTTCTTGATTAACAACAAACTCCTGGGAATAGATAGAACAGGAATATCTTATTAACCATTCTATGGAAAAAAGACCACATTTTTAGGAATTAATTTCATAAGAAAGGAATACGATATAAAGAAAATAATAAAATGTTGTTGAAGGACACACAGGACATAAAAAATATGTCTACAAAGAGAAAGTTATTCAGTTTGATAAAAAAAAATGGATGCCATAAAAAATAAACTGGATACATTACTAACTAGAATCTTAACAGATTTTTTTCAACTGGATAAATTATATTAAAATGTATACAAAAGGAGAAATTCCTCAACATAATCAAGAAAATTATGAAAGAAAATATTAACAAAGACCTGATCTATAAAATAATAAATTATAGCATAAAACACTTCAACTCCAATCAATATTGTATTAGTATAGGTATAGGTAAGTATATCATAGAACAGAATAGTGAATCCAGGAAAAAATCTTAATGTATATGAAAATTTAATAGGATATAATGGAATTTCAATTTAGAGCAAAAAGAGCAGTCCTTGATCAATTTGCCGTCTATCTGGAAGACAATAAAGTAAATTAGGATCTTCACTTTACAGCATATAAAAACTAAATTCCAGATGGAGGAATAACTGAAATATAAAGAGTCAAACAATAAAAACCTTACAAATAATCTGGGGAAATTATTTTAGTTTAGGAAATACAAGGAAAAGGAAGGCAAAGTTTTTAACTTAAATAAGAAAACAAGGGATTTATGAAATTAAAGATGAATATTATAGACTATATAAAATTACACAGACATACAATATACAAGCAATAAATAATATATTTGGAAAAATGTTTGAATGTAGAAGATAAATGCTTACTATTACTGCATTCATGCATCTCTTAAAAATTTATTACAAAATTGTATTTGTAAACCAAAAGAGGGAATGAATATGAAATAGCACTTTGCAAGAGACCAAACCAAACAGCCTGCAATTATATGAAAAGCTGTAAACTCCCTAATGTTCAGGAAAATTTGATAATGGGAGAGGACTTTATATTTGCTACCTGACAAAGAAAAATAAAAGACCAGTAACTATTTTTGGTGTAGTAATAGGAGTAAAGGGTTACTGATAGAAATGTGAAATGTTTTAGCCATTTTGGACAGAAGTCTGGCAACACTATTCAAATCTATTGACATCTATCCATTCATCATCTAATGTCAACAATCCCACTCCTGTGATTCTATGCCATTGAAAGAAAACAACAGCCAAATATATGAATGTACACAGAAGGAAATGAACATATCTTTGAATTCATCTTCACAACACAATACTTGAAACAACTAAGTCATGGTGAAACAAATTAGGGCACATCAAGGCCTCAGACTCTTATGCAGCTATACCATACAATGAAACAGAATCACACAGGTTGATATAAAATGATTTCATGATGTATTATTCAAAGGAGGAAGCAAGATGGAGAAAAGTTTGTATACCACATACCATTAAACACACACACACACACACACCCATACACACACACCCAATGCCATATACAAGGTGGGACAATTAAGCTTGCAAACTCTTCCTAGAAAAAGAGCTACATACCTCATTGATGATTGTCACTATGGTCACCTTCGAAGTGCTCCCTTTGGGAAGCCAATGCCAGCGCCTAGTCCACCTTTCAAAGCAATTTTGGAACTCTTTTTCTGGAATGGCCGTCAGAGCTGTCATTGTATTACCCTTGATGTCCTAAATGTCATCAAAATGTCTTTCTTTCAATATTTTCTTTATCTTCAGGAAAAGAAAGAAGTCATTGGGGGCAAGATCAGGTGAATAGGGAGGGTGTTCCAATACCGTTATTTGTTTACTGGCCAAAAACTCCCTCACAGACAGTGCCCTGTGAGCTGGTGCATTGTCATGATGCAGAAGCAATGAACGTTGCCGAAAAATTCAGGACATCTAAATTTTCACACAGACTTTTCAGCACTTCCAAATAGTAAACTTGGTTAACTGGTTGTTCAGTTGGTAAAAATTCATAATGAATAATCCCTCTCATATGATAAAAGGTTAGCAACATCATTGCAACAAGTTTGTGAACTTGTCACACCTCATATATACAGCACATGTAGCCAGACCATCAGCTGTAATGCGTCTTTTGGAGCAAAAATTAATATAAACCCAGTATTATATTATACTATATTATACTATATAGTATGTTATGTTATGTTATGTTATATTATCTTATTTCATATAAGACCCGGTCTTATATTTTATAAGACCGGGTGTTGTATTATATTAAAATAAGAATGTGGCCTTATATTAATTTTTGTTCCAAGAGATGCATTAGAACTGATGGTCCGGCTAGGTCTTATTTCCAGGAAAACACAGTATGTAATTATATAAGAATAGTATAAAAATATGCATATGAAACTGTTAATATTCTATACCTTATAGGGAAGAATAGCAAAGAGGAAGTAGGGGAAAAGAAGAAAAACTGTACTGAGAAAGTCCTAACATATAATTCCACTTATGTATTAATGTGAAATGACATATATGATGTATAGAGAATTTTAAATTAATAAAACCAAAGAGAAAAAGTTAGGATGGATATCTTTGTTATTATGAGTGTCACAAAAGTAGATAATATATGTTTTGAGCATCTTAATTTCATATAGAAGTTCCATATCACATATACCTTGCTATTTATTGTTCATCATTGTATTGGCAGAAATTACCTTTAAAAATACTATTCTGCCATAAGAAAAGATGAAATACTGCCATTTGCAACAACATGGATGGATCTTGAAATTATTATGCTAAGCGAAATAAGTCAGACAGAAAAAGTCAAGAACCACATGATTTTACTGATATGTGGGATATAGAACTGAAAGCAACAAAGAAAAAAGACAAACAAAGAAACAACAACTCATAGACACAGACAATAGTTAAGTGGTTTCCAGAGTGTAAGGGGGGAGGGGGTGGTATATGAGGGTAAAAGGGATT
The DNA here is from genome assembly GCF_964194185.1 of Rhinolophus hipposideros. NCBI lineage: Eukaryota > Metazoa > Chordata > Mammalia > Chiroptera > Rhinolophidae > Rhinolophus > Rhinolophus hipposideros. The sequence continues at coordinate 28,518,203 of NC_138053.1, forward strand.
AAATACATGGTGATAGAAAGATAACTGACTTTGGGTGCTGAACACACAATTATTCATGTGTTTAATGTGTAGATGATGTATTACAGAATTGTGCACCTGAAACCTATGTAACTTTACTAACCATTGTCATCCCAATAAACTTTAATTTAAAAAAATACTGTATTTGCTTCTACAGATATTTAAAAGAAATTAACATATATCACAGCTTTGCTAAAACTCCATCTTTGGAATTCATATTCTAGAAATAGGCCTCAAGAAGGCTTGAAGCCCAGATCAAAAAAGGGGATGGTAAATTGAAGAACATTTCCTTGGATTAATTTATTCAGTACATGGTCAGAAATGAACCATGGTTGTTATCAGTCACTTGCATTTGGTGAGCAAGCATGCCAATAGACTGAGTCTCTATCAGACTTAAAAGGAGTTAGTGGGGGTTATAAGGCCTCTGAGAATAGAACAGAAAATCAAACAAAGAAGCAAACAAAAAAAAAGATGGAATTTTAATCTGAAATCTCATTGGCAGCTGGGTTCCCAAAGGGCATGAAACTTTGTTCCTCCCACGTAAAATATGCTTCTGCTTCCCCTATTCTGTTTTCTTTTTTTTTTGGTCTATATGAAAATCCAGTATTATTTCCTTATTTATATCATTGGAAATTGTATTCTTTGCCTGTGTCTGTTAGTGTCTGACCCTATGTTATCATTGCAGAGAGTAGAGAACTGCCTACATTCATTTACTTAACAAATATCTGTTGAATGCCTACCACAGGCTAGGCACTGTGCTAGGTACACTTGATGTGTAATCTTGTATTAGGGCAACTTTTTTGTTACTTCAGTATATGTACCTCTGAAAAACTTCAAGACATCCTTGCCTACCTTTGTAATATTAATAGCTTCCCATAAAGTATTGCTGCAATAGATGTGCTAGAGAAAGTGCCACCTGTAGTATGGTAGAGTGCCTTACACTGCATTCTGTACAACAATAAATACTACAGGAAGGTTCTAGTGCATTTGGTGATATCTGACCAGCTTATCCATAATAACTCTGACTTCTTTGTGGAAGAAGGGCCTTCTATGCAAGGCATAAAATCCAATTGATTTTTAAGAAATAAGATGCTATGAAGAAGAAATGCCTTAAGTGAACCGTAGCACAATAATTCCACTTTGTAAGCTAAATGGCTTTTGGAACATTGTTGAAAGTGCTGTCACTATTCTGAGCATACATAAAAGAGCAAGATAAGGCCAATAATTTAAAAGCCAATGCTATTCCTATTCAAAGACTTTTTCCTCAATTAATAAAGCATTTTCTCCTCTGTGTCAGTTAAAAATAAAATCCAAAATAGTTTTACATGATATGATCAGACACAGAACAATAAGTAAGTTATGTTGATTCTACTAAGTTTCTTTACTGAATTCTGGGGTTGCTGCTACTTTAACTTCCATTTAAGGTACCTTATAAAATCTGTTATGTATATTTTAAATGATACGTTATTGCTTGGGCTGCATTTATCAAATTGTTTTAAAGTTACTTTATTTCAGAAGGCTGGATTAAGTTTTGTAAACATTTCTGAAATAATGGTATGTGAACAGAGATAGGAAAAGCAAGCCATGTGATTTCTGGAACAGAAATACTCTATATCTCTTTAAATCACACAATAATTTGTAGTGTGTTTGGTTAGGTGTATTAATGCCTGAAGCATTGGTTCTTGGTCTTTTTTTCTGCTCAGCACACCTGAAGAATACAGTGCACTCCTATCAATAACCGGGACATGGTGACAGTTTTTTTATGAACTGGGAGAGTAGAGTACACTGAAAACCAATCAACCAACCAACGATCCCACTTGAAAGAGATGATTCCCAAATGCTTTCCTGGGGGATACATTTAAGAGTAACTGTAAAGTAGTTGAAACTATGTGGGAGATTCTTGAATCTAGCAATATTAATTTTTATTTCTGGTTATCCTAGATGAAGTGACACACTGACTTTGTATGGCATCTAGGTGTTCAGTAAATATATGATTAAATAAAAGAAGGAATGGAGGAGAGAATTTTTTCATATCCCTTACTTCCTGTTATAGCAAAGCAGTAGATACTGCTTTGTTTTTTAACGTGTCCATGTTAAATGGAACTTCTTACAGGTTTTAGAAAGTCTACCTAGTAATATCCGGCATAATTAATCTATACGTGTATCTTTTTACTCTGTAATACACCTCTGAAAATCTATCTCATTAAAGTACAATCCTTACCTATCTAAACCAAAGAGATCCAAAATAGGTAGCAGAGGGAGAAAACAGGTGGCAGAATAGGTAAACACTGTGCTTGCCGCTGTCCATGGGCACATTAAAATTACAACTAAATTATAAAACAATCAACTTTAAGAACCATCAGAATACTAGCTGAACAGAGCCTCTGTAATTAAGGATATAAAAGAAGAGGCCATGTCAAGACTGGTAGGATGGATGGAGATGTGAAATGGGCTGACCCCAAACCCACAGGTAATGACTGAGCATTAGAAGGAACACCTTGGTGACAGAGGTCCCTCCTGAAAAGTGAAGGGTCCCAGCTCCACACATGGCTCCCTAACCCAGGAGTGCAGTGCCAGGAAAAGGAGTCGCTACAACACCTGGCTATAAAAATCACCAAGTATTCCACCTTTCCTGGTGAGACAGAAGGGAGACAGAAGGGAGATGAAAACCCAGGCATCTTCTTAAAGGTGATACACACAGACTCACTTGTTTGCAAGCACTCACCCTAAGCTCTGGCAGATGGATGGCAACTCAAGAGGTACCAGAGACATACAGGGAAAGATTGAGTTGTGTGGCTTCAGGGTGAGGGATAGAGGGACAGCAGCCATTATCCCTGTTTCTTATTATAATTTTAATTTTAAAGTTTATTTTGTGTGAAAAAAAGTACTTTACCCCAACTGTTTTTGTGTGTGTGTGTTTTTGTTTGTTTGTTTGTTTGTTTTTGATTTCCATTAGCTGGCAGATGGCAACGGGCCTAGAGGTTCCTTGTGCCCTTTGCTAAGCTGCCCAAGGCATGACACTGGTGGTAGCCAGCCTTGGATCACAGCAAGGCCACCCCCACAGGCCTCCAGGTCCAAAAAAGGTGGCAACCAACCACATATAGCTTTGTAGCTCCTACCAGGTAGTCCTTAGCCAGTCACAGTCAATGTATGAAGTTGGCCTGCACAGGAGCCCCTCCAAAGAGGTACCAGAAACAACACACCCAGAGACTGGCTTCAGACCAAAACAGAGCAATACCCGATTAGCCCAACAAGCGGTACACACAATGGGTAGTCTCAATGGACACAGAGACTGTTGAGGCAAATCTCCCTCTGAGAGATCAGCCCCACATAGCAGCTTATACTCTGTGAGTGTAGCCACTCCTCACAGCTAGTCAGACTAAGAGTCAATCTCACCCACAAACATGCCAAAAGCAATCAAGGTTCAATTACAATAGGAGGGCACACAAAACCAAAGGGCACTCCTGAACACATGCACAGGTGATCAGGGAGACTGTACCACTGGACATCACAGGACACCTACAGCGAAGGACATTACATAATGATAAAAGGATCACTCCAACAAGAGGATATAATCTTTGTAAACATTTATGCACCCAACATAGAGGCACCTAAATATATAAAGCAAATATTGACTAACATAAGGGAGAGATCGACAGTAATACAATCATAGTATGGAACTTTAACATCCCATTGACACCAATGAAGAGATCTTCCAGACAGAAAATTAACAAGGAAATGGTGACCAAAAATGACAAACTAGACCAGATGAATTTAATTGATATTTTAGAACATTCTACTCCAAAGTAGCAGAATATGCATTCTATTCATGAATACACATGGAACATTTTCCAGGATAGACTACATATGAGGTATGACAATAAAGTTTGCGAACTCATCCTAGAAAATGTGCTACATACTCATTGCTGAATATCACTACGGTTACCTTTAAAGTACTCCCCTTCGGAAGCTATGCACTGATGTCAGCGCCTACTCCACCCTTCCAAGCAATTTTGGAACTCTTTCTAGAATGGCCATCAGAGTTGTCATCATATTACCCTTGATGTCCTGAATGTCATCAAAATGTCTTCCTTTCAATATTTCCTTTATCTTCAGGAAAGAACAAAGTCATTGGGGGCCAGATCAGGAGAGTAAGGAGGGTGTTCCAATACAGTTATTTGTTTACTGGCTAAAAACTCCCTCACAGACAGTGCTGTGTGAGCTGGTGCACTGCCGTGATACAAGAGCCATGAATTGTTGGCAAAAAGTTCAGGTCATTTGCATCTAACTTTTTCACCTAGCCTTTTCAGCACTTCCAATTAATAAACTTGGTTAACTGTTTGTCCACTTGGTACAAATTTCTAATGAATAATCCCTCTGATATAAAAAAAGGTTAGCCACATCGTTTTGACTCTTGATTTTGACCCACGGAACTTTTTTTGTCATGGAGAATTGGCTGACTTCCTTAGTTCACATCGACACTTTGTTTCAGGGTCTATTGGTACACTCATGTTTCATCACAGTGATAACACGGCCCAAACCATCATCTTGCCTTTCCAAAAGGTCTTGGCAAACTTCAACTCTACTTTGCTTTTGTTCATTGGTGAGCTCCTTTGGGACCATTTTTTCAGACATCTTTCTCATGCCAAGATTTTCAGTTAAGATTTTCCTCACTGTTTCTCTATTGATGTTTACTTGTTCTGCTATGCTCATAGTCAGCTGACGATTTTCATGTACAATTCGATGAATTTTTGCAATGTTTTTGTCAGCTCTGCTTGTTACTGTCCACCCTGACTTCTCTTCATCAGTGACACATTCTCTCCCCTCAGAAAAATGTTTAATCCATTTGTACACTGCTATTTTCTTCATGAAATTATCCACATAAACTTGGACTAACATGTCCTTGATTTCACTTCCACTTTTGCCAAGTTTAACAAAAAATTTAACGTTTGTTTGTTGCTCTAATTCAAGCTGAGACATTCTCATGATGGCACACAAAAACACGCAATAACAATAGAGAACACCACTCAACAATACACTTGACACAGACACAGCTGTGAGACACTTATATACCAAGGTTATGAAATTTTACTGAGCTGTTTGTACAGTGCTGCCAATGTAAGCGCACAATGGCAAGTTCATGAACATAATTGTTGAACCACGTATAAGACACAAAAATTTGAAATCATGTCAAGCGTCCTCTCTGACTATAATGGTATGAAACTAGAACTCAATTACAAAAAAAAAAAAAAACCTAAAAAACACACAAACACAGGAACACGCTAAATAACATGCTACTAAACAATGAATGGGTTAACAATGAGATCAAGCAAGAAATCAAAAGATACCTTGAGACAAATGAAAATGAAAACATGACGACCCAAATCATGGGACACAACAAAAGCATTCTTAAGGGAAATATATAGCAATAGAGGCCTTCCTCAAGAGACAAGAAAAATATCAAATAAATTATCTTACCTTACACTTAGAGAAACTAGAAAAAGAAAAAAAAAAGCTCAAAGTGAATAGGAGGAAGGAAAAAATAAAGATCAGAGCAGAAATACACAAAATAGAGTCTAAAAAAGCAATACAAAAGATCAATGAAACCACGAGCTGGTTCTTTGAAAAGATAAACAAAATTGATAAATCTTTAACCAGACTCAGCAAGTAAAAAAGAGGAGCCAAATAAATAACATCAGAAATAGAAGAAGAGAAGTGACAATGGACACCACATAAAGTAAAAAAAAAAAAAAAAATAGGTATACTATGGGCAATTATACTTCAACAAATTGGACCATTTGGAAGAAATGAATAAATTCCTAGAAGCATACAATCTTTCAAGGATGACTCAAGAAGAAACAGAAAATCTTAACCAACTAATTACCAGCAATGAAATCGAATCAGTAATCAACAAGTTCCTGGTAGAAAGAAGTCCTGGACCAGACGGCTTTATAGATGAATTTTACCAAACATTCAAAAAAGAATTAACACCTATTCTTCTCAAACTATTTCAAAAAATTCAAGAGGAGAAAATGTTCCCAAGCTCAATTTATGAGGCCACCACTCCCTGATTCCAAAACAGGACAGAAACATTACAAAAAATCAAAAAAAAACCAAAAACCAAACCAAACAACAAAAACAATAACAACAAAACACAACTATAGGTTGATATCCATGAAGAACATACATGCAAAAATCCTCAACAAAATACAAGCAACCTGAATTCAGCAATACATTTAAAAGATCATATACCACAATCAAGTGGGATTTATTCCTAGTATGCAAGATTGGTTCAATATTTGCAAATCAATTAACATGATATACCTCATAAACTAAATAAAAGATAAAAATAATATGGTCGTATCAACAGATGCAGAAAAAACATTCGACAAAATCCAGCATCGATTTATGATAAAAATTCTTAGCAAAGTGGGAATAAAGGGAACATATCTCAATGTAATAAAGCCTACATATAACAAACCCATAGCTAATATCATACTCAATGAAGAAAAGCTAAAAGCATTCTCCTTAAGATCAGGAACAAGACAAGGGTGCCCACTTTCACCACTTAATTCAACACAGTATTGGAAGACCTAGGCACAGCAATTAGACAAGAAAAATAAATAAAAGGCCTCCAAATGGAAAAGGAAGAAGCAAAACTGTCATTGTTTACTGAGGAAATGATACTATATAGAGAGAACCCCAAAGATTCTACCATAAAACTCTTAGAACAGATAAATGAATACAGTTAAGTAGCGGGATACAAAATTAACATTCAGCAATGGGTTGCATTTCTATACACTAATAACGAACTACCAGAACAAGAAATTAAGAAAACAATCTCATCTACAATTACATCAAAAACGAAAAACAAAAAACCTAGGAATAAATTTAACCAAGGAATTAGAAGGCATATACTCAGAAAATTATAAGACATTGAAGAGAGAAACTGGAGCAGATACAAATAAATGGAAGCATATACCATGCTCATGGTTAGGAAAAATTAACATTGTTAAAATGTCCATACTACCCAAAGCAATCTATAGATTCAATGCAATCCCTATCAAAATACCATTGGCATTTTTCACAGAACTAGAACAAATAATCCTAATATTTACATGGAACCATAAAATACCATGAATAGTCACAGCAATCTTGAGAACAAAGAATGAAATGGAGATATCATGCTACCTGATGTCAAACTATACTACAAGGTGATAGTAATCAAAACAGCATGGTACTGGCATAAAAACAGACTCATAGATCAATGGAACAAAATAGAGAACCAGAAATAAACCCACAACTATATGGTCATTTCATCCATGACAAAGGAAGCAAGAATATACAATGGGGTAAAGACACTCTATTCAATAAATGGTGCTGGGAAAACTGGAGAGATACAGTCAAATAAGTGGAAATGGATCACCTTCTGACTCCATATACAAGAATAAACTCAAAATGGATTTGAGAATTAAATGTGAGGCCCCAAACCATAAAACTCTTAGATGAAAACATAGGCAGTAAACTCTCAGACATTACCTTAGTAATATATTTTTTTCTGATATATCTCCTCAGGCAAGGGAAACAAAAGAAAAAAATAAGCACATGGGGCTATACCAAGCAAAAAAGTTTTTGCACAGCAAAGGAAACTATAAAAAAAAAAATGAAAAGACATCCTACTGAATGGGAGAAGATGTTCACCAATGATATATCTGATAGGGGGTTAATATCCAAAATTTATAAAGAACACATACAACTCAACACCAAAATCCAAACAATCCAGTTAACAAATGGGCAGAGCACCTGAACAGACATTTCTCCAAAAAGGACATATGGATGGCCAATAGACATATGAAAAGATGCTCAATGTCACTAATTATCACAGAAATTCAAATGAAAGCCATGACATACCATCTCACACTTGTCAGAACAGCTGTCATCAATAAATAAAAAAACAAGGGTTGCTGAGATGTGGAGAAAAGGGAATCTTCATGCACTGTTTGTGGGACTGAAAGTTCATGTAGCCAGTGTGGAAAACAGTATGGAGGTTCTTTAAAAAATTAAAAATAGAACTACCTTATGACCCAGAAGTTCCATTTATCCAAAGATATCCAAAACACTGATTCAAAAAGATATATACACCTCTATGTTACTACAGCGGTATTTATAATAGCCAAGATATGGAAGCAACCAAAATGACCATCAATAGACAATAGGATAAAGAAGATGTATGTATATACAATAAAATATTACTCTGCCATAAAAAAGAATGACATATTCCCATTTGCAACAACATAGATGGACCTAGAGGGTATCATGTTAAGGGAAATAAGTCAGAGAAAAAGACAAGTTACTATATGATCTTACTCATATGTGGAATATAAAGGACAAAATAAACATATAAAACAGAAACAGACTCAAAGATAAAGAGGAAAAAACTGATGGTTACCAGATGGTAGGTGGGTTGGTGTCCTGGGTGAAAAAGGCGTAAGGGATTAAGAAATACAAATCGGCAGTTACAAAATAGTCATGGGGATATAAAGTACAGCATAGGAAATATAGTTGATAATATTGTAAAAATAATGTATAGTATCTGGTGGGTACCAGTCTAATCAGGGGGATCACTTTATAAATTATATCAATGTCTAACCATTACACTGTACACCTGAAACTAATATAAAATAACACTGAATGTCAACTATGATTGAAAGAAAAAGTCATGGGAATGTAAAAAGTACAGCATAGGGAATATAGTCAATACTATTGTAATAATTATGTACAGTGTCAGATGGGTAATAAACTTATTGGGATTATCATTTTGTGAGGTCTATAAATGTCTAATCACTATGTTGTTTTGTACACTTGAAACTAATATAATATTGTATGTGAATGAATAACTGAAAAATTTAAAATGCATACATATATATATACACACACACACACACACACACACACACACACACACACATATATACATACATAGAAACAAAGAGGTCCATCGATGTTCCTTGCAATGCTCTTTGTAAAAAACAGCAACCCAACAAGTTTGTATTTTCATTATTTGGAAACAAAACCTATTTCTACACTATGGTATATTACTCAGCTATTAAAAAGGATAAATTATATTTAATCAACTCACTTGGAAATGTTTCCTTAGATATTTTTAAAGGGCAAAAGCAATGACACAAAGAAATATCTGATTTAATTTTTGTAAAACAAGAGTTGCGGAATCGAGAGAGAAAAATGGCGGCGTGAGGTGAGCCTCTGTAACGCTCCCCTGGAATTTACAACGAATCGGACAACAATAACTCCACAAAGGACTCCTTGCACAGCAGACAGGCAAGACGAAGAGGCCGACTACTGAATTCACCTCCAGGTGGGTGAATCGCGAGAGCGGGGGAGGAGGGAGAGGAGAAGTGCGGAGACGGAGCCACGCGGGCGCAGGACACAGACCTAGCTCAGTGCTCAGAGCCCGATCTTCCGCAGCTGCGGGAGAGGGAAGGACTCGGACTGCTAGGGCTCCGCTTACGGCCCACAGGGCTGAGGGGGCAGCATACAAAACCGCTGAACCCAACGCTCGCTCACGGCAGACCTCGGAGCAAAGACTGAGGGAAGAGGGCTGAAATCGGTGGTTTAAGCCCTCACTGCCAAGCGGAGAACGGAAGCCCTAGGCACGGAGACTAGCCGCCCCCTCCCTACCCTCCCAGAGCTCGCCCCACCCCCACCTTCCCGGTGCTAGAAGCGATAAAGTAGCAGTGTCGGATCAAAGGACAGAATATTTGCTGCTCTGAGAACTGTGGACCGCAGACACAGATTCGCAGCTCAACTAGTTCCGGCAAAGGGGAGGGAGCTGTGGAAGCAGGACTGGCTGTGGTGGTGGTCGCCGCCATTGCTCTGGGCCACCTCTCACAACTCACCCCGCCCCTAGCCCCACCTATCTGGGCGGATCCCTGCAGGAGTAAACAGAACTGCTGAAACAAACGGGCTCTGAATCTGGTGCAGAAAGAGCTTTGGAACTCCAAAAGCTCTTCGCATACCTATCAACCTGTTGCAGAAGACACTCCTGTAGATGTCTAGGAAGAGAAATAGTAAATCAGTGATTGCCATGAATAACCAAGGCAACAAGATAGCTCAGAAAGAAAGTGAAAAGTCTCCAGAAAAGGAACTTAGAGATATGGACCTTTGTGATTTAAATGACAGAGAATTCAAGATCGCAATTCTGAAAAAACTGAACGAGATGCAAGAAAACACAGAAAGGCAGTTTAATGAACTCAGAAACACAATCAAAGAACACCATGAGCATTTTACAAAAGAGATTGAAATCTTGAAAAAGAACCAAATAGAATTTCTGGAGATTAAGAACTCAATAGAAGAAATTAACAATAAAATATCCAGCTTAGGTAGTAGAGTTGACCAGATGGAGGAAAGAATCAGTGACATCGAAGATAGGAACCTGGAATTTACACAGAGGGAAGAAGAAAGAGACTTGAGACTTAAAAGAAATGAAAGAACTCTACAAGAACTTTCTGACTCCATCAGAAAGAGCAATATAAGAATAATGGGCATACCAGAAGGAGAAGAAAGAGGGAAGGGAACAGAGAATATATTCAAACAAATCGTCGATGAGAACTTCCCAAACTTGTGGACAGAACTGGATCCTCGAATCCAAGAAGCAAATAGAACACCTAATTACCTCAATCCCAACAGGCCTTCACCAAGGCACATTGTATTGAAGCTGTCTAAAATCAATGACAAAGAAAGAATCCTCAAGGCAGCCAGGGAAAAGCGGTAACTTACAAAGGAAAGCCCATTAGATTATCATCAGATTTTTCAGCAGAAACTCTACAAGCTAGGAGGGAATGGAACCAAATATTCAAACTATTGAAAGAGAGAAATCATGAGCCAAGAATAATATATCCAGCAAAGATCTCCTTTAGATATGAAGGAGGAATAAAGACCTTTCCAGACATCCAGAAGCTGAGGGAATTTTCTAATACACGACCTGCACTACAAGAAATACTAAAGGAGGCTATTAGACCACCATCAACAGGGACAACTTGTGGCAACCGAAACATAAAAAGGGGGAGCGTAAAGGCCTGAATTGGAATATGGGAATAGAGAAAGTAAGCGTACTGAAGAAACTGGAATACTCTAAATATCAAACTTTCTTTTACATAAACTCAAGGGTAACCACTCAAAAAACATCCAAATCTGAAATATATACTGTAATAAAAGAAGAAACAGAGGGAAACGTCATAGAATACCACCACACAGAAATAACAGACAACAACAAAAAGGCAAAGAAACAATGGAGACACAGCCTTACCAGAAAACTAAAGACAGAATGACAGGAAATCCTCACATATCAATAATCACCCTAAATGTAAATGGACTGAACTCACCAATAAAGAGACACAGAGTAGCAGATTGGATCAAAAAACTAAACCCAACCATATGCTGCCTACAAGAGACACATCTCAGCTACAAGGACAAGCATAGACTCAAAGTGAAAGGGTGGAAATTGACACTCCAAGCAAATGGTACCCAGAGGAAATCAGGTGTAGCCATAATGATTTCCGATGAAACAGACTTCAGGGTGAAAAAGATAACAAGAGACAAAGATGGACATTTCATAATGGTAAAGGGGACTATACAACAAGAAGACATAACAGTCATCAATATTTATGCCCCCAATCAGGGAGCACCGAAATATACCAAGCAACTACTAACAGAACTAAAGGGAGAAATTGACCAAAACACAATTATACTAGGGGACTTAAATACATCATTGACAGCTATGGATAGATCATCCAAACAGAAGATAAATAACGAAATCGCAGCCCTAAATGACACATTAGATGAATTGGACATAATTGACATATATAGAGCACTTCATCCTAAAACATCAGACTATACATTCTTTTCTAGTGTACATGGAACATTCTCAAGGATAGACCATATATTGGGACACAAAATCAGCCTCAGCAAATTTAAGAAGATTGAAATCATACCAAGCATATTCTCTGATCACAAAGCTTTGAAATTGGATATCAACTGCAAAAAGAAAGCAGGAAAAAACACAAATACATGGAGATTAAACAACATACTTTTAAAGAACGACTGGGTCAAAGAAGAAATTAGAGGAGAGCTCAAAAGATACATAGAAACAAATGACAATGAAAATACATCCTACCAAAATTTTTGGGATGCCGCGAAAGCAGTTTTAAGAGGGAAATTTATATCATTACAGGCCTATCTCAAGAAACAAGAAAAATCCCAAATAAATAACCTCATGTTACACCTTAAAAAACTAGAAAAAGAAGAACAAGCGAAACCCAAGGTCAGCAGAAGAAAGGAAATAACAAAAATCAGAGCAGAACTAAATGAAATAGAGAACAAAAAGACAATAGAAAAAATTAATGTGACAAAAAGCTGGTTCTTTGAAAAGATTAACAAAATCGACAAACCCTTGGCTAGACTCACTAAGATAAAAAGAGAGAAGACACTAATTAACAAAATCAGAAATGAAAAAGGGGAAATTATCACGGACACCACAGAAATACAAAGGATTATCCAAGAATACTATGAAGGACTATATGCCACCAAATTTAATAACTTAGAAGAAATGGACAAGTTCTTAGAAACATATAGCCTTCCAAGGCTGAATCATGAAGAACTGGAAAATCTTAACAGGCCGATCACCAGTAACGAAATTGAATCAGTCATCAAAAACCTTCCCAAAATCAAAAGTCCTGGACCAGATGGCTTCACCAGTGAATTCTACCAAACCTTCAAAGAGGATCTAATACCAATCCTGCTCAAACTCTTCCAAAAAATTGAAGAAGAGTCAGTACTCCCTAGCTCATTTTATGAGGCCAACATTACCCTGATACCAAAACCTGGTAAGGACAACACAAAAAAAGAAAACTACAGACCTATATCTCTGATGAATACAGATGCTAAAATCCTAAACAAAATTCTAGCAAATCGAATACAACAATGCATTAAAAAGATTATTCATCACGACCAAGTGGGGTTCATCCCCGGGGCACAAGGATGGTTCAACATTCGCAAATCCATCAATGTGATACATCACATAAACAAAATAAAGGACAAAAATCATATGATTCTATCAATTGATGCAGAAAAAGCATTTGATAAGATACAACATCCATTTATGATTAAAACACTTACTAAAATTGGTATCGAAGGAAAATACCTCAACATAATAAAGGCCATATACGACAAGCCCTCAGCTAATCTCATAATTAATGGTGAAAAGCTGAAGCCCTTTGCTCTACGTTCAGGAACACGACAAGGTTGTCCCCTATCACCTCTGCTTTTCAACATAGTGTTGGAAGTCCTCGCCAGAGCTATCAGGCAAGAGAAAGAAATAAAAGGCATCCAAATTGGGAATGAAGAAGTTAAATTGTCACTCTTTGCAGATGACATGATGCTATATATAGAAAACCCTAAAGACTCCACCAAAAAGCTATTAGAAACAATCAATGAATACAGTAAAGTTGCTGGCTACAAAATCAACGTACAAAAGTCCATTGCTTTCTTATATACCAACAATGAAATCTCAGAAAAAGAGATAGAAAAAACAATTCCTTTTGCAATTGCAGCAAAAAGAATAAAATACCTAGGAATAAACTTAACCAAGGATGTGAAGGATTTATATGCTGAAAACTATAAGACATTTTTGAAAGAAATTGAAGAAGACACAAAGAAATGGAAAGACATTCCGTGCTCATGGATTGGAAGAATCAACATAGTTAAAATGGCCATATTACCCAAAGCCATATACAGATTTAATGCAATCCCCATTAAAATCCCAATGGCATTTTTTAAAGAAATAGAACAAAAAATCATCAGAATTGTTTGGAACCACAAAAGACTCCGAATAGCCAAAGCAATATTAAAAAAAAAGAACAATACTAGAGGTATCACACTCCCTGATTTTTCCTTGTACTACAGGGCTACAATAATCAAAACAGCTTGGTATTGGCGGAAAAACAGACACATAGACCAATGGAATAGAATTGAGAACCCAGAAATAAAATCACATAAATATGGACAGATAATTTTTGACAAAGAAGCTAAAAACATACAATGGAGAAAAGACAGCCTCTTCAATAAATGGTGCTGGCAGAATTGGATAGCTACGTGCAAAAGAATGAAACTGGACTGCTATCTGTCACCATGTACCAAAATTAATTCAAAATGGATCAAAGACTTAAGCATAAGACCTGACACAATAAACTGCATTGAAGAAAACATAGGTACTAAACTTATGGACCTTGGGTTTAAAGAGCATTTTATGAATTTGACTCCAAAGGCAATGGAAGTAAAAACTAAAATAAACAAATGGGATTATATGAAACTGAAAAGCTTCTGCACAGCAAAAGAAACTATTGACAAAATAATGAGGCAACCAACTGAATGGGAGAAGATTTTCGCAAACAGTTCCTCTGATAAGGGGCTAATATCTAAAATATACAAGGAACTCATGAAACTCAACAACAAAAAAACAAACAACCCAATTGAAAAATGGACAGAGGACCTGAAGAGACATTTCTCCAAAGAGGATATACAAATGGCAATTAGACATGTGAAAAAATGCTCAACATCGCTAATCATCAGAGAAATGCAAATGAAAACCACAATGAGATATCACCTCACCCCAGTCAGAATGGCTTTCATCAACAAAACAAATAGTAACAAGTGTTGGAGAGGCTGTGGAGAAAAAGGAACTCTCATACACTGTTGGTGGGAATGCAGACTGGTGCAGCCGTTATGGAAGGCAGTGTGGAGGTTCCTCAAGAAATTACGAATAGAATTACCATATGACCCAGCAATCGCTCTCCTGGGTATCTACCCCAAAAATATAAAAGCATTTCTCTACAGAGACACGTGTACTCCAATGTTCATTGCAGCTTTGTTTACGGTGGCCAAGACATGGAAACAACCAAAATGTCCTTCGATAGATGAATGGATAAAGAAGTTGTGGTACATATACACAATGGAATACTATTCGGCGTTAAGGAAAGATGATATAGGAGCATTTGTGACAACATGGATGGATCTCGAGAGAATAATGCTAAGTGAAATAAGTCAGACAGAAAAAGCAGAGAACCCTATGATTTCACTGATATGTGGTATATAAACCAAAAAGAACAAGACAAACAAATGAGAAACAAAAACTCATAGACACAGACAATAATTTAGTGGTTACCAGAGGGTAAGGGGGTGGGGGGTGGGTGATGAGGGTAAAGGGGATCAAATATATGGTGATGGAAGGAGAACTGACTCTGGGTGGTGAACACGCAATGGGATATATAGACGATGTAATACAGAATTGTACACCTGAAATCTATGTAAATTTACTAACAATTGTCACCCCAATAAAATTAATTAAAAAAAAAAAAAAACAAGAGTTGCAAGATCCCCACATATTGCAAAGGATTACATAATGAAGAAAATATGGAAAAGATAAACAAGTTTCTAGTATGAATTACTTAGGTCTCTTCAGTGGCTGGCAGTTATTTGGATGTAGGTGGGAAGTTGACAAAAGTAAAAATTAATTATCATTAAAAACAAAACCACCACATGCATAAATGTATCATATGATACTATTTATGTAAAAGTTCATCTATCCATCCATCCATCCATCCATCCATCCATCCATCCATCCATCCATCCATCCAATCATCCAATCATGCATCCATCCATCCATCCATCCATCCATCCATCCATCCATCCATCCATCCGTCATGCATAAAAGTTATGCAAGAAAGTTTAGTCACCAGAATGTTAATGATAGTTATCATAAAGAGGACCAATGCCGTATGTTTTACTTGCTTTCACTTTTATATATTGGTTGACCTTTTTATATTGTTTGCACTATGTGGATTTTTTACATTAGCAAGGAAAAAAATATTAAAACTGTGTTTATTCTAACAAATTAAATGCTTAAGGTGAATTCCTTCTTGGCTCTCAAGAATAAGACAAATCTTAATCTACTGACAAACCAAACACCAAATAAAGAACTAAACCAATGTATCTACTAACTCATCAATTAAAAAAAGACATATACCTATATAAGTAAGATGTATTTGTCTTTTGAAAACATGTTTTTCACCTTGTAATGCTGGTCTATCTTTTTCTTTGAAGGTAAAATTTATATAATGTAAAAAAGGCAAAAATAATTAAATAATAGCAGCTTAAGCTATTTTCTAAAAGCTGTTCTCAACACAGAAAGAAGTTTCAGGCTGATTGTTTTCACAACTCCCTGTCCTTGGATTTAAAGCTGAGAGAAAAGATTTTCTTTTTCCCCTTAAAAATCTTTAGAGGAAATCTCTCTAAGCCAACCTGGAGGTAGTATAACCCCATTTTATTCAACCTTTCCTTACTGAGTTTCTTCTAGTCAGGGAAGATATTTCTCTTCAGTTTTGCTGAACTACAGAACAAATGAACATCTCATTTATGATGATGAGTTTGTTTAAAGGCTCTGACCACCACCCAATCCAGGTTCCTTCAAGCAATATGAAGGCAGCACCACACTGAAGAATTCTGAAATCAGGTAGGGCGCATTTCCGATCATCATGCCACCTCTCATGAGTTGTGAAACTTGGTAAGCTATTTACTATTGTGGAGTCTAGTGTCTTTATCTATAAAGTGGGCACAGCAACTCCTACTATTAGACATGCAGAAAAGCCTCAGCAAACTTTTATCTATTAGCACTGGGCTGAGTGCCTGGTACTTCATAAGCACCCAATAAATGATAACCACTACTGTTATTATTTTTATATGTTTTTGTAAATTCTCAGAATGTTGGTGTAACAGAAAATTATTGCTTTTATGGATATTCATATGAGTATTGCTTATATCCATGAAAGAGCTATCCTTATTTTTTAGCTACTTAAGGAAGTTCCATGCATCATGATATATTAATATTCTACTTTCCATGAATTAGGGGGAGGGGAACAGAGTTGATTCAGGATGATGAAATACTTATATTTAAATGCATTCTCCATCTCTAGGCCATGTGATCTTAGCTGTATAATGCTCTTCCATATATATATATATGTATGTATATATGTATATATATGTATATATATATACACATATGTATATAATTCTCTTACACACACACACACACACACACGTATAAATTTTAACCAAAATCCAGTGAAAAGTTATCATGATGCTGCTGAGCACTGAGTCATTAATCACCACTTGCATAGCCAAGAAAATACTTCAGTTCTTGCTAAATGCACTGTTTGCTGAAAAGCGGTCAACATTTATCACTGAAAAAAGATAATAGACTTGGAGAAGTAAAATGAAACACAGAATTAATCTTGTGCATATTAAATATGTTTCTGGAAGCCATTTAATTTGTGATTTGAACCTTAGAACTCCTAAATTAAGGAGTGTACATGAGGAATTGTCTTTTCTATTAAAATTTACTTGTTAGAGACTTGCATCTTTTTCTGCAGAAACAATCACTAAAACAAAACATCAGCTGAAGGTGGTTGTCACATTTCTTGAAAAACATCAGTAAAAATTGAAATCTTTTTTGTGTGTAAGAAAAAATGTCTTTATTAAAATACTCAAAATCACATACTTTTTCTTTAAAATAATTCCTATTTCGTAAGATAAAGAAGACAAATGATATTACTGACAGTCTCATTGCCCAAAAACAAGTTAATAGTTTGGTGCGTTTTCTTCTATTCTTATTTTTTCCCAGATTGTTGTTGTTGTTATTATTTTTATTATTTTGTCTACACAGGCGTAATCCTGCCGTATGTACATGTTGTGTTCCTTATTTGCTTAAAACATTTTTATTGAGTAAATTAAAGCAGACATAGCATTAACTCAGTGACTTTATATTTCCTCTACCCTTTGTGATCCAATGTTCTGTTTTCTGTTAGACTTCAAAAACAATGTCTGAATTAAAAAAAATCATATAGTCAGATGGGAAAATAATTTACCCATACTATGTAAACTAATTTGACCTTTTCTCCCTAAATTTGACAACCTCTGATGTAATTACTGAATTGGACATTGAACTTGATTAATAACTATATTCAGGATCCAATATTTTATGTAGGAAATTTCCCATCATCATGCTTTTAAGGAAGATTAAAGAACTACTGTGTTAAATCTGTTTATTCTGTGGTAACGTGAAAGGTTACAAGAGGAAAAAAAAGTCCAGGTTAATTCTCTTATGTTCCCCTTCAGATATGGTTTCTTTTCATTAACCATCTGTAATGAAACATTTGGTCACTGTCACCAGTAGGCATTAATTGCCCGGAAATACATATTTAAATAGCTCATATTTTAGAGCACTTTAGTGATCACAGGATTTTAAACAGTATCTACTTTAGATTAAGATGTCAGAGGTATCAAAACTTGTGAAGTGTGATGTGAAATAGTCCATATGCTAGACAAGAATAATCTCAGTAGAAAGCCATTACATAATCATCACTATTTTCCTCATGTTTGAGTGATAGCTCTTAATATTCAATTAAGAAACCTAGTTGCTAGGCTCAGATGCCGATCAGAATCTCAAAGACAGCTTCATTTCTTTGACCTTTGTAACCTGCTAGCTTTTATTTTATTTGAACTTGTATCTAGTCCAATTGCTGCAACCAGGGAACCTAAGCTAACCTATACCACCACCACCACCACCATCACTGCCACTACCACCATCATCATCATCATCATCATTTACTATGTAGACACGATCAGTTCTTATAAAAGCAAAGTAAACTTATTTGGAATATTGATTTTTTTAAAGGGAAAAAAGCTCAGAACATTTTACTTACATTAATTCTTTATTTGCTAATATAAGCAAGAACTAATCATAGGTGGAACAGATTAACAGACTCAGGAGACTAGATTGTATGTTTCAAACTTTACTTTGGAGATCTGAGGGAATGCTTTAGTGTAGAATTGGATTACCTATTTGACACTTTCTTTAAAACATTTCAAACTTATACAGCTTTGTTTCCCAACTCTGTGGGTACTCATCTAATGGCATAGGTTTTCAGGTTGTCAATAAAACAATTTTCGCCAAAATATAAAATAATAAAAGATATTTTCATGACTTGTCAGTCTCCAGTTCCCTTCATGCAGCTCTTTTTAATAAAGAAGACAGTCAACTTCTACAGCACTAGTCTGCTGCTCCTATATACAGAGGGTGCCAAACAAATGCATACATATTTTAAGAAAGAAAAACTGTTATTAAAATTGTAATACTTTATATATACCAATAACAAAGATGAATACAAGTCACATTTGACTTCTGCAATATGAGAGGTGCTCAATGTGGTTACTTACCATCAGCGTCCAGAAACTCCTGATTATGGCGAACTACTGCTTGAGCAACGTTGACCCAAGTGTCTACTTGTGTACGTTTTTGGCACCTCTGGTATATTCCTCCATCTGAGCCAATCCTGAAAAATTTGCCAAGAGTATTTTTTAGTGGATCGATATGGCTCTTCCTATTGAATTCTATTTAAAATATTTTCTAAATTTATTTATAAGTTGCAAATAGTTTTAGATGTACTATGTTTATCTAGATTCAATACAAAGACAACATGTCAGATATTGCTCAAGTAATTCTTTGCCTTTTCTCCTATTTACCTCATCTTTTAAGATGAATATTCCTCACATTAGTATTGATGTACACTTATTCAATTATTGGATAGATATAAGGAAATCAGATATGAGAATGTTGAAGCAAAAAATAATCACATTTGTGATACTAAAGAACAGAGTCCTCTCAAATTATTTTACACTGAAAATTGTATAAAACTAATTTCTTCTTTTTCTCTTTATTGTTCTGCTTTCCCTCATATTCTTATTTCTTCTTTAATATTAGGTATTTTATATACATCATCAGAAAAAGTACCATTTTAAATTGCTATTATTTGGCGGCAAATTTTCCAATTTAATTTAGACATGCTATTTTTGGAATTTTAACATCACCGTTTAAATATTTAAATATATTTTTCCCCAAGAGATTTTGGGGAACTGGGCACTAGGCACTGTAAACTCTATCTGTGCAATATCTTCCATTTTGATATTGACTTCTCAGTTACTTTTTGCTATTAAAATTATTCTTTTCTGAGGTTCTTTTTCCCAAACTTTTCACATTGGCTTAGAATTTGTGACCACATCATAGAATGTGTTTATCTATTAGGTTAGTGCAAAAGTAATTGCAACTTAAAAGGTTAAAAATAATTTAAAAACTGCAATTACTTTTGCACCAACCTAACAGATTCTACTCAGTCTTTTCCTCCTGTGTCTAAGGTGCTCCCAGGTACTGAAGAGCAGGAAGTAAAATAGTGTTTGAGCACCTTCTATTTGCCTAGAACTCAGCACTATGAAAAACACAGAAAAGGCATTGAAAGATACCACGGTTTCTAAATTTAATCCACAGTTATAATGTGCGAAAAAAATAATAACATCGGACTACTAAAAGTATTACCCACTCTTTTCATGGGCTAATTTATAAGTGTAATAACTTAAGCCCTGGGAAGACCAATAGAACCAATTCGGTGACTGGGTTCATAGTAAAGTTTTATGTGCTTGGAGACCATATCTTTGTGACACTACACAGCCACAAGATCCAATTAATTTTATACTTTCTTAGATACTGCCCTAAAAATAAGGTGGGGTAATAACTAGCCTCTCCTTTAATACAATGTGATTCTACTACAAAGGCTTACCTCTACAATTGCATCTCTCTTTGATTAGGTGTAGTATTCACATTTAAGCTTTGTATATGTTATTCCTTCAACTTGTTTTCATTATTTTTATATATCATTTCTACTGTTTCTATCCTACATAACACACCAAACAACACTTAATGATTCATATAGCATCTCCTTTATGTATTTAATAATTTTCTTTTTGTGTGGTTGAGTTTCAAAAAGACAAAAATTATCCATTTCCATTCATTGAGGTTAGAAACACAGTGAAGTGGACATAGAAAGAGCTAAATTAGTGCAATACATGCACTCTTTCAGAATATTTCCCAGGATTTTTCTCTTTATTTTCATTTTGTCAAGAAAACAGCAACAACAACAACAAAAACTATACAACCTTTCAATATCACCATTATATTGACATACGAGTATTTTATTCTTACTTTACTTGTACTTCAGGGAAAATATTCAGCACTGTATATTATGCAGAAATGAAATTATTACCTGGGCTTGGACAATTCTGTCAAAAAATATAGTACAACGTTTAGAATCATGTTTTTATATCTTTCAGAAGGGAATGACAACATAAACATGACCCTACCAAAAAGAACTGAAAATTATAAAAAAATTAGCCTATAAATAATGACCTCATCTCCATTTATATTTAATTTTGACACCTTACCTCCTTGTGTGCTGTTTGATTTCAAAATGACCTTTTTATTTTTAATTTTTTAATTCTGGGCTGATTATTTGAAACACCTATGTTTGCAAGTGAGCTCATGTATCAGACTATTTACAGATGTTCTTCTAATAGAGCACTCAAAATTCTAAGTATAGTTTAGAAATTCCCAGGGGTATAATTTAAGTGCTATTTGATAATTTACCAAGGATAGAGCAAATCTTGCTGAAGCAAACACTGCCCCCATCACGTTTCAATGTTATGAACAAAGGAACTAAACAAAGTTATCTTTAAAAATGTCATATACACATTTATGAATTACCCTTTTAATTTTTGTATGAACAACCATCAAATGAGAAGAATTCAGAAATTACATATATGTGTATATAATCAATATTGTGTACTTTTTACATAAAATAATCTTAATATTATATATATATGTATATTTTTTATTTTTTTCCCATTCATTCAATATAGTGGGACAAGCATGTCTTTTCACATAATTTTGCCATATACAAGAAATCCAGAAGGTATAATAACTTTGGTATGTTATCGCTGATTTAAAATAAATGAGAAGAAAAAGGAAATATATACCTCGTAAATAATTTTAACCTAGACATGACAAATAGCATTTAACAGTATCTTCCATAGTGCTCAGAAAAATACTATTACATTTCTGTTTAGTGATATCTGGTCTTTTTTTCAGACATCAGCTTGGTTAACAAATTCCTTTTTAGTAAGTGCTTAAAGAAGATGGCCATGTTTAGTCAAGAGAAAGGTAGGAATGCCCCTAATTTGACATTTTTCTATATAGGTTTTTCTTAAGAATTTTGCAGCTGTTCTTCTAACTTTCCCATAGAACAATGGAGATACTCCTACAGTTACTTCCCACAGGAAATTATCCCCCAGAGACAGCACTTGAGAAGAAGAGAATATGTGAAACTCCTCAGCTAAAGTTCATGGAGTTTCAAGTAAGACATTGGATGTGTGAACTAGAGAAACAGGTTAAAATTCAATCCTAAAATCTATATTTAAAAATGCAAATAGTGTAATAAAGTGGTTATTAACAAAATACAATGGTTTTGGCTAAGTACAGATGGAGAAAAATAATATATACAAGAGTCATATAAATTTGTGATTTTCTTATAAAAATGCACATGGCAACTTTTATAGGCATTTGCAAATTTAAAAGCTGTGCTTTTTGGCATAATTAAATTTATTTTCTGAAATGCAAGTTCTAAGAAAAGAACTTATGCTTAAAAGGAGCTAACCTTAAAACTTTCTGAATTTTAGAATGACACATGTTCAAAACGGCATATGATTGATGGGTGTTTTTGTATTTCGAGAGAATAGCTGCACACCTTCTGTGATTAAAAATAATCATCAGCTTTAGTCTGGTATTTGGTGACTTTGTCATTAAGTAGGAACTGGATGAGGTGCTAATAGGTGAGATGAGAGGCTCACAGGGGCGTCGGTGGCCCATATGTTCCGGTAAGTGACCTGACACTCTGGAAAAGCAATTAAATTTGTCTTTGTCTCCCTGTTCCCATTTGAAGTGAATATAGATACCTGTTCAGAATACTGAGGTTGCTTACTGAGCTATGAGCTCCTTAGGCCATAGCAGTTTTTCAGTGACAGAAAGGGTATATTTCAGGTTTCCAGAGGAGAAAAAAGGTAGTGGATACCAAGGAAATAAAAATGGGTGTTGTTTTTATTAGTGGTAACACTTGTTACTGTAGAAGTGTTTAGCAAACGAGTATCAGTTAAAGAAGGATAGCAAAAAAGGACAGATGCCTTTAACTGTCCAGTCATTTTGCTGAGAAGCTGAAATAATCCTCAGATGAATCTATCTGTTGTAAGTTACTCTGTTAAATCAGCTGCTTTCACCAACTGTGACACTATTCAGGAGTCTAGAGGAAAAGGCCTTGCTTTGCCTCAGGCCATGCTTCTATGCTTTTTGTTTAATGTGGAGATGAGAGAAGAGATGGAAATCTCAGTGCCCTTGTGCATTACAACTTATTTTTCTGGTCTCAGAGAATCTAAAATAGATTAGTTTTGGTGTCCTCCTGATTTCAGTTTCGTTGGCTAGCTAGCTCCTCGTGAGCAAGGGGGCTGCATTAGGTTCTGAATTGAAGCATTTATGCTGTGATACACAGTTTTCTCTATGAACAATTTGCTAAGCTGTTTAAAAATCACAAAAGAAGAAAGGGACATAAAATGTACCCATTAAGTCATTCCATGAGATTTATAAAGGCTTTAATGAGCTAGAGATGGATATAAAAGCCTTTTTTGATTCATTAAAGATATCCATCTGATTAGAAGAGATTTTCATCACCTTATCAGCTAATCCAATAAATTGACTACCCATTTCAAAATGATTCCAATTGGATTCATGTCCATCAGAATGATTTTCTGAAAGCCCCAGAGTATTCTATAAAATTGAAAATTATTACCAAATTGCTACTGGAAAAAAATGTACTAGGTCCTGATAAATCTAGAGGATTGGGAGAAAAATGCCCTGAGCTGAAAGGTTACCACAAATCAAAGTTCAGCATGCATAGTTCTCTTCAAGAATATTATTTATCAGGGGGGAAAAATCCCTAAGAGAAAAGTCAGTTTTTTGGTAGCTAAAGTAGAACTGTTTTATAAGGAGGTTGTTTGGTATGTTTTTTGCTAACCCCATATAGACCTTGAAAAAACTAACATGGTTTTTGTATATCTGGAAAATATTTTAAAATGCCATACCAATGAGATAGCTAATGCATGGAACTAGCTAATCAAATTTCCAGTTTTTGGCTGGTGTATGCCCCAGTGTAACAAAGTAAGATTAATGGGGTGTTAAAAGTCTGTATGGACTTGTCAGTTTTATGCTGCAAATAGGGTTAATTTTATCCAAATGTAGAAATTTTTAAAATTAATGTGAATGAACTAAAGCTTTATATTTGTCTTTGCTTTTAAGAGACTTATGTTTGCAGGACTAGTCCTATCCATAGTTGCCTGGCTAATGGGGAAAGCTGAAGGAGGAAAGAAATGCTTTTCAGGGAATAGAGTATCGTGAGGTCAGTTACAATGGAGAAATGCCAGACACTGAAATTTAGAAGTAGATAATTATACCTATCGGACTAGCCAAAAGCATTTATTCTGGGTCAGTATCTGATACTACCCAGGAAGACAGGCCCCCTTTATCTTTTCTCAAAATCATTTTCTACATAGTCTCCACAGGAAAACTGGGGTGAAGATAGTTTGCCCTTTGTGGAATACTTTGGGTAATGAAAAGGAGTCTTCATAAACCATCTCCAGTATTTTAGCAAACTGGCTGTCATCCATATATTTGTCTACATAATGCCAAACACTTGGATACTTGGAAACATCCAGATGTCTGATTGCATTTTTAACTTGTCATTCAAATGGTATAGACCTTGGCTATGTCTACGTATAGCTTGAATTCGGTGGTAGTTAAAGAGGCAAGGGGCGAACAGAATTTCAAGAACACCTTTTTTTATTGCTCCATGTATTTTGTTTCCCCTGTGATTACTGCAACTTAAATCAAAGAAGCATACATTTTTTTTTAGGAGTCCCAAAAGAAGTAAAATACTTACACTGAAACAGAAATATACATATCGTTGTTTCCCCGAAAATAAGACCTAGCTGGACAATCAGCTCTACTGCGTCTTTTGGAGCAAAACTTAATATAAGACCTGGTATTGTATCATTATATTTTATTATATTATATTATGTATATTATATTATATTATATTATATCTGGATTTATATTACAGTAAAATAAGACTGGGTCTTTCATTAATTTTTGCTCCAAAAGACACATTAGGGCGTATTTACAGTGGATGTCTTATTTTTTCAAGTACAACAATCTATATTTATTCAAATACAGTCCTGTCATCTTCTTCTGGAACATCATCATAACGTACTAATGCATCCATCTGGCTGACGATCTTAACTGGGGCTTATTTCTGGGGGAGGTCTTATATTCGGGGAAACACGGTAGCATTAAAAAACATTCATTAGGATGAAGTAGGGGACTGGAATGAGATACTCAGACAGATGATGTCTAGAACCTCAGCTATTTGGCATCCTGACAAAAAAGGCAACAGGCAAAGGGCTGGCTTTATAAGAACATTCAGTGTGATATGATTCAGAGTACCAAGAATTATATCTCTCTTCATCTATCTCATACATCTCGGCTAAATGTTTCTTCATTTTGCCTTATTTTCTATACATTATCATAGAGAATCATTAATTTGTAGTAGTAGACATCGTCTTTTAAAGTATAATTCTCTCCTCCCATGGAGTCGTTATGAAATACCTATTTGTTAAAAATGCATTTAATAAGACATAATGTCCTATCTGAGACCTTTATGGCAGGGAAGGGAAAGTGGAAAGTGAGGAAGTTTAGAGCAAAGCACTCTGCAAGACAGGCCGGGCCTCAGTGGGGTACTAAGACGAAGAACAAAGAAAGGCTGCAGGTGGGAAGCTGCAGGGCAGACTGGTTAAAACACAATGAAGACAACTGTACCTACTTCACCATTTCACTTGTGCCCTGGCTTCATGGCGGCAATCTTTCCCTATGGGAACATCCACAGGTCGGGGGCCTTCTTTGACTGCACCGTGTTGATCATTCTGACGCCCCAGTCCTTAGCATAGCACATAGCATAGAGCAGGCCTTCAGCAAATGTTTTTCAAGTGGATCAATAAATGAAGAAAAGAACTGTATGGTCTGGAAGCTCCAGGTTAAATTTCAAAGACCCTAAGTTCAGAGGAATTTCAGGAAGTCATATAGTTCAACTTGTCTTCAGCTAACACTTAAACCACACCAAGAAATAGCTTTCGATAATTTTCTTTTTAGAAATCCCCACATCTTTTCCTCAAAGCATATTTCAGTATTTTTTTAAAAAATCTATTAAAACCTTCCTTCTATGATTCAAGATAATTTTCCTTCTTAAAAGAAACAAATTTATGCATACTAATACATCTTTTAGCTTTTCCAAGTGCTTTGCACACACATTTCTTTTCTCTCCAGAACAAACTGTTCAGGAAATAGGGAAGGGCTTACTGTTTTTATTATAGCTTAATTTATTCAAAATTTCTGCATCTTAGTGTCTCATTTTTTAAAATGAGAATGGTTTGAAGAAACTTTCAGCAAAATTAGGGCAGGCAGCAGTCTCTCAACTCTTCTTTCTTAAAATTGAGGAAAGCTAGGGTACTTAGAGATTTGGGGGTTTTCACAGTAGTCTGCAATGAAGGCCGACCTAAGACCAGAAATCAGTTCATTTCAATCTGATAACAATGTCTTAAGGTCTCCTTGCAATACCTGGTAATTCATGTATGCTCAGTTAGGCATTGGTTTTGGCAAATGACCTACATCTCTTTTAAATATGACATACGCTTTTTATGCTGAGATGGATTTTCTTTCATCAACTTGATTCTTACTTGGGAACTTTTTTCTAGTTTTCCAAATCGTCTTGGTTGTAGGGTAAACCCTGAGGCTAATTTCCTTCCAATAATAAAACCAGGAATATATACAATGGCTTTGTTAGATCATACTCAGGGTTTATATAACTGTTAACCCTTTTTGAAAATGATGAGTTTCAGGCAAGCTGTGAGGCAAATGTGGGTAAAACAATTCTGATTTTCCTACTGTCATATTTCCTGTATTACCATGGGAAATATTACCTGAAGGATTATTTGGAAAACTTGTGGTTTTGAAACAGTAACACTATTCACATTTTAGAAGATTTAAATAAAGAATTCTATGAGTTTCAGGAAGATACAGTTTTATACAACACAGAAATAGCTCATGTGCATTAAGTTTATATCATTTAGAAAATTAAAGTATCAAGGAGGGACAACTAGTCCAGTGATGGATGTGCTGATATATCAAGGGTCTCCAGGTCTTCCTTGGGTATCCCTCAAAACCCAGTTCAGAGAACAAACAGCCACACACACATGGGAAAACCAATTAATATGTGGGAAGCACAAGTTGACAGAGATCGAACTGCCAACTTTTCCCAGGCTGGAAGAAGCTGATCAGCCTGTGCTCATTTGCCAGGATAGGAGTCTCCTCTTGGGCTTAAGGCCTTTTCTTAAGTGAGCTCTGAGAGGACACTTTACCCAGGGTGGCCCTCAGCCTCGACAAGAGTTTTAGCCTTAGGAGGATTAATAGAAGTCCCAGTTTCTTCTCCTAATTTGTCTCAGCCGCTGTTCAGGCACTTTTCATACATGTCCCTAATCATGACAACACTGAAAGTCTGTGCTAATTTTCCTTGTACTTTGATGAAATTCAGAGATGTTAAATAATGTATTCCCAGATACACTTACAGCCAGGAAGTGACAAAACCAGGAATTATATCCTGATCTTTCCAGCTCCACAGGACCACATGGTTTGAGGGATAGCAAGACTGTTTCTTTTGTGGGGTAGGAGTGGCAGCACCAGGGATACAGGTCAGCTAAGCAGAAGTAGCAGGTACTCCAGGCTGTGTCTGTTTACCTTACAGGGAGCCTGCCCTCTCTCTGCTTTAGATTGGTTACCTTTATACTTAGACTAAACAAATACTTTACTTTTCCACTTTCCTAGTTTTTATGAGCTAAGTACATTAAACTCCAAAGGCAATCTTATTTAGATGTGTCTACAGCATGAGAAGAAAAGCTCAACTTTTGAATTCAGGCAGATCTGGACTTGAAATTCCACTTTGACCAAGTGACATTTGGTCAGTTACTCATTCTTTGTTTTAGTTCCCTCACTGGTGAAAACGTGATAACACCTTCTGCATAGGGTAGTTATGAGCAATACAAAACATTACCAGAAAATGTCCAATGCATGGCACACAGTAGAAACTAAATAAATTGTTTTTTTTTTTTACTATTATAAGTTTAATAATTGTTATTAATAATAGCAGTAATCTTAATGGCTCCTATTAGTTTCTTATAAATGTTTTTTGTTTTGTTTTGTCTACAGGAAAAGATTTCCTAAAAGCACAGTAACTAGTTAATTCCTTATTTGTAGTGGTGGTGGTGGTGGTGGTAGTAGTAGTAGTAGTAGTAGTAGTAGTAGTAGTAGTAATAATGATGATGATGTTTAAAAAGATCCTTCGACCTGCCCTGTGATGGCTTTTGTGTGTCTACTGAAATCCTATTAACCAGCATGTTAATTTAATAAAACACACTAGGCTGAATTTAATTATTAAACATAATTCTTATTCTCTTCATAAAGAAATACCAGGTTCACTTACAAAACAGTGACAGTGCAACTTGGTGAATATAAATCATTAGCCTCGTCGTGGTAAAGATTTTAGTAATATTTGAAGAATGATTCTCAATGACTGCTTACTACTGTGTTGAATATTTGACTAAGAATATGGCAACTGTTCAACCTTGTCAAAAATGCAAGTGCAATGACTTACAGACAACAGGGAACTGTCATGACATTACAATGTTGTTTATGTTACGACGATACTCGTAGGTGGACTGATGTCACATCATCTCCTTTGTTTCCCCTCTTTGTGAGTGGGTTCTGCCTTCCCTATCACATTCTCCAGTGCATAAAAGCCCCACGCTTCTTCAGGTACAGTCCTCCTGATGGGAAATCATGTCAAAGCCAGGAGGTACGCAAGGTAGTCTCTATCTTAAAATCTCAATCCTGAAAAGTATTCTAGCGCTTGCTTGCTGGAGTGCTCATAAAATGATTTGCTGTTTCAGCAACTTGTTGGCTAGTCAGACAGTGGTATAAAACCATCAGTTATCACATGGTAATATCCTTTTATTAACCACTGACATATATCAAGGCATTACACTACAACCGACAATGCCAGATGCTATTATTGGCCTAATGGTTAATACATTTGCACTTACTTCTACTGAGCTCTTCCTGCATGCTTACTTTTCCTTTTGTGTAAAACATTTTTCAAATGTGAGGGAGCATCCTAACTTTTCAACATCTATTTTGATATACATATATTTATGGGCACTCAGCTGGCTTTTCGAGTTTCCCGCATAGATGTTATTCTATAAAGTGTGGGCACTCGCCAAGTACCAAGCACCTGACTTGTAAACATCCTGTACTTGCACTGAGTTTGCTGTTGAGCCCTTCACCTCTGTCCTGATGACGATTCTCTTATCATCAGCCTGCTTCAGGCTTCCAAAATAAATTTTCATTAGAGGACACTGTTTTCCTGTAGCTGGTACATGGAATGATTTGAGTCAATCTTCACCAGTTTGCAGTTATTTTCATCTATTTTTTTTTCTTTTTATCCACTTCAGATGACAGTCAACATCACTTTGGGCATTTTTTCATCTCATACAGCTAATGTATGCTAATTTTAACTCATCTTTCACTTGTCTTTTAATTCTTGCCTAGGTCCTGTAAAGTCTCTCTCCTCTTCCTTCTCCTTTCTTTCCTGTGTCTTAATTGTGAGCTCTCGAATGACTCTAATTAAAGCTAAAGGTGACCTCCATTTGCAAAAAAAAATTAAAAAACATCAGAATTGAAGTATAAAATCTTGAAAATCCTGGACACTATCTTGAAATTTCTTTCCAAATTAAAACAAAAACAAAAACAAAAAAAAAAACTTGCAATCTACTTTTCCTCTCTAAATAAACCTCATTTCCCTCAAGATCCAGGGTATAATTACTTTTGTTTCATCCTATTTTGTGTTAATCGCTTGCCCTATTTTGCTCTAATTTTCATATGCTTAGTCTTGCAGGAAAAATGGACTTTTTAGGTTTGAATGGAGACCAAAACATTCCTTCCTTGGTCGTCCCTATTGGCAAATGACTTTGAGGTTGTAAACAAATGGCTTCTTAATGAAACTTTGGAATATATGAAGCTCTATTTTGTTGGTTGGGGGGCAGAAAGTAGCACACTCCAGTTAATACTAAGCACAAGAAAGCAAACAATACGGGTAGGGCTCTCCTGTGCAGCAGGTCAGGCATTGCTAGAACATGGCATTGGAATTGGCTTTGTCTTTGAGAGCTGATGATGACTGAGAAGTGGATGGCTAACAGAGGTATGTGGTCATGGGCATCTGTCTTTACCTTTCACTTGCCCCTAGGAGACAACCCGGACTCAGTATGTAGATATCTCTGGCACTGTTCTGACATTACAGAGGTTTTAAATCAGGCTGGCAGTTACAGGGCATGACAGCCTCATCCTATCCATAGCAGAAACTTGTCTACATAAATTTTTCCCCAAAATGCTGAGAAGAATTTTCCTTTGACTTGAGAGCATGAGAGTGGGAAGGACACATATCTCATACTTTGCCTTATGAAAATATGATGTGTTTGAGGATGGGTGGGTGGGGTATCGATATAAAAAAACCAACAAAATAAGAATGAAACTTTATAAGTGACAATTTACACTTTACCATTTTACCCTTTACACTTTCAAGTTTTACACACATAATCTCATGTAATTTCCTTCAAATTTCTATGAGATCGACAGGGCAGGAATTATCCTACTCATCTTAGAGGTGAAGAAACTGAGAGTCAAGGAAGTTAAACTGTTTTGTCAAGGTTACATAGCTAGTTAGGTTCAACAGAGGTGGAACTGAGGGAATTTGCAGGTTAGAAAGATGAAGAGAAGAATAAAGAATCTATCTCAAATATTTATCAATCGTTTAGTTTTTAGTAAAACTTAATTGAGCTTTTCCAATAAATATGAAAACCTCTATTCTGATAATTATTTTATAAGAGCCCCGTGAAACCTCTTCAAGACATTGTTTTGTATTATATTTGAAATTCTATATTCCAAAGTTTAAGACTTATCTTAAATGAAGAACCCGAAACACTTGAAGTAAATTTAGAACCCTAGAAATTTAGGACATCCCCACAAAGTACTACTTTCATGTCTGGAAAAGAAAAGCTATTTTTGGAATATAAATGGTTAGAAATCAAATATGATGGAGGACCCTCTTTGCTAAATGTTAAATATTCAGGTCCTCTTGATGACCCAGTGTAATTCATGGTTAGGCATGAATGCCTAATACCTTTATAGTGAGACCAATGATAAACTAAAGCCGGGCTCCATGTGAATTAAGATATATACTTTTTGTAAAGAACTAAGGTCTTTTGATAATCAGAAGAAAAAAAAAATCAGACAGAGAGAAAATGACATCTTTTGTGAATCTTTCCTAGTGTCTGTTCAGTCTCCTTGATGAATTCCATTATCACAAAAATGACCTTTCCAGTTCATATCTCTTTTGAGGCTAATGCAATTCTTCTCCATTCTGTTATAATGAAAGTATTACATGGATAACTATACAGCATTATCTTCCAGAAGGAGAACTAATTTGGGAAAGAAATGAAGTACTTTAATATAATATCAGATCTCTCTCTCTTTTTTTTTTTTTATCCTTGTAGAGACCAGATGGGTAAAACTAAGCAAGTTCATGTACATGGTAAATAAGCCGAGCTCTCTATCTAATGCAGAAGTAATTTTTATTACTACATTCATGAACAGTTGTGTGACTGCTTGAAAAACAGAGCCTCTGATAAAATTAGAGGGCTAAGTCCCTGAATATGCTGCAGACACCTTTCTGTTGAATTTTCTCTTTGGAGACGTGTAAATGAAAAGTATTAAGATCTGTGGCACACTTCTTAGACGCAGTGTAAAAGTTTCAAACAGGTACTGCCTGTCTCTACCTGTGAGAAGCGTCAAGATAGGCTAGGATAACATAAACACTAATTATGTGCTCTTGTTAATTGTACATGGCTTTGAAGTGGTAGCAAAATGCAAGCTAGTGTAGGGTAGAAAGAGCTGGGAATAATGATGGGAAGCTTCCTCGGACAGGTTTGTGCATGCAGAAAGGTAAAGTTTTTCGTGAGCTATAGTGTCTTCCCCTTGAGAAACTGACCCTGATTTTCAGTCCAATTTGAATAAATAGTTTCTCTGAGGAATATAATTAATGATGGCATATTGATCAGTTAGCATATAGTACACAGATCCACACCATCGTGCATATTCATAGCCAGGTCACATGGTCTGAGGTCAGGCCTGTCACACCCTTTGCAGGGGGCCAATTAAATGAATATATAAATCCCTGCTTGTTCCGTATGATAATAAATGTTTTAGTGTAATTCTTCATAAGAGGTAAAACACTTTGTAAAAATGCCTTTACTATTACACTCCCTATGAGACAATTAGCTGGCAGAGATTTTTAATTGCTATGTTGTGCATGTGGAAATTGAGGATCAGAGATTTTAAGTAGTTTACCTAGGTCATAAGTGTGGGCTACAACAAGGGGAATTAGGCTGAAAACCAGAAAGTAGAAGGTGACTGGATAGAATGAGATGTCAATTTAGTTTCTCAAACCTGTATTAATTCTGAAATCAATGGTTTTGATGGTTACTACTTCCCAAATATTGCTTAAATTTAAATAGTAAATTAACTTCATGTAGTTAAACGTGAGGTTTCACTATTACAAAAAATGAGTGTAATATTAGGAACATAGAACGTGAAAGCCTCATGTTTATTTTCTGTAACTATTTAAATAGCAAGGGGGTTTCAAAGATTTCTCTCCCAATTGACCATTGTTGTGTTACCTTTCTGGTTTTCAATGCTTACTTACGAATCAGTGAACCACGGAATTATTAAAAGGTAAATATTTACCCCTCAGTTTTCTCTTTCGTTCTTTTTTATACAATTCTGAATATAATTTCATTTTCCTTCTGCATATCCTTCTGTACTGTCCCACCAATATGCGTGTGGGTGTGTATTTTCTTTCTTTTTTAACTTCTGATTATATGTTTTACTTCTTGCTGAGTATAGTGACATTAAATTCTAACCACCCAGTAGCACTGCCTATATCTTTTCACATCCCTTTCAAAGTAGCACATTTCCTTTGACTGGGATGCTACAGGTTTGGGACTTGCAGATCAGGGCCTGACTCTTAACTCAGTCCTCCAGCTCTTAATACACACTTTTCATCTATACCGTCCTTGACACCACACAGACATCCCATGTTGAAATCTTTTTCAGAGTCTCGACCTGTCTGCTAGACTAAACAGAGACAAGGAAACAGGTAATGACAGGATTGAAACATGGTTTAGGGATCTTGGGAGGAAAAAGGAAAGTTAAAAAAAAAAAAAATTTGATGAACAACATAGTCACCCAAGCTTGTGGTGTCTCATCAGAACCTCTCAATGTTTGGAAGTTTTCCCAAGACTTGCCCTAGTGAGACAGCAAAGACTTATTAGATCATTGTGTCTGCTTCCCCACCTGGGCAGGAAAGAGTCTCCCATACGGAGAACACATGGCTCGGTCTTAGATTAGCAACAAAGAATGTCAGTTGGCAGACAGATGGAGGAGAAGCAGACGACGGTGTGAGCTTTGCTAGGCTGGACCTCACAAATGAATTTTAAAAATCATATCCATTTAGTTCAGTTGTGAAAATAAACACCAACCTATGCAGAGGAAGAGTAGCTAATATGTATTGGACACATATTATAGTCTAGGCACAGTATTTTATATATCTTTTTTGGTAATCCTCAACTCAATAGTTTGATTGTCCCCATTTTACAGATGAAGAAAATGAGGGCTCACTTTGCCCACGGTTGTATAGCCAGTCAACTGGCAAAGCCAAGTCCCACCCAAGAGTTTGATTTGAAAGTTAATGCTTTTTTGAAATCAGAGAACATAAAAATGACTTTGTATACTGTAATTTTCTAGTTACTTCTTCCACTATTTTAAAACATGGATAAAGGGAATCTCCTCTATCTTTTAATCATGACATTCAATGAATTTGCTACAGTCTGCTGCTTATATTGCTTAATTTAATGGTACTGGAAATACAGAAGTAGCCTTTGAGCAATAGAAATGAAAAAGAGGTTATGTAAAGAGGACAGGTATAAACACTATATATACTATGTTGGCAGCCACTCTCCACCCAACCCCCACACCCCCAAAGAAGGAAGATTCCTACTTGTTGGTTCAGGTTGACAGGTGTCCTTTGTGGGCCAGAATCTTAGCACAGCAGGGGGCAGGTATCTTCCTAAAGGAAAGGAAGCAGGAATACAATCTGTGTATCTATCTCAGTGACAGAAAGGGGACTAAGAGGGGCGGGAAAGGTTGTGAAGGTTTTTACTTTTTTCCTTCTGCACTTCTGTAAATATGGTGTTTTTATTTTGATTATATCTGTCCGTATATTATTTAAGTTCTGTTCATAACACAAACTTAAGAGGTTAAGCTAGAGAGATGGTTTGTGAGTCGAGGGAGAGAAGAAAGAGAGTCTTACTTAGCATAGCAGTACCCTGTTTCCCCGAAAATAAGACCTAGACAGACAATCTGTCTAGGTCTGATGCGTCTTTTGGAGCAAAAATTGATACAAGACCCGGTCTTATAGTAAAATAAGACCGGGTCTTGTATCAATTTTTGCTCCCAAAGATGCATTAGAGTTGATTGTCCGGCTAGGTCTTATTTTGGAGGAAACAATGTACTACTGTGCTAAGACTCTCTTCCTTCTCTCCCTCAGCTCACCTAATGCATTTCCCTTCTCTCTAGAATCTTGGTCCCTGAAGTCCTGACTACATTCACTTCCAATGCCTTTAAACTGCTATTATAGTTTTTTCTGGGGGGGTGATTCCATCCATGTTTCTGCATCATAGATGGAAGCAGAAGTATCCAGTAAAAAGTGAATCAACTTTTGATTATTATCAGTTACTAAATTACTCCCTCCTCCCTCCCTTCTTCCCTGTGTTTGAATGAAGCAACATACAATAGCAGGTCCATGTATATCTCCAATTCATATGGATTTACAAAACCTGAACATCTCATAACTTCCTATACTGTTATGGTGTTATTTACCAAGGTGGAAAGGGATGTCTCAGATACAGTGTGGGGAAATTAAAAGTTGGTTGTATGTTAAACTTAATATGACCATAAACAAGTAAAATGAAGAGTAGAAATCAGCTGAACCTGTATGTCTGGCATTCAGAGGGGTATTCCAGGCTAGAAATATATTTTTGGGAGTTGTCCAGCTATAGATACCATTTGAAGCTTTGGGATATTAGTTGAAATCCCTTGTGAAATGAGTGTGAGGAGAGAACAGACAGGAAGGGAGGCTGGAGCACTCTAACATTTAGACAATGAGAAGGGGAAAGGGATTGGGTAAATGAGACAGAAAAAAAGTTGGCCTTGAAGTAGGAGAAAAATCAAGAAATTGTGTTATCTTGGAAACCCATTAAAGAAACTATTTCCAGAAGCAGAGAGTAATCAACAATGTGAAATACTGCTGACAGAGTAAGATAAAGACAAAGGCTTGACCATTGGCTTAGGCAATATGGAGGGGCATAGTGAACTTGATGGACACAGCTTGAGAAGAGTTTTGGGGATTAGGGTCTTTGTAAAGTGAAGACAGAAGTGACGAAGTCGAGACAGAGTATATACAAAACTCTTTTAAGCAGTTTTAGAGAAGTTTTATAATAAAAGTTACTGATAAATGGTGCCCAGGCTATACAGTCAGGTTTTTTTTTTTTTTTAAGATTTTTTTTTTTTCAGCTTCCTTACATGCTAATGGGAATGATTCAGGAGAAAGAGGAAAAACATGATGCTTCAGGAGAGATAGGGGATAAAGGGATAATTATAGGAACAAACTTTAAATAGAGGAGAAAGAATGGGACAAAATGGGCAAATATAGGGATTGTACTTAGTTAAAAATATGAACAATTCATTCATTGGAAAAGGAAGGAATCATATTACTTGGGTACACATATTTATAAACTAGTAAATTTGTTAATGCAAATGTATTACAGATAGCTTCTAACTGTTTATAAACATCTTGGAGGGTAAAAGAGTGAATTGACCAGGGGAATACATCGTTTGAATCTTTTTGAAATTTGCAATCATAAATGTAAAGTGTGATCAGTCAGCATAGCATGGCCATGGTTTTTTCCAGTTATGGTCAACTGATTGGTTAAGTAGACAATAAATGATAAGATGAGTTCTCCCAGATTTGTTTGTCATATATGTGTAAGACAAAGGGAGAGAGGACAAGATGCAAGGACAAGATTATGATTAAAATGATGAATCATGAGATTTTAATCTGTTTTAGCATGGAGGTAAGGATACTAAAGGAGTAAGGTGGGATGACTAAAGGATGAAAGATGACTACAGCAGAGGAAGGAGGCTATAATCTGATGGTATGTGTTTTAAAGTAGTTAGATGATTTGATTTGATTTTTTGAGAAGGGAGAAATAACGATCTAATAATTGGGGTAGAGAGGAGCAAAAATAATGTCCTCATTGTCAGCTGGGTTAGAATTATGGAAAGAAAGGAACTTTGGTGGAGAGAATTAAGAGAGAGGTCATTTTACTAATGGCAGACTGAGTTTCATACATCGTATTAAAAGGTTTTTATAGTTATGGTGGATTAAGAAATTGGGCCAGATCAGGAGCAATCCAGAGCCTTAGAAAGAAGAGAATCTGAGGCATAATGGATTGCCTAAGGTTTAGGGATTTTTATGATGAATGAGACATACAGGCAGGGAGTCAAGGGTGATATTCAAAATATTTTTCTAATAACCAGCATGACATGAGCCCTGACCAGTCAGAATTGGCACCAACCTGTCACAACGTCCCAGTAATAAGCAGTTGTTATTATGAAGGATTCCAAACTGAATCCCAGAGCAGGGTGATGGAGCTGGACCGGTATGGTAGCAGGTTAGGGTAAGATAAACACTCAGTCCAAGGTTCCTCCTTGGGATTGATTTTTAAGGCAGTCTGTTATGACAATGTCTTGGGAGAATATTGGGAGTTCTGTCTTCACCTTCAATCTTCCTAGGGCACTGTCAATTATAAATATCTGAAAACTATATTTGCAATTATTTCTAAAAAAATAGAATTGGAGTTCAAAGGTATAAAAGCAATCCTTGCTCTGCATTTACTAATTGCTTGATCTTTAGAAAGTAATATAACTGTTCTGGGCCTCAGTTTCCTCAACCATAAAACAAACTAGATTGAAGTAAAGCATTCCTAAGGTCCCTTTTGTGGTAAGGATTTGAAATATGACTTATAGCTTGTGTCATGCAGGGGACACTGCTCGCTGCGCCGTTTGTCGTGCGGGGTCTCCGCTCCCGCTCCCCACATAAGAACGCAGGACACGGTAAGGCCAAACAGGAACACCCACGGAGCCATAGATAGGGGAGTCAAACCAATATATTCTCGCTGGTGGCTGGGCTGGAGACACAGGAAGCAGGATCTACATAATCTGCAACCCGCCATCCTAACAGCAGTCCGCGCTTGCCAGCCACCATCTCCTTGCTAGCCCCCATTCTTTTTGCTAGAGTAGCCACAGCCGTTATATTAGTGGCCAACGGCTTACGGGTTACAGCTGACGGCCAACTAGCCACAGCTGCTGGCCATCTGATCACAGTTGATGGCCATTTACTACCCGAGCCAGCACCTTTCTATGTGAGGCCGAGAGCCTGGAAACTGTTTTTTTGGGCTTTGTCCCCACAGCTTGTTTATAGTTAAGCATTTCCTTCATCTGCATGTTTCAGCTATTTCTACTTTTTTCTACTTTGTCATTTGTGCTTAGTCTTGATAAACGTTCCCTTCATCAAAATGTCCCCAACATCAAACAAGTTACTTTCAGTCTATTATGTGGTGATTTTCTTATTCTGTAAGGAAGAGGAAAAAAAAAAAAAAGACCTGAATTTCTATTTTCTATCATTAAAACTTGTTTGGTCTTTGTCCTACTCACTCTTTCAATACTCCTTAGGGAACATATATATATATATATATATATATATATAGTAAACTCTTCTGAGAGAACTTCTCATCTTTGCTAGTTCCTACACATTTTCCAGTAAGTTTTTAAAGTACTTAACTGTTAAGTGAATTTAAGCTATTCCTAAACTTTTAAAAGACATTTAGTGTTTAAAGGTTATCTCCTTTGTGGTTAAAAAGAGGAATGAGGAATAAAGTACTCTGGATAATAATCCGTGCTGTGTCACTTGTTTAGACAGTTAAAAAAAAGGTCACTGGGTGTTTTACTCAAAATTCATCTTTGCTTACTGCTGCTCCTTTCTTATCCGTGGAAAAGTATCCCTAGATTAATAGTCCAGAATCATTTCAATGCTAAAGACAAAAGTCCAATTCCAGTGACTTAAATGAATTGTATGCTATCTATTGCTATGCAATAGATTGCTCCAAAACATACTTTCTTAAAAGAACACTCGTCTATTATCTCAAAGTTGCTGTGGGTGGAGAATGTATGAGCACAGCTTACCTGGGTCCTGCACTTCACGGTCTTCACAGGGCTGCAATCAAGATGTCAGCAGTCTCTTCCGAAGGTTAGAAGGGTGAAGGACGAGTGGGGTTCGAGTAAGCCTGGGTACATACGTGACGGTCAGGAAGAGGGTGGATGGATTGGGACGAGCTGAGTGTGAGCGACGGCAAAGCGGAAGGCAGAAACACCGCCAAAGCGCAGACGGCACTCTTCCCACAGGAAGCCCAATCTCGCGGGATCTGTGGGGGTGGGGTCGGAGAATCCTGAGATGAGAAACACCTGTGTACCCTGGTTGCCCGAGGCCCCTTCTCCCAGACTTGTCAGTACAGCAGCTGGCTCACGCCACCTTTCTAGCCAATCCTAATCCTCCCCGAAGCTGTCCCTTCACCCCCAGCCCCAGGCAGAGCCCCAGTGTGTGGTGGCTGGCCTCGGGGGCACTGCCGAGTGTGGGGAATGGGGTTCTGAAGCTCAGACTGTGAAAGAGCAGGGCTACGGGAGACAGCATTCCAAGATCACTCAGTGGTTGATTTAGCTGCTTGGGCTGAATGACTCAATTCCTCCTTTGCTGTTGCCCAGAGATTGTCCTAGTTTGCTCAATGCTTGCCCTCTCCCAAATAGCAGCTTGCTTCTTCAAAGCGTGCAAGCCTAGATGACAGTAGAGTATTCCAATAAGACAAAAGTCACAGTTTTTGTAACCTAATCATGAAATTGACACCCATCCCTTGTGTTTTATTCTGTTCATTAGAAGCAAGTCATTAACCCACACTCAAGGGGAAAGGATAACACAAAACTATGAAGACCAGAATGTCGTATTGTTGGTAACTTTCTAGATCGCTAAAATTGGATTGTTGAGGGTCATTTTTAACGTTGTCTGCCACATAGATTCATTCAAATAACTGAAAAGGTGAGGGGTATCTTGTCTTCAAATAATGCCAGATAAACTGAAAAGATGCCAGCAAATTATCAGTGTTTCTCCATCACCTTTACTCCTCTTAATTTCATTCTAAGGTAAGTTCTCCTTTCATGGTGGCCCAGATTCGCTCCAGGTTTTCATCCCACCAGTTTAGCAATGCGGTGTAAAGGATGTTTCTTTCCTATTCTAGAATTATCTGGGACTTACAATCACCGTTCCTGTTTGGGTCACATGGTTATTCTGAAATCAGTCATGTGACTATTATTGGTCATTTTAGGCCGTATGCCTGCTTGTGAAGCTAAGAGGAGGGACATCCCCATCTGAATAGCATGGACCGAGAGCGATACTGCCTCGAAGAACATTAGGATGCTGGTCTCCAAAGAAGGGGCAAAAGATTCTGAGCATAAACAAAACAACAACAGTCCTACTTTACAACAAAACAACAGACTGTTATAATTTAACAGAGTATAGATCTATGGAACATGAAAGGCGTGGTGGCATTTGGGGTTTTGCTGCTTAATGATAGTTCAAGGATTCTGGAGATGCCATGTTGACACACAGGAACAAATCAGACACCTTTACGACAGAGTGCCTACTATCTGTTAGACACTGTGATAGGTCCTTTCCATACATGGTCTCATGAATACTTGCAGCAACCCTATCAAATCAGCATTGTTTCAGTTTTATACAAAAGGAAATATTTGACATTTGATTTTGAATCAAAGCTATACTGACTCCAAAAACAGTGCTTTCACGCTACCATAATAACTGTCAAAATATACAAATATTTTTATCCTGTTATATTTTACATTTATAGGAATAAGACTAGTATTTATGTTTTTATTTGTATGTTTTAATACAAAGTCTGATTTAATGTCTTGCATAGTTTATAGTTTAGTAACCAAATAGTTACTGAAATTAATAGTTACTGAAATTAAAAGGGCTTGGGGCATTGAAGTATATGTATATACTAAGTTAAAAATTTTGGCTAGAAATGGAAAAATAAACTCAAAGAAAATGAAGAAACAAACTTTTTAAAACAATGTTCTGATTAAATTTGATCTTACCACATAATTGTCTTTTTATTTTTTCTCTTTTTCTGGTCATCTTTACATTTTTGGTGTACCCATTGATATGATGAATATGGGAAAATTTTAGTGAAGAAGGAGAAAATATGCTTGCATATGGTAATACATAATAAGTAGCAGATAAGTGACTAACTACAGAACAGAAACTACAATTTCATATGACAATTATTTTTATCTTTGAACCTCAGTTTCCTTATCTACAGAAATAATAATAACCAGAAAGATTTTGTAAAGAATAGACACAATGTATATAAAGCAAACTGTTTAACATGTAATCTATACTCAATAAGTTTTTCCTGCTATTATCCAAACAAATTAAAATACTGCCTGACACAGACTCACGAAGTAACCAATTTACTCAAGAGAATAATTTAAATGGGTCTAATTTATTATTATTCAGATGTCTCTCGATGGACTGTTGTTACTCGTTTCTTAGAAATTTCTGAGTTTTCCCATCGTGTGATTGCTTCAAGATTTTGCAGAGTGTCTTGCAACCTGTAGTGGAAGTTAATATTTTGTCTGCTCAAGAGAATTCTTTAAATTTTGGATCATGAAGGAAGGCAGAGTCAGTCGCCCATAGGAAAGCTGAAGGCACTGGCTACCTGCATTTTTAGCTTTCCATGGAGCTGGGGTATGGACTGGTGGGAATTTTAAGCCAAACTTGAAGGAAGAAAGGGAGCTGTCCCTATGGAGTTTGGGAATGAGCATCCCAGGAAGTGGGAAGAACCCAAGAGTGGAGGTGCTTGGTACTTTTGAGGAACAGCAAAGAGGTCAGAGTAGCTGGGGCACTGTGAACAAGGGGCCGAGTAGCAGATTTGCAGACATATGTTATATACACATTATTCAAGAACCATTTAAAAGATGAAGAAACTGTGACCAAGACAGATTTATGACTTGCCCAAGATTCCGCAATGAGTGGCAAAACCCAGAACTCAGAAGCTCCTCTTCTGATCCCAAATTCTATGTGTTTATCAAGATGCGATTTCCTGTTTACTTCTAGATTTCCTTAACATTTTCTTTATCTCTGAGGTATTTTTTTGTTGTTGTTAAAGCTATCAGAAGTTAAGAATCACACCTTCTCAGGTTGCTTTGAATGTAGCACAAAGTCAAAATAGACGCTTTCTAATACCTTTGATGAATCTTTCTCACAATAGACTCAACTTTTCACTTCCTCATGATAGAATTTAGTGGGAATATTTTAGAGTAGATTCATCTGATTATCTAGCAGATTGGCAAATACTTTTTATATCTGCATTATATTATTTATTATAAAGACACAAAATTTTTACATGGAATCGAAAATTACTTGTATATTCAAACATCCAACTAAGGACACAAAGGTGAAAATTATATTCAATAGTTGAATTCATTCACAGGGTGCTGTTATACAGACACACACGCACACACATATGTATTACCCATAACTAAATGAGTACTCAAACCAAAAAAAAAAAAAAAGTTAAATCCCTAATGAAGAATTAAATGGGACTTTATTGATAGAATAGCATTATAACAGACAGTTGATTTAATTTGTGTTATTTTAAAAATGTAATAATTAAATATTCATGACATATTATACTTTATGAGACTTAAATACTCATACCAAAATCATATGGTGAAGATAAAATGCAGACAAAGAGTCTGGGTTCCCACAGCCACCGACCCCTAAATGACCTGCTAATAAATGCCAGATTCTCATCTTGTAAAACTCCTATGGGAGAATAATAAAGGATGAACATTTGGCCCACCATTTATTTTTATAAAACAAGCACCTTTAGTTTTCTTTCAGAAGAGTCATTTTCTTACTCTATAAAAGTCTGTGGTCCTTTATGAAAATGTGTACCTCATGTCACACAGCTAGAGCCATAAATCTGGGCAGTTACACACGGAAGTTCTGACATCCGGCCTAGCCAATCTAGATGATTTAAATTAGAGTTGAAATTTACACTTATATATTCTTAGTTTCTAGTACATTTACCAGCTAATTATATAATCCTTCATTTTTCTTGGACCATAGCTGTGAAATTTTAGGGAATAATTTTATGTAGATTCAAAACAGAAATACAGTGAATATAATCAGTCTTGTGATTAGTGATTGCTATAGACTAGAAATTCCCAAACTGTTTTATCTAGGGGACTACAGAACAGATGGGTATACTCATAGCACTGAAGAGAATAATGAGGTTGTGACTAACACAAATATAAACTAAAATAAATATATCAAAAATACTTAGAAGTGAATCAAAATTAAGAGGTCAAGAATACGCGTAGGTATGCCAAACTCTGTTTGCTATATCCACAGCTTTCCTTTAAGAAAAGTAACTTGTGTAATATTTGTGGTTAATAGGTGCTACAGCTCATGACACATAAGTCTACACAAACTTTGGTTATTACTCAGAGCAAGAATTTTTCCTGGAGCCAAAGGCCTAGCCCACATATTTAATCTTCTCTAAGGTAGTGTGGTAGGAAATCCTTGTCCCATAGATTAGATGCTCCATATTGGATAGCAGCAAATTATTCAATCACATTCTGACTGGGGGAAAAAGAAGTGCTAATTACATTTTAAAAATCAAATTATTAGCATTCCCAGATTTC
The DNA here is from genome assembly GCF_964194185.1 of Rhinolophus hipposideros. NCBI lineage: Eukaryota > Metazoa > Chordata > Mammalia > Chiroptera > Rhinolophidae > Rhinolophus > Rhinolophus hipposideros. Next base: position 28,561,452 of record NC_138053.1, read on the forward strand.
CCTAGTTTTCAGATTCTCCATGTGGTTTGCTCTGAATCGTAGTGTTTGAATCCCTAGGACACGGATATTTATGGACAATGACAAGTTCTCTGAGCTTCTAATATCTTATGATGAGGTCAACATAGCTACACAGTGAGAGTCTCTTCATTGTAGAAGTAAAGAACCGGTTCTTGATGGTAAAAAGTGCTAGATAGATTTGGGGTTGAGGAGAAAGAGGAAGAAAAAGAGAAAAAGAAAAAAGAGAGAGTGAGAAGAAGGAGGAGAAGGAAAAGAAAAAGCAGAGGAAAAAGAGGGGGAGGCAAGACAGAGGGTGGGGGTTAGGGGAGAGAGAAGAGTGGAGAGAGAGAGACGAAGAGAGGGAGAATGAAAAGGGAAGTTACAAAATAAAAATACTTCCCAGTGGATTTTACCTAAAAAACTTAAATTCCAACATCCATGAAGAAAATTAACCTAAAGAAGACAGCCAATAATAATATCTAAATCAGCAATGGAAAGATTAATTCAAAGCAGAGAAAATAAAAAATAAAAAAAATAACAGAACTACAGAACTTTAGTTTAGTTTAGAATAAGTATAGTTTGGACCCACAAAGAAACAAAGAAGGACAAATAACAAATAGGCAGAGATAATAAAAGAAAAGTTGGGTTACAATTAATCAAAAGAGAAATCTTAAATTTAAACAAAAATTACATATAGAATAAACTCTAGAATGAAGTTGAAGTTGGTTATATATTCTCCGTAGTGGAAGGCTTAATGGCAGAGCGAGGAGTATGTACACAGCTGACAAAGATCCTAGATTTAAATGTGAGCTCTGCATTTTTAGCTGGATGACATTTCGCATGTGACATAAACTTTCTATGTCCCTGTTACTTCATCTATAAAATGGAAATATAAATATTTTATATCTAAAAAGGTTATTACAAAAGCTATTAAATAGGTTAATTATTTTCAAGTGTTTAGAATAATGTCTGGTATATACTAATTGCTCAGTAAATGTTAGCAATTATTATTTCTTTTCTGGATGTTTGAAATAGTTCATTGTAAAGTATTTTTTAAAAAGGCAGAGGGGTGAAATAGAAACCATTATAAAAAGTGTAATGAGGTGAGAATATGCCCATAAAATAAATACACAGGTAAAGTTGTTCACAGAAGACATACAATGTGGAATATTAGTTTTAACAGAAACCTGAAACTCAAATATCATATTTTCTCAATTAAAGACTATAAGTGAGGCAGAGAATTAAAGTAATTTATTTGTTTATGCTAAAGGAAATCAAGAGATACCATTTTAATTGAGGCAATATTTAGAGAAATATAAAACACTAAAAATGAAAAAGTCATCTAGTGCATATACCATAGAATAGAAAACAATGGTATGAACAAAGAATCCTAGAAATATAGAAATCAAACATCAAGATACCAAATGTAAGAATTGATATATCAATGACCTAAAGAATCTGTAAACTAGTTAAATGATACTATGTAAAATTAAAACCTGAAGTGTTGCATTAAAAAATAATAGGCTACTATATGCTATAATATTTAAATTAGAAAATGAAAACTAAATTATACACTGTCTGAAAATAAGATAACGTTGAAGATTTATTAGGAAAATGAAAAAAATTAAAATGTGGCTTGGTTGGTAAACAAAAAGCAAGTATCACAAAGAGGGTAATTTTGTATTGATAAACTATACAATCTACAATTAAGATAGAATTATAGATCTGATGACCTATATTATCTAAATACACAAAGAAAAAAGAAAACAAATTAATTTATAAAGATAGAGTTGTTACAATAGATATTAACAAACTTATATTTTGATAGGTAATGGGATTAAATGTCATAGAAAGCTATGCAAACATAAATAAGTTTTGACATTTCATATAAGCATATATAACTAGACTAAGTATGAATATTCAGCATTATATAAATATGTATATATATGCAAATCATATACCTTAGTATCCTATAAGCAGATACATTATTTGGCATGTTTATAATGGTTAAACAGAGGCTTTAGAAAAATACTCAACTTGTCTAGAAAATAGTATTTATTTAGTAGATATTTTCTGCTCATAATGTGTTATACGAAATGACCTTTATTAGTAACAGATTAAACAACCAAGCAAATAACTTTTTGTTCATTTGAGCTTTTGATTTCTATTTAAAACCTATGAAATTTAAAATCACTTTTCTAAATAACTCTTGAATCAAAGAGGAGATCAAAACTTCATTTGTAGAGTGTTAAGGAAATATTAGCTATATCAAAAGACAGAGAAAACATGGAAGTTATCCAATTCATTTTATGAATCTAGCATAATCTTGATATCAAAACCAGAAAAAAGAAGCTATCAGAAGAAAAAAATTAAAGAATAACCTTGCGTACTAATATAAAGACACAAAATTCTTAATGGAATGCAAAGAAACACTGGCAGAAATATTAACCTAGACCAAGTAGGATTTATCCCAAAAATGTAATTAATTTTTAGTTCTCTTATATGTGATAATTGCATCAACACTAGAAGCAAAACAAGCCATATGAGAATTTTAAGAGATGTCTCTTTAATAGAGAATTTTAATAGGCTAATAGAATTTTAATAGACACATAACCTCTCTAATACTTCAGTTTCCTCATTTGTAAAATGTGCTTAATAATGGTATGTACCTCAGAGTTTTATTGTGGAGATGAAATAAGTCAATTTAGGTAATATGTTAACGGTGTCTGAGAGTGACATATAAATGTTAGCAGCTGTTTTTAACAACTATATCCTTTAAAATTTAGATAACGAAGGCTGCATAATAATAATATTATTATTCGTGTACCACCTAATGTATACTATTATATACATCAACATATATATATATATATATATGCCCAGATCCAACATCATGATTAATTGTAAAACAGAAGAGTTATTGTCATTGAAATGAATAAAAATGTGACATGCATATGATTATTACTTTAAGTATTTTTCATAACTTTGGCCAATATAATATTATTTAAAACAATAATAATAGATATAATGATTGGCAGAGGAAGACAAAGTTATAATTTAATTTACTTATATACTTGTGTAATATAATTTACTTATATTAGCTGAAAACTTTTCAACTTATCATACTTTATACCTCATAGAATTCTGTAAAAGACACAAAATAAATACACAGCATTTCTATGCACCCAAAATAGAAGAGAATATTTTATAGAAGGCTCCTTTCTCATTAATGTAAATAACATAAAATAGTATAGAATAAAACCAAAATGAGACCTATGGTAGGAGTATATGAAGGCAACTATTCATATTCACTTATTATCAGTAAGCATTAGAGGGTGGAGTAAGTGGAGAAATGTTGTGTGTTTCTGGATAGAAAGGTTAAATATTATAAACATACTTTTAAAAAGTTAAATCATATATTAGAATAGTAAGAAAAAAACAGGCAAAAATAAAAATAAAGATTAAAGAAATAATTGAGAACTGAACCACCCAAGGTCAACATCTTAATGTAAATTTCTCCCTTTCTATGTGTCTTTACAAAAATAAATTGTACTATAAATAATAATATCTTGCATATTTTTATTTATTCATTTTTAAATTACTTTTAGGTTTTCAAAATAATATAATTATTGGACATTACAAACCACAGAGTGATAACCCCCAAAGTCTACTACCCCTTTGACACTGTACATGGCTATTACAATACCGTTGATGTGAGTATATTCCTTATGCTGTACTTTACATCCCATGACTATATATATACACATACATATATGTATATATGCATATATGTATATATCTGTATATATATAGATATATACACACACACACACACACACACACACACACACACACATGAGGTCTGACAATTAAGATCATGAACTTACTACCTTGCCCTTGCATTGGCAGTACGGTACAGTTTGGAAGGGTTTCCTAAACTTGGTATATCAGTGTCTCACAGCTGTGTTTGTGTCAACATGTGCCGTGTCTTACTGAATGGTGTTCATTATTGTTGTTGAGTGCTTTGTGTGCCTTTGCAAGAATGCCTGAGCTTGAATTAGAGCAAAGAACAAATTTCAAATTTCTTGTTAAACTTGGCAAGAGTGGAAATTAAATCAAGGACATGTTAGTCCAAGTTTATGGGGATAATGCCATGAAGAAAATGGCACTGTACAAATGGATTAAATGTTTTTCTGAGGGGAGAGAACGCTTCACCGACGAATAGAAGTCAGGGCGGACAGCAACAAGCAGAAATGACAAAAACATTGCAAAAAATCATCGAATTGTGCATCAAAATCATCAGCTGACTGTGAGAAGCATAACAGACCAAGTAAACATCGATAGAGAAACAGTTAGGAAAATCTTAACTGAAAATCTTGGCATGAGAAAAGTGTGTGCAAAAATGGTCCTGAAGGATCTCACCGATGAACAAAAGCAAAGGATAGTCGAAGTTGCCAAGACCTTCTGGAGAGGCAACACCACGTTTTAGGCCATGTTATCACTGGTGATGAAACATGGGTGTATCAATATGACCCTGAAACAAAGCATCAAAGGGCACAATGGAAGTCAGCCAATTCTCCACGACTAAAAAAGTTCTGTCAGTCCAAGTTAAGAGCCAAAAACGATGTTGGTAAACTTTTTTGATATCAGAGGGATTATTCATTATGAATTTGTACCGACTGGACAGTTAACCATGTTTACTATTTGGAAGTGCTGTAAAGGCTGTGTGAGAAGCTTAGACAACCTGAACTTTTTGCCAACAATTAATGCCTCTTGTTTCACGACAATGCACCGGCTCACACGACACTGTCTGTGAGGGAGTTTTTAGAGAGTAAACAAATAACTGTATTGGAATGTTCTCCCTACTCATCTGATCTGACCTCCAGTGACTTCTTTCTTTACCTGAAGATAAAGGAAATATTGAAAGAAAGACATTTTAATGACATTTAGGACATCAAGGTAATACGATGACAGCTCTGATGGCCATTCCAGAAAAAAGAGTTCTAAAATTACTTTGAAAGGTGGACTAAGTGCTGGAATCGGCGCATAGCTTCCCAAGAGGAGTGAAGGTGACCTAGTGATATTCAGCAATGAGGTCTGTAGCATTTTTATAGGATGAGTTCGCAAACTTAATTTTCAAACCTCTGTATTACACTTGATGTCCTGAATGTCATCAAAATGTCTTTCTTTTAATATTTTCTTTATCTTTCGGTAAAGAAAGAAGTAATTGGGGGCCAGATGAGGTGAATACAGAGGGTATTCCAATACAGTTATTTATTTACTGGCTAAAAACTCCCTCACAGACCGTGCCGTGTGAGCTGGTACATTGTCATGATGCAAGAGCTCCTTCGGGACCATTTTTGCACACACCTTTCTCATGCCAAGATTTTCAGTCAAGGTTTTCCTAACTGTTTCTCTATCGATGTTTATTTGGTCTGTGCTTCTCACCGTCAGCTGACAATTTTGACGCACAATTCGATGATTTTTTGCAATGTTTTCGTCAATTCTGCTTGTTGCTGGCCACCCTGACCTTTCTTTATCAGTGACACATTCTCTCCCCTCAGAAAAACATTTAATCCATTTGTACACTGCCATTTTCTTCACAGCATTATCCCCATAAACTTGGACTAACATGTCCTTGATTTCACTTCCACTCCTGCCAAGTTTAACAAGAAATTTAATATTTGTCTGTTGCTCTAATTCAAGCTCAGACATTCTTGTGAGGGCACACAAAAACAATGATGAATGCACCTTACCGAGCTGTTAGTACAGTGCTGCCAATGTAAGCGCACGGTGGCCAGTTCATGAACTTAATTGTCACAGAGACACTGAGAGGTCCATCTTGAAGGGAAAGCATGAATTTGCATGAAATGTCATTATTAGAGCTCCTCTTCCATACCCCAGCTATGCAAGCATCATGAGTTCTTAAACCAGATCAGAGCATCAAGGAGACCCCAAAATTTCTTGGGCATCTATTCGTACTATTTACCTCTGATAAACATAATGTTCTAGTCTATCTTTACAAACGATGGCTCAAGAGGTTTCTGTGCTGTACTTGGGAGTAGGATGTTATCATATGCTGGGAACACCTATGCCTAGAATCAAGGCTCCTGGGTGTTTTGTTCTGAGTACTGTCAATTTCTCATGCACTACCATGGATCCGATTATGGACTATTATCCTTCCTTCACTCTAAGGGTATGCTAATATGTTCTGTTTGTTCATCCTTGCCAGTGGACTAACAGTGAAGGTTCCATTTTCTTAGGTTTGTTTACTCCAGTTTCTAATCATTACTTAAACCAGATATTTCTGATATAGCTTTGAATAAAATTTCAAATGTAAACATATTATTCAAATCTATTATAGACATTTCTAATTTTAATATATATTCCAAATGTGTCAGAACACACAAATATGGATTATATGTATACTGGTACTTAAATAAGATATTGGGGTTTATGGTAGAACCAATGAAGCATTTTAAAATTTCACCTAGATGTGAATTATTATGTTTTAAATGTATTTTTAAAATAATGAAGACCTACAGTAATTGTGTAGAAAATTTAGAAAGTACAAAAGAAATAAGAAAATAAAAATTAAAAAATGAATTCTAGTAAATAGAGATGAATATTCATAACAATATTTCATAAGTCTTCACTGATTTTTTGGTATATCTACATATTACTAGAAGGAGACCACAAATCTGTAGCCTATTACTTGCTTTTATCATACAATGATTACCGAAAGCAATTCCAACTATCCAAAAAATTTTCAAAACCTCAATCGTAATATATACAAAATACTCCATTGTCTTATTGCACGATAAGTTTTATAAATCTCCCTCTTGCTAAGTATAAAATTAATTACCAATTTTCCTATTATAACAAATAATGCAATGAAAATCAGTGGACTAAAATCTTTTTTGATTGTGTCATAAGAATTCCTAAAAGTGGGATTGCTAGATATTGACTTTTTTCCCTTTTTCAACATTTATTGTTAAATAGCAATCTACAGAGTGTTTATTTATCCAACTTTCTGCAGTGTATAAGAATGGGCATATGACTTCTTCAGAAATAAAAACTATGAAATGTTTACTTTATGAGCTTGCCATGTGGTAAATGGTATCATGATGTCTAATTTTGACGTTCACTACAAAAGCTGAAACTATTTTCATATATTACTAGACTGGAAAATACATCCTTTGTCCTTCCCTTTATCTTCTAACCTAAAACATATATGTGAAAGCTGAATTGGGTGAGAAATGGCTGCAAAGATAACCACCTACTAAAAACCGCAATTACTTTTGCACCAATCTAATGTTAGTAATCAATTTTGAAAGAAGTTGAAGTTGACATAGTTTTTCAGTTTAAGTCAGCCACATGCATACTATTTTATAAAAACACATAGTTTGAGATACCTTCTCTGGCCATATTATTTCTTGTATATATACTGTTGAATTTTTAAAGGGGTGTGGATAAACAAAAGAAATCTAGATGGGTTATTTATGTCACATGTTTAATTATTTCTAACATATGATCCAAAAAAATGGATTTCTTATCGTATAGTTCATGATACAAATGATTAAACATGATTAAAACAAGTAATTAAACTTGAATATTAATAGTAATATTTTTTGATCTTTTGGGATTGTTAAATCTAAAAGCAGAAAGTAGTTTAATTTTGCATTCGCATAATCTGTCCTGTACACAGTTTTAATATTGAGAAAAGTACTCATTTGAGACTAAGCATTTGTTTTACTTTTTATTCTAGAAGTTACTTTTTTTAGTTCTTAAGCAACAGTCAGACGTTATTTATTCTTTAGTGTTAATTAAAATATTTATTACTATAATTAATAATTTTAAATTAACAGTTTAAGGTATGAAACATTTTTGATTCATGTTTCAACAAATAAAAGGTTGATTCCTTTTGATCAAAACATACTTTTTTGCACTTCTATTAATCTATTCAACCTATACTCTAATTTGTTTTGATACATATTAGAAAAATAGATAAATATGAGTAAATTAGGCATTCAGAATGTCTTGAAGAGTACATGTGCTAATCTAAAATATATACATTCTTTTTGAAACAAATGTAAGAGATTTGTTGCAAGAAAGGAGGACTGCTTTAATAACATTACTGATTCTTAAAACCTGTTGGAAAATGAAGCTAAACCGAGAGAAAAAGCCCTGTGGGTGTTATGAATCCAGTTAAGCTTCATACATATGTTTGCTGACAGTTGGAAGAATGGGGAATTTCTCATTCCCCTTTGACTGCATTAAAAAGCACGGAAAAGCTTGTGGATTCAGGTTTCATGCTCTTTGCAACTGAATTCCTTTCCTTTTCATATTTTAAATTTGTAACATGTTCTATATAGTCCTTAAGTGAACATCCTGTTTTCAGGACTTCTAAAACTCCATTGCTTTGAACAGTGTGCCACATGGCAATTCTGCAAACATAAAGAGTCCAGCTGTTAAGATGGAAAATACCATATAAATCACTGTAAAAGCATTTTGTCTTACTACTTTGGAGAGCCCACTGAAGTATTTTAAAGGAAAGGGATACTAATTTTAAAAGTCTCCAAAAAGCACTGTCATGATTCTTTGGATTTTAGTTTAGAATCTCAGCCTGTTTCATGACAGGAAGGTTTACAAAGCTTGTTCCCTGAGTAAAGAAATGCTTTTACCGGTAAATTTCTCAAGTGTGCTCTTGTCTCTGACCTCCTGCATGCGGTTTGTGAAATTTGGAACTGTATGGTAACTAATTCTATTTAGGTTACCATATTTAAATAGAAAGTTCTTTGGAATAAAATTGTAGTTATTTCCACCTCATTCTTAAAAATCAACTCTGGTGCAAGTCTTCTGGATTGAAAATGTTTCTGGGAAGCGAGCACCCTCAGCTAGAACGTACTAGAATTTGGAACATCCTGGAAAACTAGGCATGATAATACTCATAGTATTAATGCCATTGGTAGTCTCTGTTCTTGATGTTTTACATTTTTAAATTGAGCTAATGTTTTACACAATGACAGAGAGACTTATAGGAGAAGTCTAAATGCTATAAAAGAGAGGGCTTGGATTTAGGAAAACATTAGACTGATGAACAATATTGAATGCTGCTGAATACATGTTAGTTTCCAATCCTGTTTTAGTGTAAAATTCCAATGTGTGTAGCCCACGAAGGTGGCCTTATTGTCTCAATTCAGTTGCCTCTTCAGTTTTCATGGAAGTATGGAGTTACCACTCTAGGCAATCTCCAGCAGTAAACAAAATCTCTGCAACTAAGGGAAATAACTTGAAATGGGAATTAACTCATGTCAGTTTGTCCTGATTTTGTGAAATTAATTTTACTTTCTTGACTTCCAAATAAGGCTCTTCATCATTTTTATTTCCTAATTGGGCTATTTCAAAGAACTTGATGAGCACTCTCTTTCTTGGAATATATATATATATATATATATATATATATATATATATATATATATATACATTCTTTTTGAAATGTATACAGAATACATATATATTCTATCTGACTGGGAGGCAGTAGAAAATAGAGTTATGGTTATAAACTGGATTCAATATACAGTTTGTGACAAACTATTTAACTTCTATAAGTTTCCTCATCTATAGAATGGCGGGGAGAATGATAACACCTTGTCAGAGAGCTGCTATAAGGATTACATGAATAAATATTTTGTTAAGAATTTGCCACAGTACGTGGCACACACACACAAAAATGCTTGGGCAGGGACAGATGATAAACAGACCAAGCACACTGGAATTTATAGTTATAGTTGATTATCTTTGTGCTTAATAGTAACTTGGAATAATTTAGAAATATAGTGTTAGAAATGGGTAGGCTTTAAACTTTATTCAGTCAATAATTTCTTTTTGTAGATGAAAAGTTTAAAATTAATGTAAGGATTTGACTTGTCCAAGGCCACTTAATGAAAGATCTAGAACAAGATTCTCCACCTCCGTTTTCTAAGTTTGGTATCTTCCTATCATACCACATTCTAACTACACATTGCTCTTTTTTTTTTTTTTATCAGTGGGGGTGAAACATATGCTTGGCAACATATCTGTTGTGAAGATACTAGACAAGTTTGCTTTCTCATTGAACATTTTTAGATATGCCATGTCGGTTGACTAAAAAAAGATGTCTGAAGCAAAGCATGAAGGAGATTGTTTCTGATGTTTCCATTATGTAGACATGACGATGATATATTTCAATAACCAGCTTTTAAAAGAACAAACTCATTAAACTTAATATTCAAAGAAGAAAGTCATCTATTTATTTAACTCATAAGAATGAAACATAGAGGCAAGATCTGGATGTACATGTTTTCAAAGTCATTTTGCAATGAAATGTAAAGACAGACAAAATAATGTCTTTATGGGATCAGGTTAATGCTTACTGTGCCTGGAGCTTCCCTGTCTGACAAGGAAGAACTTAGATTTATCAAATGTTAAACACATGGCTTTAACGGTTCATATTAGGAGCGTTCTCGAGGGATTTGCACTAGTTGTGAGGTTGTATTCACTTCACTTTATTTCTTTCCCGTGGCTCTCCTATTTCCCTTTGGGATCTGTTTCATGTGTCTGTTATTGCTTTGAAGATTTTTCATTTCTATCTCATGCTTAACACCTGCCATTGACTTCTTGTATAAGTTATGAGAAATGAGTAGCATTGTTCCACCTGAGAACTAGTCTTTATAAGATAAATGTGCCTGTATTGATTTAGAAAAATAAAAATCAAAATTATATTCCACCCTCCCTTTTACATTTTGGTGTCGATAAATTTTTGGAAACTTCATATTTTAATTTTTATCTCTTTAATTATTCATTACATCATTCTGGAACAATGTAAAATGACAGATATTCTATGATTTTGTTTTCAAACAATAGTATATGCTTGAGAACATTGAACATGGGGATAATTTGAGACCCCAGGAAATTCTTTCTTTTAGAGGACCATTTAATCCCAGTCATCTATACGTTTTTGAATTTTTTATATGGTTATAAATATCTTGTAGCAATTTGAACTTGAAGAGAGAGTTACACATTGCTGTGTTATAAAAAGTTTTATCCAGGCTGTATTCAGGATCCCTTCGTGAGTATTTGATTGGCAATCATATGGAGAGATCATCTTTACCTTCTGGTTTGTTTCTGTCAGTGTGTAGGTGGCAAGAGCAGTGCATTCGGATTGTAAATCTATCATCATTGATGTAAATAACAGAAAAATATATTTGTGAATGTGCTTAAAGAATAAATCACTGTAAAACACTCAGCCTGTATTTCTGTGGTCGTATCTGTTCCTTCTCTGTTTTTATTAGACTTGAATGATTAAACACTAGAAATCAGGTTAAAAGAAACAACATACTGTAGTATGAAAAAAACCCCCTCATATTTAAAGGGATGCTTCTTACTTTCTTAAATAAAATCTTTATATTTGCCTTTCTGGCAGACTCTTCTTCCTCATAATTTTCTAACTCTTTTCAGTAGGTACCACTACCATATAACTTTTCTGGATATTACAGTTATCCTTATAATGTTAGGCTTCATAATTTAAGCTATTTTAATTTAGAAATAACACAAGTCACTTAATCTAATCAGAATTACGTTTTAATTAAAACCAGATCATTTAATAAATAAAAATGTTTTAAAGAGGCTTGAGTGGAGATTTTGTCAAGTAGCAAGCATATGGGTTCTAACAGTAATGATTATTTTCAAAATATAATCTGAAGTCAGTTTTTTGATGTCATACTTCTGATTCTTCTCCAAAATGAGTAAAGTGAATTTATAGTTACGTACAATCATATGTGGAACAAATTTAGTCTTTATTCTTTATTCTGTAAGACTGGTTCTTTCCAAATAGAATGACCATGGTTAGATCTATTAGGACAGAGGAAAATGTCCTGCTCTTCACTATTTTCATATACCTCACGTATTATCTCCTGGCCACATCACTGGCTGAAATTGGTCACAGCTCTCACTTATTTGCTTTCAGTATGACGTGAAAGAAAATTTTAAGTTATTTGATCGTAAGGCTTGTGTCATTATAATCACATTTTCATCTTTTCCATAAATGTTACCCATTATTAAATGAATTCATTTGCCATTTTGCCTACAAACTCCAGATAAATGGGGAGAATGTGGGGTTTAGGATTGACCGATATTTCTCTAGGAGATATAAAATGTTATGAAAGCAACACCATGCTACATATTGGAATGGCATCAAGCTTTATTAAAAATGTGATCATGAGTAAATACCATAATCATTTTAAATTTTAGCTATCATAAGTATAATTCTGAAGCTTAAATGAGATAATGTATGTGAAAATGCTTGTCAACTATTAAGGATTTTACTAATGCCATTAGTGTTGTTTTTCTCTTGAGGATGAATTAATTCTATAAATGGATTAATTTTATCAGTAGTATGTTAACTTCTCTAATTTTATCCTTTAAGGCATTTATTTTCTTAAATTTTCATGATTCCCTTTTCCAGATTAATCTAAACACTTACGACTGGTTAGGCAATAAGCAATTTACCAAAAGTTTCCTATTGGTATATGTGATAAAAAAACTATAGCCTAATGGGAGTAGACACATTTAATGCAATTTTCAAAACTGATTTATATATAGTTTTCTAATTCTATTGCTTATTCTATGCCATGCTCTCTTCTCAGTGCTCTACAAGTATAAACTTATTTAATATTTGTAACAACCTTATGAAATCAGTATTATTAACTCCATTTTGCTGATGAGAAAACAGACACAAACAGGTTAACTTGTTCAAGGTCATAACTTATATTACATTTGTAAGTACATATATTTATATATTTAAAAATAAAATAAATTTAGGATTAATAATACAGTTTTTAAAATATAAACATAATATTAGACTACTAAAATGGTAGTATGACTAAACTCGATATTGAAAAATCAAGTGTTGAAGACCTTTACTCATTTTAATAATATGGCCTATGTGTGCTTTAAGCCACGAAGATCTTGACATTATTTCTGCAGTATCATTGTCTTAGTCCTTAGTACTAATTTTTAAGAGTAGAATATCATGTCATTTCCATATCCATGGAAATAGTGGTTTATGAAAACATTTCCACTTCTCATCTACACGTCTGTAGGATCCTAAAGTATGATTAGCAATAGAAGCCTTGTTTTCTAGTCATATTTCTACCATGGTCTTGGCCTTCTTCTTTCTAGGCTTTCTACCCAAATAACTTCCTAGTTAAGGATGTTGTCTTTCACTAACAATATGAAAATCAATCAGATCTCCTTATTTGGTTCTTTTCTTTTAAGCATGGTTATTCAATTCCATATTTGGGTAAATCTTTACTAGAGGGACTTTCTAAAATATTTGATACACCTTCATTGATCATTATATAGGTTATTCATAGCACATATATTCTTAGAGAACTTACTCTGTGCCATGAGTTAGGGAAGACAGGTAAAATACCTATTCTTCAAATATAGTTCAGGAAGGGGATGTTAGAAAGATAATGAGTTTTTAGTTGACAGAAAGTTTAGCAGAAAATTAGGACAGTGACTAGGTGGCCTTTAATACTGGCCCTTAGCTGTGCAAGATCTAATCATCTTCAAGATAAGAAAGCCTAGTGTGGCCATTGCACAGTAAGTGAAGAGGAATGTGGTACAAGATGAATTCAGAGTGGTAGGCAGGAGTTATTGTGGTCCTTATAGGAAAAAACGTTGTATTTATTTTCAGTGTTATGGAAAGCCATGTGAGGATTTTAAGCCAGGGAATAACACAAACTCAATCATGCTTAGAAAATCTATTCTGGTTTTGGTGTGGATAACAGTAACTGGGGCCAAGGGAAAGAATATGTGTGTCCCATGGGTTCCCTGAAATGATCTTTGGCAGGTGTGCACTAGTGAGCACCATTACCTCCATCTATGCCTTTCTATGAAAGAATAGAACATTTTTCAGAATTCTTTGATATATATACCATGTTAAGTATATTTCACATACATTTAATTTAGACATAACACAAACTTATTTTTGCCCCACAGAGTTAGAAATATTTGGATTTTGACAAGTATTAGATTAATGCTGAAATGACATATTTGAAAAATATATCTAGTGTTATATGACATAACAGCAAATTATTTTTTCATTTTGGTATGGTAAAGTCATTGAACCTCTTTAATGTAACATGCTTTTAAATTGTTACATTGTTCCTGATAATAGTATATAGTGGTACCGTGGGACAGGGCAATTTCCTGCCATTTTATGCAGCATTGTACTGGTGGGATATGAGATCATGTCATGAAATCCAGGAGTGTAATTTATAAAACCATTGGTACAATTTTGCCTGATGTCATATAGTAGACTTATCTAAAGGACTTTGTAGGAAGCAAGGTCTGATTTCTCTAACCCCAATTTGTTTTCATCTATTTTAATTAAAATAAAAGAGTGAGAAGATATTTTCTCTAATCTGAAAGTGGCCTTCCACTTTACGTGATCTTGTTTTCTTTAAAAAAAAATTGTTTTTCTTTAGGAATATTATTACTCCTTAGTTTTAGGAAAATTTTCCAGTAACCTTGTGGTTTCTTCTATATCCTTTATTCATAGTAGTTACAATAAAGTATAAAACAGCTTTAGTATTCAAGGTCCAGTAGGAATATATTTATTCATAGAAAAAATTGCTATGGACAGCATGCAAAAATTGCTAAGGACAGCATGCAGAAATTTTTATATAAAGTAGTCCCAAGTGATATTGATAGAAATTATTTTTGATACCTTGTATTTCAAAATATGTTGTAGAGAAACAACAACAAAAAATGTTGTAACGGAATGTTTTTACGTGCATCACAGAATATCACTTTGGCCTATTCTGTTTATTACAATGGACATTACAGCATTTGGCACCACTGAAAGCCAGGCCTTATAATTAAGTCACATCTTTTCATTTTCTGGACCAACAATCATGGGGTAAAAAATTTATTCTGTAAACTTTATTTAAATATGGATTATTAGAGGATATCATCTTTTTTTTTTCCAATTTATATATCTGTGTTTGGTCACAAATGAAAAGTAGCATATCTGTTTAATATATCTAAGTTTCATTCACCAGAAGACTAAGATTTGGTGCAATGACTAGGCTATTGTCTAAAGAAAACACAAGATCCTTAGTATTTGATATCTGCACCTAGAACATAGTATAAGGATGCCTCATGCTGTCGTGGGTCACACATATACAGACGAGGCTGCGAAAGCTGTTGTTTCACACTCCTACCAGGAGGCTGTCAGTCCTCACTGACAGTTTTCAGCACTAGTAGAACTGATGCCAGTTCAAACCTATTTAGGATGAGTGCAATGATCCCTTTTGGAAAAATGGCTCATGACTACCGCTGTAGTGTGACTATGCGACAGCGACTTTTAATGTGCCAACGGTATCTACAGAGTACCACCAATATTCTCCCACAGACTACAGATAAGACAGAGGAAACTGGTTGGCCTGAGCCTGGATAAAAGCTCCCAAATCATGAGCTTAACCACAATAATAATACACAGGAATGGAAAGGCTGCAGAGAATATCTAGTACAAATCTTACTTCTGACAAATGTTGCTTGAAAGGCAGACATAGTTTAAGAAGAACATACTTAAAGTCCATGTGCACATGCACCTATTAAACTGTTTTTGTGTTAGACAAATCTAAATGGATAGAAATGATGCTAAAATGACATGAAGGAAACTATGAAGTGTATCTGAAAAAAATTTTAACTTTCATATATTTTATGTAAAATCAGAAAAAATACAAGCCCTCAGTAAAAGTAACAACCATCTACAATAACAATACTTAGGAAAACAACTGTTTGGTACATTTATGACCAGCAGATTCCATAAACGTATAAATGTGAATAACTGTATAATATATAAACAGTTCCAAACATAGAGTTATATTCATTTATGTAATTTAAGAAACACTGAAACAAGCAATATTTTAAATGCTAAATAAAAATGAATCAATATAATTCACATAACAACTTTGTAAGATAACGATTATTATTACCCCATTAAACAGATTGACGCAAGTGTCCATCAACAGATAAATGGATAAATACATTTTGGTATATCCATACAATGAAATATTATTCAGCCATAAAAAGGAAGGAAGCAAGCACTGAGTGCTGAACTTTGAAACATTAGCTAAGTGAAAGAAGACAGGCAAAAAAGTCACATATTATATCATTCTTTTTATGATATATCCAGAATGGGCAAAAATCTGCTTCTGTCAAGAAGAAGATTAGTGATTGTTAGGAGATGACGGTAAGGGCAAATGGGGAATGATAACTTTATGGGTGCATAGTATTTTTCTAGGGTAATGAAAAAGTTTTGAAACTAGAAAGAGGTGATGGTTGAAGAGCATTGTGAATGTACTTAATGCCACTAAATTTATACTTTAAAATGGTTAGTTGTGTGTTATGTAAATTTCACCTTGATAAAAAATAAATAAAAGAAAACTGAAGCACAGAGAGGTTAAATAATTTGTCCAAGGTTACAAGAATAGTAAATTGTAGATCCAGGATTGCAACTCAGGCAATATATGTCCATATACTATGTGCTCAAATACTATGAGTTACCTAAGATAGAATTGCATTTTTTGCTTTTAACTTGATGTTTTTGTAAGCAATTTCCTTATAAGTAAATATTCTTATAACTTTCATTATTAAAATATAAAATAAATGTAACCAGCACACTTTTGCATTTAAATAAGTAACTACTTTATGTTCAATGTACATTTCCCTGAGGATCTGGCATGATGACCTGAGGATAGAGGCAGCCTTACCTGGTATTGTGGTAACTCCTTATTTTGAGGGAAGAAGTTAGATACAGAAGGAAGAAAACCTGGCTCACTTACTGCTCTTTTTCTGGCAGAAGAGCACTACATTTTAAGAGAGTCCATTGAAGCCAGAGAGTCTCTTTAATATCAGGTAGAAGAGTTTGGGGTACATTCTAGAGATGTGGATGATTCCACAAAACAGGGTTGTTCAGGTCAACCAAGGCGCTCCCTCCCAGAAAGCAATTAGAAAAATCCCTTTCCGTTCTTCCATTGTCAGACACAATGGTCTTGGAAGTGAGGGCAGTTCTGGCAGCGGGAAGATACAAGGGGCACGAGGATGAAGCGTTAATGAATTTCTTCAAATTACTTGGAGCTAAAATGAGTGACCTGAAAATATTATTTAGTTAATAGAAGTGATTTTTAAAAATAAATATGTGCCATATTGAAAATATCTCTTATGCCGTTGCAAGAAATGGGAAAAAAACTTAACTGTATATACTGGTACTGTGATTTTTTAAAATGAGGAAAAATTTTTGACTAGTGTAGCTTCCAAAGGACATATACCAACTGTTAGTCATAATTATTCTTTGGGAGGTGGCAGTAGTATTAATTTTTACCACCATATACTTCCGCTTGTGAATCTTTTAATATTTGTACAAATAATATCATATTGCTGGTTTAATAGACAGAAGTATTGAAAATTAATGACAAAAGTGTGATCCAGATTCTCCATTTCACTAGGTTTTGAAAATTTAGAATAAATTCATTGGTTTATTCAAGAATATATGTTTATTATATATCAGGCACTGTGCTATACTAAATGTTCAATGATGGAAAAAACAGACATGACCTAATATTCAGCAAACTGACCAGTTATGAAACAAACAGGACACAAGACTTTCCTCAAATACTTCTCCAAACACTCCCCTATTTAATAACCCTCCTCTCCTCCCCTTCTTTCTCTTTCTTTCTTTTTGAGCAACCACATCCTTCACCCCTTACTTCCCCACCCCCACTTCCACCAAAAAGCCACACAGAGAACCAGGGAAGAAGGGATATAATGAAGTTGAGAGAGAGTAAGACTATGCATACTATGTACTTCTTATGGCCAAAAAAAAAAAGATATAAGGACAATGGAAAAGTACTGAAGAATTTAAGTAGATTTGATTTATTTATATTTTGTACAGATAATTGTGATGCAGTGGAATAATGGATTAGAGAGAGAAAAGTTTTGAAGTAGGGAGACAGAGAGGAGATTATTGCAGTGGTCCAGGTAGTGGATGGTCGGACTTAGGGACGATGATGGAGAAGGAGAGAACAGGACAGTTTCACAAGAAGTTTTCATGCTTTGGGGACAGATGGGGCAAGTCTTCCATAACGCTTCCTCTGACCTTATGGATAGCACCTTCATAACATATGAAATTAACTCTGGGATAAAAGAACTGGGACAAAGATTATTTTATTTATTTATTTTTCTGATCCCTATTCCCTCTGACTGTAGATACAGGTTATTTCTTAAAGAGTTTTATTGATAGAATAACAATGTTATTGTTGTTAAACATTGTCCAAATATGTTATTTCCCTTTTTTTCCTAATACTGCTAAGTCTAATAATCAATGGCTTGAGTGCTTAAAGACACATTATCCTTTTCCTTGTAGTAATATTTCTAAGAATTTTTTTAAAAATGCAAAATTTTCTATTCTGCTATTGAACTACAGATATATTTAGCATTTCCTACTCTTACAGGCCTCAAGAATTATAGCACCAAAATTAATATATATGATATTTAAATAATATTTAAGAAATGTATTTGAGATTAGTAATGCTTATGAGAGTCTTGAAATGGTGGATTTAACTGAGAAAAAAAAACACTACTTTAAACCAATTAATAATACATGTATCCAGCCATGATATTTAATTGCCAATCTTTTGTCAAAGCCATCAAATTGACAAGAAATTCTTTTCACATGGATTTCATCCAAGACTTAATTTTATTTTCTGCTTTGATTACACTTCCCCTGCAGAACACCCAATACGTCAAAATCAGAGGTCATCAATCTACATTGGTTGAGTTCCACACATTTACTATAAAAGTTTTTAAAGCAATGAAGAACTAAATGAATGTATTTGTTTTTTCATATTATTAAGTTATTAAATATGTAGCTTTATCTGGAGCTATCATTTTTTCTTCTTATTAGTTTTCTTTTTAGAACCACCCTCGGCCCCCCAACCCATCCCCGTCTCCTCCCCACAAACCAATAGTACAAATAATCTTTGCCAGCTGCTTTTCCCCCACAAACTCTGGACTGCTCTACACTTGATACTCTTGACACTCCCCTCTTCAGGCCAGCAGAGCAACAAACGGAAACTTTGGAGACCACTTGATTTGCTACCTGCAATGAGATGAGCTTTGGCAAAGCTTAAAGAAAATATGCTTTTTGCTCACTATATTTCAGAGTGATAGAAGAGTGAAATGGGTACATGTCAGCCCAAGACAGAAAACAGGGGAGAAACCACTTCATGTGCATGTCTAGAGGACAGCTGCTAAGGAAAAGAGGGAGTTAAAAAAATAATAATAATAATTTAAAAAATAGCAAGAAAAGAAAAAGCTTCAAAGCAAATTAAAAGAAACAGGCAGTTCTTCAAAACAAGACAGGAAATTGGAAAAAGAACATTTCGGAAGGAAAAAGTATGTGGACTTTTTCTGAAAAGAAAGTAAAAACCAAACTCTTAGAAATAAGAATATAACAAATCAGAGGTTAGGGTAAGGTGAAGGTTATTACAGGAATAAGGAACAGCAAGTACAAAGGGTTGAAAAGAGAAACCTCAGTAATTGTTTTGGAAGTCAGAAGGTTCCTGTGCTATAGAAAATGAGGAGACAAGTGGTTGGCCTGAGAGGGGACGGAGAGGAGTTTGGTGTCAGATCATGTACAACATAGTTTCTCACACTGTTTGTGGTGTAGGACTGACTATACATCAAAAAAAAAAAAATTACATTTTTCCTGTTGTCTAAAACTCATATGCATATTGAGTCACATACAATTTACCACGTGACTTCTGGCTACCCAAACTGGTCTATCTACATCTTTGCAACAAATTTCCTCGATCACACATATATGAGATCTGACAATTAAGTTCATGAACTCATCCTAGAAAAAGTGCTACATATCTCATATATCACTACGGTAACCTTCGAAGTACTCCCCTGGGGAAGCTATGCACCAATGCCAGTGCCTAGTCCACCCTTCAATGCGATTTTGGAACTCTTTTTTTTTGGAATGGCCATCAAAGCTGTCATCGTATTACCTTTGATGTCCTGAATGTCATCATAATGTCTTCCTATCAATATTTCCTTTATCTTCAGGTGAAGAAAGAAGTTATTGGGGGCCATATCAGGTGAGTAGGGAGGGTGTTCCAATACAGTTATTTGTTTACTGGCTAAAAACTCCCTCACAGACAGTGCCATGTGAGCTGGTGCCTTGTCATGATGCAAGAGCCATGAATTGTTGGTGAAAAGTTCAGCTTATCTAACTTTTCACTCAGTCTTTTCAGCACTTCCAAATAGTAAACTTTGTTAACTGTTTATCCAGTTGGTACAAATTCATAAAAAATAATCCCTCTGATATCAAAAAAGGTTAGCAACATCATTGCAACAAGTTCACAAACTTAATTGTCAGACCTCTTCCATACCACAGTACTTTCAAGTGAGTATAATTATCTCTAAAGGCTTACTCTTAAGTTTTGTACTTAGCATATCACAGATTGGCAGCACACTTTCTGTTGCACTCATGTAAGGAGGTTTTATTTTATTCTAGGTCCATGGGGAGTTACAGAAGAGTTTTCAGAAGCAGTGTAGGATAAGAGGATTTTCATTTCGGATCAGAAACAATAGTGTGTAAACAACATATTGGATCAGGGCAGGGGCAGAAATAGGGAATATAGGAGACTATTGCAATAATGTGGTGTAAATAATAAATAGTGACTATGAAGATGGATATATAGATGCAAGATGGAATTTGGTGATAGTTCCACAAAGTTAATAGTTTGTATGTAAGAACTGAGGGTGAAGGAAGAATCAAGAATAATTCAGGGATTCTGTCTGAAATAACTGGGTGGATATCACATATTGAAATGGGAAAGACAGAAGGGATGGTTTGAGATGGACATGGAGATGGTGGAATCCAGAGTTGTATTTTTGCTATGCAAAACACAAATTTGTTACAAAAGAGTCAAGTGGATGAGCGTCTCATTTGTTTAAAAGGTGCTTTCTCTCCAGTTGAATAAAAACAAGAAGTTTTAGTCCCTCATCCCAGAATTCTGAGCAATCATCCCTAAAGTAATTTTGATGAACTACTGAAGTTGTCTAATAGTAATACTACGAACCAATAGGTAGGCCTCTGTACACTGTTAGGGGTTACCTGTGGGAAGATAATTACTAGCGTTAAACAGAAAGAGTTCCCAATATGTTTACATCATCTTAAAAATGCCCATTAGTTTCTTTTTATGAATCGTACTCATTTCTAGTTTTGGATTAAAAAGAAATAATAAAAATTTTATATTTGGAGTTGCATTGCAACTGTGTTCCCCCCAAAATAAAACCTAGCTGGACAATTAGCTCTAATGTGTCTTTTGGAGCAAAAATTAATATTAAAGTAAAATAAGACCGGGTCTTATATGAATTTTTGCTACAAAAGACACATTAGAGCTGATTGTCCAGCTAGGTCTTATTTTCGGGGAAACGTGGAAGTATGGATTTACAATTGGATTTAAATGGTAGAAATGGAAGAAAAAAAAGTATTGCAAAATACCTCGGTTTATAGGAAAGAGTGCCGGAAATGAGAAATAAAGACCAGTCAGCAATTTCCTTACAGTTCCAGAGAATAACCTTTGAACTCATACTAATTAGCCTCAAAGGTCCTGAAAAATTTGACCCCAGTAACCACCCTGTTGAACGTTGCTAAGCACAAATAGCAATTTAATTCTCTGGTTTGGTTCCCTGGTAAGGACACAACAAGCTATGTGAAGAACTTCTCATTTACTAAGAAATTTCATTATGGTGCACATGACAGCATTAACTCAACACCTTCAACAAACCCCTGGTTGTATTTTTACCGATCTTTTAAAATATTATGCTTGATGTTACCAAAATAAGACACATAGTGTCATGTCATTTGTTGCATATTCAGGTTAATTCTTACCTCTGATAAGACTTCTCTTTATGACTTTATTTGTATTCAGGTAACATGCAAAGTTCATTTTATGAATCTGTCTCTAGAATGATCTTTTCTTTCAGACCAGAGGCTTAAGCATATGCCTCCAATCTTAAGTTTCAGTGGAAACGAGCACATAGTACAAATGGTATATCTGATGCCAAAGACAGTAGAAATAATGGCGAACTATGGCTATTGATTATTGGTATCTTTTAGTTCGTATTACTCCAAGGAAAGGAATTTACCTCATTCTCTCTAGTTTTTATTTCCTACATAGGTTCTTAGCGCATAAAACAAAGGTTATTTGTTTGATTGGGAAAAGACCACTGAGAAATATTATTTACTATGTTTGCCCATGGATTTTCTCAGAATGTTCGGTAGCAGAAACACACATCCTCGAGAGGATTACATTTAGTCATGGTCGAAAAACTTAAATATGACAAATTCTTAATTTTGGAGACTAAGGGTTGACAAAAGGCCAACTACTTCAACTTCAAAGACGATGACAGCAGCCAGCATTAATTGTTGCTAAATACATTAGACATATCCCTTGTCCCTAGTGAGTCATATCTGCCTGGTAGGGTCTTTCTCGGGGATGTTATTGTGAACAATGTATTGAATTCTTTATTCTGATTTATCTCAGGGAACACAGTTATAATGACAAGATTTTGACCAGGGCATCAGCCTGTAGCCTCACTAGCTACTTGATTCTAATGCCCATGGGTAATCCACTTAACATTTGAGATAATAATTTTTACTCTTATCCATGGAATAAATTCCATCCAAATGTGTATTATGAACCCTTTGTGCCTTTGAAAAAATGTATATACTGACTATAAATATTTTTCTCTGAAAGATTAGATTCTGCTGAGCTGGTATCTAAAATCCAGGGTCTGCACAGCTATTATCCCTAATGCACCAAGTGGTAATAACTCAAGTCAGTTCTGTCCTTTCTAAACCAATCCTCAAACCCACTCCATCAATTTTTGTTGTGCCTATTGTTTGTTTCTCTTGCTTGCAAAAATCACATACTTTTCACTTCATCTAGGTCCCAAAGCAGTAGGTACTTTTTGTTAAATTTGGAGAGAGATTTAAAGTATTGGTTATCAATACTCCACAGTTGTTATTGCTAATTAATGAGATTCATTTATTTATTTATTTTTATTGTTAGGCTAGTTCTTCAGATCTCAACTGGCAAATTTTGAAGGAGTTGCTACAAATTCCAGTGCTCTAGGGATTTTTTTCTCTCTCTTAACCAACATAACACTATATAACTGATAACACCTCTGGAATTCTACTTAATATTTATAATGCGAAAGTGGGCTTTTTATTTTAAAATAGCATCAGTAGCTCTTTTGATTCTGTGATTAACCTAGTCAGAAAACATCATAAAGATCAGGATAAGCTTTTATCCCTACAACTTTACTCCTACATATATCTTCATTTTTTTTTTTAAATAACATTTATTGGGGTGACAATGGTTAGTAAACTTACATAGGTTTCAAGTGTGCAATTCTGTAGTACATCATTTATATATCACATTGTATGTTCACCACCCTGAGTCAGTTCTGCCTTCCGTCACCATATATTTGATACTGTTTACCCTCATCAACTACCCCCCTTACCCTCTGGTAACCACTAAACTAGTACTGTCTATGTCTATCAGTTTTTATTTCTTTGTTTGTTTGTCTTGTTCCTTTGTTGCTTTCAGTTTTCATCTTTATTTTTTCAATATTAGTAGTTAAGCACATATAGTGGGCTGGCAGGTGAATTATTGAATCTTCACTATGTTCTGGCAATTAAAAAGATTAAAAAAAAACGAATGTCTACACTTTTGTTAATGGAAACTGGCATGTAAATGAAATAATTCCAAATCTGTGTATTAACTGCTAGGATAGAGATATGTAAGAAAAGTAGTGTTTTGTGGTTGTTGTTATTGTTGTTTGTTCTCCTGTTTTTCACAAATAATCCATTTTACCTGGGGATAGTGGAAGGATCAAGGGAAGTTTCACTGGAGAAAGTATTTGACTTGGACATTAAAGAATTTTGCCATGTGGAGGAGATGAGAAAGACTTTAGACAAAGGGAAATTCATTTGAAAAGGCACAAAGTTAGGAGAAAGCATGCTTTTTTTTCTCCATGCTAATAAAACTTCTCTTTCAGCAGTATTTTTAATCTTTAGGATAACAAATGTCATTTAGATAGTCCTGTTAGATACATGAGTTGGGTGATAAAGTGATGGATACTGTTTTTGTGCTAAAAAAATAAAAAGAGGTACAATGAGATTGAGTTTTATGCCTGGATCACAACTTGTTCTGAAGAATATTTTTAGGCCAGGATATATATAGAGTTGATATGTCTGAAGTAAGGATAGATTTGGGATGGGGGTTTTGAGATGTCACAACTTCTACTAACGCACAAATTAAAAAACAAAACAAAATTTTAAATAGTCTTGCAAGTTGAGAAGACACCCTTTTCACTCAAAAATTTCCCCAGCTCTTTTTTTTTTATAACTAAAACAAGGTGGATAAATAATTAACACCCATTCTCTGAGAAAATAATTAAATCATAGTCTGGCTATCATACTGACAAAAATGTTAAGACTAATTTCTCCATCAATATGACAAGAGAAGCAATAATGTAAAATGTTTGATTCTTTTTCATATAAACTAGGTAGCTGAAGTGGTTGATATGCATAGAACAACATGACTTTTTTAAAAAAGAGACAGTAAGTTCAAAATTGAGTCACTTGTGCTAAGCTTCACATTAGCAAATAGAGACTTATACCTAACCTAATTGCAGTTTCAGCCTCTCGCAGGAATGAAATCTTAATCAGTCTGAATTTCCTAGCCAACACTAGTGAGGTAATCTACCAGATAGACCCCTTCAGTCCCCAAAAGGAAGATGACCTTGCCTGAAATAATCTTTCCTTTTATTTATTATTTCCTTGTCCCACCCACTTTCTGTCTTTAAGAACCTTTTCTGCAGCTCTTTGGAATTACCTTCTACTTGCCAGATGGGATGCTGCTGGATTCATTCAAATGTACTCAGTAGAATTTTGTTTTTTAACAGCGTATATAAAAATAGTTTTATTATCCATCCTAATAAATAATGGAATTTTCACCAATAATGGAATTTTCATTGCATTGTTGTTATAATTATAGTCTTTTTGAAAATGCAAAGTATTGAAAAATAAATATAATGTGATGAAAAAATGCCTGCAAAAAAGACTGTGGGCATGTATCTTGGTGATTATTCTTCAGATTTATGTTTATGAAGAGGTACTTTACAATTGTAACATCAATGCAGTAGTTTCTAGTAAGCGCAGATTCTTGATGAGGTTA
Organism: Rhinolophus hipposideros; assembly: GCF_964194185.1. NCBI lineage: Eukaryota > Metazoa > Chordata > Mammalia > Chiroptera > Rhinolophidae > Rhinolophus > Rhinolophus hipposideros. The sequence continues at coordinate 28,586,822 of NC_138053.1, forward strand.
ATTACTCAACAAAAATTGTCCTTTTCCTGTTCACAAGCTTGTATCTTCATTTCTGTCCACAGCCTTTTCTTATTTCTTCCATGTTGCTAAAACTGATTTTCTTCCATGTTGCTAAAACTGATTTTCTTTTACATTCTCTATGACACAGTTCAACAAGGGAATCAGTTCTATTAAAGGAGATCTTTAGAATGAAATCAACTGTGGAATGTTTTACAAATGTGGTTCAGTAAACTCCACATAATTTCAAAAGAAAATGATGCATACAAGAGCATCTTGGGAATTAGCATAAAAAACACTGTTTCACTTAGACTCTTGCAAGAAGGACCTTTGGGAGAATAAGACTACTTTTAAATAGCCTGATTGGGAAAAAAAAAATCTCTTACTGGGGTTCTAAAGAACAAAATTTGCATATTAATAGAAGATTAAAGTGTCCATCAAGTATTCTGAAGCAGTTACTTTCTCTTGTCTATTTTGTTCTTCACATAAACATCTTTCATAATAAAAAGAAACTTGTGCCTTTCCTATTTCAATGAGTCTCTAAGGTTTCCTATTACAATAGGACAGATTTTTAAAATGTCTAAAACCCTTGAATTAAGCTCTTTGGATTTTTATTTATTAACACAATGAAAGGGTTACTTTTAGGAAAAAATAGAACACTATAGAAGGAAAGACGTATCAGAAAATGTTCTTTTTGGTGGAGGGAAGACACCCTCCACCAAAATAAAAAAAAAAGAAAGAAAGAAAGAAAGGAAGAAAGAAAGAAAGGAAAAAAAGAAAATACATATATCTAAAAAATAAATAAACAAAAACTCAAAAACTCTTGTAGTGAATAACATATGTTTCAAAACTAAATTTTAGATATAGGAATGGCAAACAGGAAACAAAATGTAATGGAAGACATTTATAGTTTGAAAAAATCCTGTGGCAATTTGTAATAACGTTCCATTGTGCCAAAAATACAATTGTTGCTACATATTTCCCACATTAGTTCCTGATGATGTTGTGGGGATACACTCTTGTAATGAAAGGTGGATGTTGTTCCCCATAATACTACATAATATTTAAATGTCAGAAATATGCTTGAATAGAACATATAGATTAAAATCAAAGTAAAAATTCGTAATATAAGAGAACTGCTGTGCATGCCATATTTTTGGCAGGGAACAAACAGGATTTATTTATTTAACAACCAGTGATGTGGGCAATCTGAATAATATCACCCCCCTACTTCCCCACAAGCCATTGTGTTTTTTTGTTTTTCATTTTTTTTCTTCTTCTGGTTTTAGAGCTGCCTTTAAGTTGAATGAAAGACCTGAGAGTAAGGAGTTTGACAAAGAGCAGTCACACTCAGTCATACGGAACGCATTTTTTTTTCATTGATTTTAATATAAACGACTGCCATTTTTCAGATATAATCTCTAAACTGGACAATTTATTTTTTTAAAAGGATAGCACCTTTCTGTTTCTTCAATTAAGAGCGTGTGGAATAAAAGTAAATAGTATGTGGATTAGCTTGTCACACTCTCTCAGGGTCTTAAATGTGAAATAACTATTTCTATTTTGATTAGGCTGGTGTTCCCTTTCTATGAATGCATTATATGCATTCTCAGCTTGAAAATGATACATTTGACAATGGACTTTTGTGCCTCTTTTTGGTCTGGCTTTCCTGCTTTCAGTGCCTAGGCCTCTCTAACCGCCATGACAAAGAAGTGAAGAAAAATATGGGGACTACAGCTATGAGAGCTTTGGGAAACTCATCTCACATGAAGTGCTCCTTTCTCTCCCTTTGAAGATGCTCGCAAAGCTTCCTTGCTCCAGCCAGCTTCAGAGCATTCCCCAGCCCCCGACTCAGCAACTTGCTGCCACTGCTTATGATCTGGGGACACTATGAGTAGCAGCTCCAAGTTTTGGCTGAAGCATAATGTTCCCAAATAGCCATTTTTTACTTATTTATATTTTTTGTTCTGTTGCTCCTGCTTATGTAGTTTTAATCCTTGGACTTTCCTATCTTACATTAAATATTCTAGTATATTCTCTGGCTTTGTGCTGTGTTTGTCTCTTCAATCCCTTTTTGATGCAAAGTGTGTCCAACTACTGTATGTTGCCTGAAAAATAAAATAAAAATTAAAACACGCTGAGAAAGAAGTTTTCTGCAGAGATGTTTCTTCCCATCTCTCTTTCTCAACCATAAGTTATGTTGAGATATTGACACAGCAGAAGCAATATCAGTATTTTTAAGAGAAGCCTTTCTACAACAAATGTGTTTCTGTTGAAGAATTCTGAAGGCTTTCAGAAACAATTGTAAAGCCATATTGAGAAGGAGATCTAGCCAGTAATGTTAGATGGAAACAAAATGACACACCAAAGGTGAGCCTCACTCTTTCATAGTTGCTCAGTGGCAAATTTTTATTTTAAAATATTCATAAATTTTATTTTGATAAAATTCCTCATTTCTTTATGAAAAAATGAATTATAACATGAAATGCTAAGAAATATTAGCAATTCTATTTGTTGATAATGATTTTTTTAAAGAAACATATGACTATAAGTCTGATGTAATTTTTATGGCAAAGACCTCAAATGGCTTTCCAGATACCAAGGCCATTGGATTCGGTTTGCTTCTTATTTGGATTTAATCTGTTGACCACTGCCATGGACTTGAAATTCCTTTCTTTGCCATTCAATACATCATTTTTTCCTGGTACTTTCTCTCTTTCTGATAGGCCTTCATTTTTCTTTTCTTTTGCATTTACTACCACTAAGAGAATAACGGCTACCACTAATATTAGCTACTGTATATTGAACTCTTCCTGCCATAGTGAAGACATTCCAGAATCCTATGAAACAGGTATTACTACTATTATTATGATTACTTAAAAAAGGAGTAAATTGCATCATAGAGAGTTTGAGGCCAAAGGCCAGATAGGTGGTGAGTACAGACTTGCATCTTGGTCTGTCTGATTCTAAATTTCACCTTCCTCACTGCTATGCAGCAATACCTACCATATCAGCTATAGCCTACCTGGTAACTGTTGGGGTTCTCTAAAACTCTTGTCTAGGCTTTCTATGATTTTCTTACATTACATTATCCCTAGGTAATTTCATGCAGTCGTCGATTTTATCTCTCCACCAATTATGTTGCTGGTTTGCAAATTTATAGTTCTACCATACTTATCACATGAACTCTGTACCAGTTTTCCTGCCATTTGGGCACCTCCATCTAGAATCTAGATGTTCCAAAAAACTAAAATAAAAATCCAGGAGTTTAAAATCTTGTCTTTAAAATCTGCTACTTTGTCTGAATTTTCCAATTAAAAAAATAACTATAATGTTTACCCAAGGCAATTCCTCCATTTCTCACCCCCTCAAATCCCTTCAGTCCAATAGAATACCAAATCCTTTATATTCTTCTTAACATTTTCCACCATAAACAAACGTGTTTTCTTCCCCACATCTATTCCCTTGGTTGTGGACTTCTTAATAGTTTTAATGCAATAATAGGAAGCAATGTGTGATCATGGCAGAAACTCTGGAAATTTAGAAAAATCAAAGAGATGAAATCTAAAATCACATATAATCTTGTATGCACAGAAAACTACTATACATATTCAATATATTTCCTTCCAGCACTTTTTGTTTTACATTAAAAACGTAGTTTCTTATTCTACATACCATTTTATAATTTTCTTTTATTTAATATGTCATTAACAGTTTTACACATAATGATATTTTTCTACTATATCTAGTGTGTGCTTGGGATTTCATTATGAGCTTGTTACACAATTTAATCATCTCCCATTGTCAAATAGATAAAATGTTCATGAATCTTTATGTACTTAAATTAGAGTGCACAACTCATTGACTTTTTAGGATACATTTTCAAAAGGATTAGACTGTTTATGTATTGCTTTTAAAAATATATACACATATATTTTCTTACAATAAAGGTAATAGACATTGATTTTGGATAAGTCAGAAAATATATATAAGTGAAAAAAGAGAATACAATTCTTATCATATAATAAAAAAATAATTTATATTTGTTATCAGTTGGTATATATAATTTTGCAAACTTTATGTTTGTATATATGACAAATGAAGTAATTCTGTATATACTGGTTTTCAAAATTATTTTTCCCTTCTTTATGTAAGTTTGTTTTAAAATATTAGTTTATAGGATGATTCTTAATGGCTAAAGAGTAAACAATTGTGTGGCTATAGGCTATTTGTTGATAAATTCCCTATTGTTGAATATTAAGGATGCTTGCAAATTTGAATTGGTATAATTAACATTTTTAGCACGTAGATCTTGGCAGAGAAATTAGTGCTAATCCTCTTCATTATTTCCTTAATATTATTGCCTTAATTGGTATCACTGAGTCAAAAGGTAAAAAAATACTTCAAGAGTTTTAATAAATATTTTCAATTTTACCTCCAAAATTGTTTGAATAATTTATTTCAGCAATATAAGGGATTATTTTTCTACCTTAGCAAAATTGGTTCCTTTTATTTATTATTTTTAACCAAATATATAGAAAACATCTCAGTAATTTTAAAATGGAATTAATTCCTTATTAATTAGGTTGGACATTTTACACAAATTTTTAATTTTGTTCTAATGGGTTGTATTCATTTTATAAAAATTGTATTTTAAAGTGCTTTTTAAATATTAAATAAGTGCTATTTAAAAAATATTATTTTTCCAAGTTTGTCTTGATAGAGTTCAGTACTGCAAAATATGGCACCTTGGTTCATTGAATATTTGAAGTTGAAGGAGTTTTAAGCAGAACAGGAAGATCACTCCGTCGTTTCTCCTGCCCTTCTCTCCTGAAGCAGATTATAAAACCCTCAAGTGAGAGGTGCCCACTCTATACCCAAAGGAAAGGAGCATCCTTATTTCTGAAGACAAATGGATGCCGAGAAGAATCTTAACAAACAGGAGTTGCTAAGTTTTCCCCAGTATGCTGAATTTACCTCCGACTCCTTAAGCTACCATATTTCTACGTGACTGTCCTCTTCATCAAACCTAGCATAAACACACTCAGGTCTAATTTTTTTTTTTGGGGGGGTTTCATTTCCTCATGAAAGCTCCTTTGTCATGTAAACTTACATAGAATAAATTTGTATGTTTTTCTCCTTTTAATCTTTCTTTGTCATTTTAATTTACCAATCCAGCTAGGGATGCTAAAGGAATCAAGGAAAACATTTTCCTTTCCTACAGTGTCAAGTTTCTTAATTTTGTAGATTGTGTTTGATAATGTAGATTGTGTAGATTAATTAAAAATATTATCAATTAAAACAATTTATTTTCAAGTTGCTTTTTCCTATTTTTTTTAATCCATAGGAATACATTTTATCTTTTCATTTTCATTTGGACCTCATATTCCCCTTCACCTTTTGCCCCCCCCCCCCCATTTAACCTTTCAATTACAGTTGACTTTCAGTGTTATTTTATTAAATTCAGGTATCCAGCATAGCGGTTAGACATTTATATCATTTAAGAAGTGATCCTCCAACTAGTCTAGTATCTACCTGGCATTATACAAATATCATTGACTATATCCCTATGCTTTACTTTACATCCCCACGACTATTTTGTACCTACTAACTTTCATTTCTTAATCCTTTCAACTTTTTCACCTTAATCAAACTCCCTCCCATCTATCACCCCAATAAATCTAGTACCCATTTGACACCATACTTAGTTATTACAATATTATTGACTGTATTCCTTGTTCTATACCCTACATCCCCATGTCTACTTTGTAACAACTAATTTGTGATTCTTAATACCTTGCCCCTTTTCACTCATTCCCACCTTCCCTCCCATCTGGCAACCAACAAAATGTTCTCTGTGTCTATGAATTTTTGTTTGTGTATTTTGATGTTTAGATTCCACATATAAGCAAAATCACATTGCATCCGTCTTTCGCTGTCTGACATACTTCACTCAGAACAATACTCTCAAAATCTATCCATGTCACCCCAGATGGTGAGAACCCATTCCCTTCCAGGGCCAAGCAATATTTCATTGTACATATGTACCACCTACTCTTTATCCATTCTTCCTATGACAGACACCCAGGCTGCCTCCACATCTTGGCCATTGTAAACAATACTACAAGAAACAGCAATGAACATATGGATGAATATGTCTCCCTAAAATAGTGTTTTGGGTTTCTTTGGACAAATACCTGGAAGTGGAAGTGAGGTCCTTTGTCTTTTGTTATAGCCTTAGTTTTAAAGTCTACTTTGTCTGGTATAAGTATTGCTACTCTAGATTTTTTGTTTGTTTCCATTTTCATATAATATCTTTTCTATCCTTTTACTTTCCATCTGTGTGTGTCTTTCAATCTGGAGGCTATTGTAGGAAGCATATGTAAATGTTTTGTGTTCTTATTCTTTCAGTCCTCCTATGTCTTTGACTGAAGCATTTAATTGACTTACATTAAAAGTAATTGTTGATAGACGTGTAACTATTTCCATTTTATTATTCATATTTTGGTGTCTTTTTTCCATCTTCAAGAAGTCAGTCTGCCCCTGCATGTCCCCAACACCTCCTGTCCCTCTGCTGGAGCCCAGGGTACATGCCTACAAGCAAGTCTGTGCATGGGCACTTTAAGAGGACATTTGGGTTTCCCATGGCCTTCTGTCCCACCAGGATGGTTGGAATCCCCACTGTTTTTCACAGCCAGATATTGAGGGAGCTCCTCTTCCTGGCACCAGTACTCTGGGCTGGGGAGCCTGGTGCGGGGCTGGGGTCCTTTGCTCCTCCCGGGGGAACCTCCATCACCAAGATATCACTCTATCACTCCTGATTCTCAACCACCACACAGAGGTTTGGGGCCAGCCCATTTTACCTCTCTACTCCTACCATTTTTGACATGACTACTTCTTTATATCCTTAGTTATAAAACTTCTGTTCAGCTAGACTTCAGGTGGTTGTCCAAGTTGATTGCCTTGCAATTTAGTTGTAATTTGACAAGTATGAAGGAAGTGGGAACAGTATTTATCTACTTCGCCATCTTGGATCTCCTCTCTATTGTTTCTTAATTCAATATTTGAAAGTACTCATTAGGGAAACTATTTGGGCTGAGGTTTACTTTTGGGGAGGTTTTTGACTTAAGAATTAAATTTCTTTAATAAGTATAGGGATGTTCTTATTTTTTTTTATTTCTCTTGATAATTTGTTTCTAATAAATATATTTATATTTATATATATTTATTTCATCTATGTTTTACATTTTACTTGCATGAAATTTTTATAACATGTCATTATCCATTTATTCTGGTAACTTGTGTTTTCCCCATTCTTTTCCTCTTGTTTATGATTTTTTTCATCATGTGACTTGATTTTCTCTCTCTTTCTGTATGTGTAGGTGGTTGAGCTTATCTTCAAAATATTTTTTCAGTTTTCTAGGTTTGCTAGATTTAGCAAATATTACACTAAATTTCCAGTTAAACTTGAATTTCAAATAAACGTGGATTTTTTTTTTTAGTACAAGTATGTCATGTATTTGTTCTTATTTTATCTTAGTGTAGTTTTCTCTTTTAGCATGATATATTGGAATATGTTTTTCTATTGTTTATCTAAAATCCACATATAACTGAGTATCCTGTATCCTGTATTTTTTTCTGCAACCCAATAGAGTTATCTTGTGAGGCTTGATTGGCCTTAAGTATGTTTTATATTGGATATTGATATTGATTTATGAGATTCAAAAGTTCTGGTCCAGTTTTTATCTTAATTTCTTATGTTAAGGTTCTTGTACAATGCAAATGGTTTAAGTTGGTATCCCAAAGTCACATTTGGCCTGTGCTTGGGTTATTATATTTCTCGAAGATTTTTTTAAGTTATTATTTTTATACTTATGTTCCACAGATCTCCTGCCAGTATCCTGGCCTTTTTTCCTGGACTGGCAAAATAGAATTTTGCTCTATATACCAGACTATATTGCAGCACCTGGATACATGCTTCAGAGTCTGTCTCCTGTCCCTGAATGAGTTGTGGAGCTCAAGATGGCAGCACTCAGCCTATATTCTATTTGGAGACTCAGCCTGGAGTCCTGTGGCATCATCACCTGGTATGTCTTATTATTTTTGTGTTCATTTCTGACTTCTGGGTATTGACTTTCATTTATTTCACAAAATTTTTATTAATCATTTCTGTATATTTAGCAGAAGAAAAACCCCATCAATGCAAGCCTGCCATATGCTCTGGTATTGTTTATTTTCTAAGTCTTTGTTTTCTCATTATTATTACACATAATAATAGTACTTTTATAGTTGTCAAAATTAGCAGGATAACTAATGCATAATTAATGCATTTAATATACTGCCTGGCACTTAGAATGTAACTGATAAATTAATAAGGTTTTTCTTACATTCTTCAGTTTTTCTTCTATCTCAGTGTAGTTATTCTCTTTCAATATGTTTTGCAATTTTTAATTCTGCTCTGGCATCACTAGTTTTCTTAGATTCTTGCCACATTTCATTCAGCTCTTTTTCCAAAAAAATTTCCTTGCTCTTCAGCCAGTTGTCTTTTTATATTTTATAGTTCACCGTTGTTTCAGAGAGCAAATATTTTCTTGAATTTAAAAGAGAGCATGAACAGGTGCTATCTGAAATTTGCCTCCTTAGTAAATATTTTCCCAAAGCAGATTCTCTTTCTTTTTAGAGCTATATTTTTCCCCTTTTTCCTTTTTTTAATTAATTAATTAATTAATTAATTAATTAATTAATTAATTATAAAATTTATCACTCAGTGTGTGTCGATTTCATTTCTTTTTATTTGTTTTTTTATTTTGAAAGAGTGCATTCATCATAAATTACTGGTAAATGCCTCAAAGGAGAATGTCTGGATTCTTCTTAGATTACTTTAGTGTCCTCAGGATCTTGTTGGAGTGACCTTCTCAGATATTCATAGACCTGCCTGCCAGTTCAATGATCCAGCAACATTTGGAGACACTGTGCGTTCTCTCAGAAGGATAAGTTTGCTTCTCTGTTCAAGCTTCCCTCCTAACGGCTGAAGCCCAATGGCCACATCTTCAGAGTCAGTTTTCTGTTGGCTTGATCTTCTAGGTTGTTATCTTTAAACATCAATGAAAAGCTCCACTGTGGGTTTTTTTTTTTTTTTTTTTTTTTTTTTTTGTTGTTGTTCTTTTTTTCTGGGATAGGTGTAGTTGTCCTCACCCCTCTAACTGTCTGTTCAGGTGACCGTGCCTGCACTGCTTTCCCCTACAAAAAGGGAGACACTGTGTATTCAAAGTCAACTTTCAATATCTATGAAATATAGACCATTCAACTATGTATCAGAAAAAAACAAATACCTTTTTTCTATTTGTTATACTCTTTGATTTCATTAATGTGTTAACAAGTTGAATTCATGTAAAATATTAACATAAACTAAATTTTTCATAGTGTCTACAAACCTGTCTCATTCTGTTTGCTTTGACTTTTTATCTATCTAGCATATAAAGCGAAAATATCAACAACACAGGAAAAAAAGTGTTGACTATATGTTAACCACAATGCTGTGACCTCATACTTTGTTAAATTAATTTCCATGTATGAATTTTCAGTCTTTAATTTCCCAAGTAACAGTTTAGGTAGAGAAATGCTATGCTCTTCTTTAGGCTCTTCTTTATATATTTCTTGATTTAAATTTAATTTTCTTTCTCCTTTTTTTGTCACTTTTTCTAGACGTGTGTTAAATCATCCCATTAAAGAAGATTACTGCTATTATTTAAGCATTTTAAAATTACATTTAAATCAATTCAATATCTGAATTGCACCCATTTTATTTCACTATTTTGATCATGCCAAGTCATATTTTTAATTATAGAGCTATGGAACTAGAGATATAGAAAGTTTTCACTTCTACAGTTCACATATATATTCTTTATTGAAATTTGTTTTTAAGATATAAATGTAAATGTGTAAATGTAGGAAGTAAAAATTTACAGATTTTTGGACTATACAGAATGTCACAAAGAAGAAAGTTTCCATCCATAATTCTTCAAACCAGTGTTTGTCATAGACAACCTTTTTTTGTCTTTACATAGACATTTCATCTATTTTCTATGAACAGGCATAAATTTATATTTTTGGCAAAAATTAGAGCATCATATAATGGTTTTATATAACTGCTTCTTAGACTAATAAGATACTATAAATACTTTTTATGTTATTAAGTATTTCTTTTTTGATGTTATTTTAAATGGAGGCATGGTATTTCGTTTAAACAATTCCATGTTGAGGATTTTTTCCCCATTTTGAACAAGACCATCATGAACACTGTTTTTTAAGCATAGCAGTAATACTTTAGAGCAAATTTCTCAAAATAGGATTGCTGGATCAAAGGAAATGTACATACATAAGACTTTCTATATATTGCTTCATTCCACTACTGGAGGGTACATCAACTTCTACTCCCACCAGAAGCCTAGAAGTGCTGAGTTTTAAAAATACACTGCAATGTTTTTAATGTAGACACTGGTGTTAGTGAATTTAGAGGTCTACCTAGTAAATTCAAAAAGAAATGTCTGAGTTGTATATACAGACGTTCCTGTTTGAGACTACCTTTCCAGTCCTAATGAGAATGGGATGGGTAAGAGTGTGTACTTCTCATTTCATTTTCCTACTATGTGCAGCTCACATATTTGCATTTGGGAGATATACAGAAGCATATTTTCAAGCTCATTCAGTAGAATAAATGAACACGTGTCACATGTTACACAGGAATTTACATCTGTATTTGGTTAGAATCTAATTTGTTTTCTAACAATAATATTATGTGAATTCTAGAATACTGAAAGATTCTTGTGGCTCAGAGTGAATGGACAGAGGCAGAGGGGTTGTACTATAGGATTTAATAGTTTCTTGAAGGCTGAATTAATTTGAATAGGCTTGATGGAGGTATGACAGGAGATGGGCTTAGTATGAACAAATCTTCAAACATGGAAAACGGGCAGGGCATATTCAGGATATGGTAAGGAAAGAAGGGAAGAAACTAACAATTGTAGATTCCCAATTCTCTGCTAATGTGTACCCCAGGTACTTTATTCAAAACAACCATATTAGTATTATTATTCCCATTTTACTGGATCTCAGGAAGGTTTGATCACCTCCTTGCTCAAACATATCTACTTATGACCCCCAATGGGTTATCTATTCAAATAAGTGGTTTGCCTTAACTCCTGCCCAGTTGGTATGTGATCAGGCACCGGTTTTAGTACTGGATTTCTTCTTCAGAACATTCTGGGAGTTTTTCTATTCAGAGCAAAGGTTAGTAATCTCAGTTTTGTGATAAACAGGAGGGCACATAATTTAAACTATGAAATATTACAGGAGACACGTTGTATCCATTATGTGAATATAAGATACCATTGGTGGCCTTGGGGATTTTTGAGTTTCTTATGGCAGCTAATGATTCTCGTTTCATAACTATATGGTCATCCCAAGTCTGGCATCCAAGCCTCTAAATGGTGCCGAGTGTCGGAAATCGGAAATCGGTGCTGGGTGTTGAGGTGACGTGTCTCTGTAAAACTAGGAGATAACATTGACACCCTTTATTTGAAACACATTTATAGTTTCAGAAAAATTAGAAGGTTGTCACTTAATATGACCAGTGTCAAAATAAGCATTGACCCACCTAAGATGTGATATAATTATGCCCTCCCAAGAGTAGGTAAAAAACTAGGTGGAGAGAGAGTCAGCAGCTGGCTTGAGTTCAGGCAGCAGGGCAAGTCTAGATTGGTTGTTCTCATTGCAACAAGAGCCAAGACATTTTCCTCTAGTTGAAGCGTCAAGAGCAGAGTGGATGTCCTAGCTATTAATCATAGCCAAACCCGTGTGTGTAGAAACAAGCTAGGTTACTAATAATGCCAGAATCACAAAACTATCACTGGTATAAATCAGGATGTAAACCAGGTACATTTATGGTAATACCATACTCTTTCCACCCACTATGCTTTCTGTGAGTAGACCAGCCGGACTGCCAAAAAATAATTTTGTATGAGAATAATTTTGTATGAGAGATAATGTTGGAAACCGAGGCTAGGTCAAATTATGGAGACCTTAAAATGTTAAGATGAAACCTTGTTGTGATGCCCCTAGTTTAATCTCACACTGTTCTATTTCCCAACTTGCTTGATCATAAAATTCACATAGGGTGCTTGTTAAATAGATATCATGGCTTCTCTGAAAATTTTGATTTGGAGAGTCTGGGAAAGACCCTGGAATTCAAATCTAATTCAGCTTTTCTTTGGAGAGCATGCTTGAACAATCTGCCAAGTGTCTCTCTTCGTAGTGTCAATTTGCTCCCTCTCCTATTCAGATATCATTTATTGAGCAGTTCCTGTGAAGAAGGTGCTGTGGGGGATGCAGAGAAGAATCAGGGTGGATCCTTGCCTTTAAGAAGTTTCCTTTGGTAAGTGAAAGATACCTCTGGCATCTCTCTGAATTACTTGTAATTACATAGCCATCTTATTAAGGGACCTCATTAGGATTTGATTTTCTGATTTCACAAAGGAAATACACTTAAAAGTACTGATTACTATTCACATGTGGTTTTTTTTTTAAAGATTTAAGGTGTCCTTTTCATGGCTTTGTGAGTTTTCTATATTTAATATGGATTTACATTACTCTGAATATAAAACTATTTTTATTAAATACATAATCATAATATTTATGCTTCTATGTTAGTTTTGGATTTGAGATACATAATTCTCTGCATTATCAAAGAAAGGCATAGAAAGTTTCTATTGCTTATTTAACCAAGCTACTTCATGTTCAAAACTAGTTTGAGAGGTATTTTAAGCGAGGAATATTTGAATTTTAAATTGATAATCTTGGCACCAAAGCTCTTGACTCTTGATTACACAGAAAATATATAGCATTCAAACCTCTGTATTCTTATGCTAGCACAACCGTGTAAATATATCATAGCCTTGGGTTTCCACAGAGAATATTTATTGGGGTATTCCCAGCAAACTAAAAGAGTCCCCAGTAGAATAAAAATCACCATTAAGACTGTGTCCACACATGCAAAGTTAAATGAAAAATTGTGGTAATTATATAAGTGTTCTAAGCTCCAAACAGCTTTGCTTGAAATATCAGATAATTGAGGCAATAAACATAGATTCTATGTTCTTCCTAGATTCTAGTAATTAAAAGGAACTCAGGAATCCTCTAATCTGCCTTATTTCATAGAGGAAAAGCTGACTGCTACCTTTTCTTTTTTAATCATAAGCCAAAAATATACCTTTGCCTGAATTTGTGGCGAGTTCATGCAACTTTTTTTTTTTTTAACTTGAATTATTCAGATCATTTTCTCACTTTTTACTTCATTTTGCTTAAGGTCTTGGCCGTAACACCCAATTTAACATCTGACATCAACAGCTTCTCTTGGGTGTCTACAGCCTGAATTGGGAATGGTGTTTATTTTTATCTTGAGAAACTGTGAAGCTTAGATTGGGCACAACTGCATATAGTGTGTCACGTGATTGAGATCCCTGGGTGTTAAGCGTCCTACCTTTGAAACTTGTTATGTTCTCAGCATTCACCTTCACCCTCCTGATTTGAGCACCTTCCAGTTTATTCTTCACTATTGGCTTTTCTGTTCAATTTAGTTCAGTCTAATGTTCTTCTGATTTTTTTTTTCCTTCTAAAGGACAAGAACTAATGCTCTAATTTAGAGGACTCAAGTACCATTTTTGCCCATTCTTCATCAGAGATTGCCCTATTCAAGTACTTTGCTTTTCTTAGATGAATGCCCTAATTTTTTTCTGTTATACAGACGGAGAAATCTTAGTTCTATATTAAAAGATCTCATCACCGCCCTCAGAAACCTTGGAATATGGATTAGAAAGTAGCATTGAATGGATAAATGGCCCCTGACTTTAGGAGTAAAAGCCCATAAAATAGGAGGTTGAAATGACCTTTTTTGAAGATCATCAGAGGGAATCTCCAAAGACAATCTAAATCATGTCTGTGTGTACAAAGATGGCTAAATGTGAAATCACAATTTACTAAATTTTTACAAATATGATATGAAGAAGTGTTTGGAAAACAAGAGATGTTGATAAGTAAATATAGTTAATGTCTAGAATACCCTTAGTAAACAGATAACCAAAGAAGCTCAGAAGTACACGTCATATTTTAAATTATTAAAATCTATTTTCTTGGCATTAAATTTATCATGAGGATGAAATAACTTTTTGTTGAGCATTATAACATAATGTGAAAATTAGTATATGTTAAGCTAAAAACAAATTCAAATATATTGACCTGATAACCTAGGCTAAGTTAGTTTTATTGAGTAAGATGGGAACTAAGAAAAGTAAGAGGTTTTCTCAATAATTTCCAGTCTTAGAGGCACATCATTGAGTGGCAATGAAGGATCACATATACTTTACACCAGAGGAGCAAAATAAAAATTTACAATGTTTTTTCTAATATATTTTAGAAAATGTGAGCTATTAAAATCAGATCTCTAATTTCGTCAGTTTACTTTTCACATTTGCTTTTTAAAATAGGGACATATTTGGCATAAAGCAAAATGCACAGATCTTAAGTTTACAATATGATAAGCTTTGGCAAATGCAGACATCCATGTAGCCACATGCAGCCAAATGCAGCCACATCTTTGTCAAAGTATTGAATATTTTCATCAAAACTGAAAATTCTTATGTCTCCTTCCTACTCAACCCCCCAAAAGGCAATCACGGTTTGGATTGTTATCATTATAGTTTAGATAGCTGTTCTAAAAACTTTATAGAAATGAAATTGTATAGTACATACTTTTTGTATCTGGCTTCATCCATGTAGTTGTGACCATCAACTTGTACATTTTTATCGCTAAGTAGTAGTCCATTATTGGAATATACCAAAATTCATTTGTGGATGAACCTTTAAAAATAAACAAAAACAGAAACTTTTTCTCTTATGAATAAAGCTGCTGTGATTATTCTTGTATCTGTCTTGTTGGTTGTAGGTATTAGCTTTAATTCTTTGGGGTAAATTGCTAGGAGTGAAATTACTGCATCATAGGATAGGTGCATGTTTAACTTTATAAGAAACTTCCATATAGTTTTTTAACATGGTTGCACCATTTTTCATGTCTAACAACAATGTATAAGAGTTCCATTTCCTCTTCATCTTTGACAAAATTTGACGTTTTCAATATTTTAATAGCCTTTCTAATGAGTATCTGTGGGTATCCTGCTGTGGTTTAAATCTGCATTTCCCTGACGTCTAATGATATTGATAATTTATTGTGTGATTATTGAATATCTCTCTCTGTACAATGTCTGTTCAAATCTATTGTCCATTTTATTATTTATTTATTTATTTATTTATTTATTTATTTATTTATTTATTTATATTACTTTGAAGTGTACAAAACAATGTAATAGTTAGACATTTACACCTCTCACAAAGTGATAACCCCCTCCCCCAATCTACTACCCCTCTGATATAGTATATAGCTCTTACAATTCCATTGACTCTATTCCCTATGCCGTACTCCACATCTTGTGGCCACATATATATATATATATATATATATATATATATATATATATATATATACACACTCAGATATATATATATATTACATTATAGCTGACATACAATTTTCTTCAGCTTCAGCTTCAGGTGTACACTGCAGTGGTCAGGCATCTACAATGAAGTGGTCTCCCTAATATGACAAGTGCCCATCTGACACCCTACCAAATCTTTACAACATTATTGATTATATTCCCCAAAGTGTTTTTCGTATCCCCGTGGCAATCCTGTGGTTACCAATTTGTGCTTTCTAATTCCCTCACCTTCTTTCGTCCATTTTTAAATTGGCTTTTTTTGGTCTATAATTATTATTATGTTTTTGAAATTCTTTATATGTTCTGGTAAGAATACTTTTCTAAATATATGTTTTGCAAAAATTTTTTTCCTAATTTGTTACTTGTCATTTACCTTGATAAGCAAAGGTTTTAAATTTTGGTGCTGTCCCTTTCATCAATTGTTTTCTTTTGTGCTTTGTATTGTTTGTGTTTTGCATAAATAAAGAAAACTTCACATAGCCTAGGTCATGAGTTATTTTCTTTTGTTTCCTTTCTAGATGTATTAAGGTTTTAGTTTTTATATTTAGGACTATACTTTCTAACTAATCAATAAATTGTGTGAGATGGGGTCATTTCACTTTTTTCCCCAGCCCTGTTTGTCAAAAAAAATCTTTCCTTCCTCATTAAATTGCTTTGCCATATTTTATAATGAAGCAGTTTTTTAAGTGCAGGTATATTTCTGGAACTGGTATTTGGTTCCTTTTATCTGTTTGTCTATCTATTCTTAGGCCAACACCACTAAAACTAAAACTTTAGTTTTGTTTTAATAAGTTTCGAAACTCAGTTGTGAAAATCCTTCCATTTGTTTTTGTTTTCAAGATTTTTTTTTCACTCTAGGTTCTTTCATATCCATATACATTTTAGAAACAGCTTGTCAATGTGTAAAAAAAGGCAAAATGATCATGAATGAAAAAAAGAAGCAAAGACTATAATTCCTTCTGCTATTATGAATGATTCCAAGACTGCTTCCATCTTAAAAGAAATGGGTCAAAATTAGCATAGTTTTTTTCCTGCAATACTTAATGAATGATCTTATTAATTTTTTCTTGCCCAAAAGGAAAGAAAATTCTTAAATAACTTAGTACAACTTCCACATATAATCTAGAAAAATGGCCAGTTAATGAAAAAAACTCGCTTAAATGCTGATAATTGATTTAAAGTTTAAAACCTTCTGATATTACATATATTTAGAACCACTGTTAAGTATGTCTCATTTTAGATTTTAATTTTATCAAAGCAAGATTTTTCCTATTTGTATAGGGTTTTAAGTTCAGAAATAATCTTTAAAATAACAATATGTTTTACAAAAATATCATATGTAAAGGACCATAAATTCAAATGTTGTCATACTTAGTGTAGCACTATATAACTATTATAAAACAAATTTAGGATAACTCATATTTTAAGTTTTGATCAAAGTGTCCAGATTATCAAATTTTCTCTATTGTGTGACTATGTAGATTTTCCTGGAAAAGCCTAAGTAATAGGCACATTGGATCATTCAATTTGTTTTTTTATTTATTTATTAATTAATTTATTTATTAGTTTCAGGTGTACAAAACAAGGTAATACTTAGACGTTCATCATTTATATCCCTCATACTGTGAACCCCCCTCCCCCCATCCACTATCTCTCCGACCTCACACTGAACCATCACATTATATATATAAAATTATAGTTGGCATTCATTAATGTTTAGCTTCTGATGTACAATGCCATGATCAGGTATCCACAGTATCCCTGAGGTGGTCTCCCAAATAGGACGCATGTCCATCGGATACCCAACAAAATCTTTACAACATTATAGAATACCTTCCCCAAATTAATTTTCAAAAGAAAAACCCTGAGGCCATCTTGTGGTTACCAGCTGCTTCCAAATCCCTTCACCTTTCCCCTTATCCCCAACCCCCTCCCACACACCCATCTAACCACTCTCGGTTTTTTCTCTGCGTCCCCAAAACTGACTCTGATTAGTTCATTCACATAGTCTTTTCTTTAGATTCCATATATAAGTGAGATCATATGGTACTTGTCTTTCTCTTTCTGACTTATTTCACTTAACATAATGTTCTCTAGATCCATCCATGTTGCTGCAAATGATAAGATTTCTTTCTTCTTTATGGCTGCGTAATACTCCATTGTATAAATGTACCACAGCTTCTTAATCCAGTCATCTACCGATGGGCATTTTGGTTGTTTCCATATCTTGGCTATTGTGTAAAGTGCTGCAATAAACATAGGAGTGCATACAGATTTTTGAATTGGAGTTTTGGATTTCTCCGGGTAGATGCCTAGGAGTGGAATTACTGGATCATAGGGTAGTTCCATTTTCAGATTCCTGAGATACCTCCATACTGTTTTCCATAGTGGCTGCACTAATCTGCAGTCCCACCAACAGTGCACTAGCGTTCCCTTTTCTCCACATCCGCGCCAGCATTTGTTGTTTGTTGATTTATTGATAATAGCCATTTTGACTGGAGTTAGGTGGTATCTCATTGTGGTTTTTATTTGCATTTCTCTGATGGTTAGTGAGGTTGAGCATTTCTTCATATGTCTTCTTGCCTTCTGTATGTCCTTTTTAGAGAAATGTCTCCCCAAGTCCTCTGCCCATTTTTTAATTGGGTTGTTTGTTTTTTTGGAGTTGAGTTGAGTAAGTTTTTTATAGATTTGTGATATTAATCCCTTATCAGATATATCATTGGCAAATATCTTTTCCCATAGAGTAGGATCCCTTTTTGTTTTATTGATGGTTTCCTTTGCTGTGAAAAAACTTTTTAGTTTGATGTAATCCCACATGTTTATTTTTTCTCTTACTTCGCTCGCGCGAGGGGATATATCAGTGAAAATCTTACTCCGGGTAATGTCCATGAAGTTTCTTCCTATATTTTCTTCTAGATATTTTATGGTTTCAGATCTTACATTTAAGTCTTTAAGCCATTTTGAATTTGTTTTTGTATATGGTGTAAGGAGGTGGTCCAGCTTCATTTTCTTGCATGTGTCCGTCCAGGTTTCCCAACACCACTTATTGAACAGACTATCTTTACCCCATCGTACATTCTTGCTTCCATTGTCGTAGATTAGATGGGCATATAGGCATGGATTTACGTCTGGACTCTCTATTCTGTTCCATTGATCTATGTATCTATTTTTATGCCAGTACCATGTTGTTTTGATTACTGTAGCCTTGTAGTATAGTTTGAAATCAGGTATCGTTATACCTCCCACTTTGTTCTTATTTCTCAAGATTGCTGAGGCTATCCGGGGTCTTTTATGGTCCCATATAAATTTTAGGATTATATGTTCTATTTCTGTGAAAAACGTCGTTGGTAGTTTGATAGGAATTGCCTTGAATATGTATATTGCCTTAGGCAGTATGGACATTTTAATTATATTAATTCTTCCTATCCATGAACATGGAATGTGTTTCCATCTATTTATGTCTTCTTTCATTTCTTTCTTCAGTGTTGTATAATTTTCTGAGTACAGATCCTTTACATCTTTGGTTAGATTTATTCCCAGATATTTTATAGTCTTTGGAGCAATTGTAAATGGAATTGTTTTTTTAATTTCTCCTTCTGCTATTTTATCATTGGTATATACAAATGCAACTGATTTCCGAATATTAATTTTATATCCTGCTACTTTACTAAATTCATCTATCAGTTCTAATAGTTTCTTGGTGGAGTCTTTAGGGTTCTCTATATATAGTATCATATCATCTGCATATAATGATAATTTTACTTCCTCCTTACCAATTTGGATGCCTTTTATGTCTTTCTCTTGTCTGATTGCTGTGGCTAGAACTTCCAGCACTATGTTGAATAGAAGTGGAGAAAGTGGGCAACCTTGTCTTGTTCCTGATCTTAGGGGGAATGGTTTTAGCTTTTCCCCATTGAGTATGATGTTAGCTGTGGGTTTGTCATATATGGCCTTTATTATGTTAAGATATGATCCCTCTATTCCCACTTTCTTAAGGGTTTTTATCATAAAAGGTTGCTGTATTTTATCAAATGCTTTTTCTGCATCTATTGATATGATCATGTGATTTTTATTTTTCATTTTGTTAATGTGGTGTATCACATTAATTGATTTGCGGATGTTGAACCACCCCTGCATACCAGGGATGAATCCCACTTGATCATGGTGTATGATCTTTTTAATGTATTGCTGAATTCTGTTTGCTAATAATTTGTTGAGAATTTTTGCATCTATGTTCATTAGAGATATCGGCCTGTAGTTTTCTTTCTTTGTGGTGTCTTTGTCTGCTTTTGGGATCAGGGTGATAGTGGCTTCGTAAAAAGTGTTTGGGAGTCTTCCTTCCTTCTGGATTTTTTGGAAGAGCTTGAGGAGAATAGGTGATAATTCTTTTTTGAACGTTTTGAAAAATTCACCTGTAAAGCCATCTGGTCCAGGGCTTTTGTTTGTTGGGAGATTATTGATTACTGATTCAATTTCCCTGGTGGTAATCAGACTGTTCAGGCTTTCTGTTTCTTCTTGAGTTAGCTTTGGAAGGTTGTGCGCCTCTAGAAAATTGTCCATTTCTTCAAGGTTGTCAAATTTGTTGGCATATAGTTGCTCATAGTAATTTCTTACAATTTTTTGTATTTCTGTGGTGTCTGTTGTCACTTCTCCTCTTTCATTTCTGATTTTATTAATTTGGGTCCTCTCTCTCCTTTTTTTAATGAGTCTGGCTAAAGGTTTGTCAATTTTGTTTATCTTCTCTAAGAACCAACTCTTGGATTCATTGATCTTTTGTATTGTTTTTCTGGTTTCTATTTCATTTATTTCTGCTCTGATCCTTATTATCTCCTTCCTTGTGCTCCCTTTGGGTTTATTTTGCTGTTCTTTTTCCAGATCCCTTAAGTGTGAAGATAAACTGTCAATTAGTGATGTTTCTTGTTTCTTTAGGTAGGCCTGCAGTGCTATGAACTTCCCTCTTAGGACTGCTTTCGCAGCATCCCATAGATTTTGGGTCGTCGTGTTCTCATTCTCATTTGTCTCAAGATATCTTTTGATTTCTTCTTTGATCTGCTGCTTGACCCATTCATTATTTAGCAACATGTTATTCAGCCTCCATGAATTGGTGTATCTTCCTGGTTTTTTTCCCCTGTAGTTCATTTCTAATTTCATAGCACTATGGTCAGAGAAGACAATTGGTATGATTTCAATTTTCTTAAATTTATCGAGGCTTGTCTTGTGTCCTAACATATGATCTATTTTAGAAAATGTTCCATGAGCACTTGAGAAGAACGTGTATTCTGCAGCATTGGGGTGAAATGCTCTGAAAATATCAATTAAGTCCAACTGCTCCAAAGTATCATTTAAGGCTGTTGTTTCCATATTGATTTTCTGTCTGGAGGACCTGTCCCTTGTTGTCAGAGGTGTGTTGAAGTCCCCTACTATGATAGTGTTGCTGTTGATCTCTGTCTTTATGTCCATCAGTACCTGTTTTATATATTTAGGTGCTCCTATGTTAGGTGCATAGATGTTTACTAGGGTTATGTCCTCTTGTCGGATTGATCCCTTTATTATTATATAGTGCCCATCTTTGTCTTTTAATATTTTTTTCATTTTAAAGTCTATTTTGTCAGATATAAGTATTGCAACTCCAGCTTTTTTTTTGCTTCCATTTGCATGAAATATGTTACTCCAACCCTTCACTTTCAGCCTGTGTGTGTCTTTTGATCTGAAATGAGTCTCTTGTATACAGCATATACAAGGGTCTTGCTTCCTTATCCACTCAGCCACCCTATGTCTCTTGATTGGAGCGTTTAATCCATTTACATTTAAAGTGATTATTGATAGGTACATAGTTATTGCCATTTTTAGATTTGTAGTAAATTGTTTTCATCTTTCTTCTATTTACAGAAGTCCTTTTAGTATTTCTTGCAATGCTGGCTTGGTTGTCATAAATTCTTTCAGTTTGTTCTTTTCTGGGAAGCTCTTTATCTCTCCATCAACTTTAAATGATAGCCTTGCTGGATAAAGCAATCTAGGTTGTAGGCCTTTGTGTTCCATCACTTTGAGTATCTCCTGCCACTCCCTTCTTGCCTTCAATGTTTCTGTAGAAAAGTCATTTGATAGTCTTATGGGAGTTCCCTTGTATGTAACCTTCTGCCTTTCTCTTGCTGCTTTCAAGATTCTCTCTTTGTCTTTAAGCTTTGCCATTTTAACTATAATGTGTCTTGGTGTGGGCCTGTTTGGGTTTATCCTGGTTGGAACTCTCTGCACTTCCTGGGCTTGTATGTTGGTTTCCTTCATCAGGTTAGGGAAGTTTTCGGACATTATTACCTCAAATATGTTCTCAATCCCTTGCTTCTTCTCTTCGCCTTCTGGTATTCCTATGATGCGCATGTTGTTGCGCTTGATGTTATCCCAGAGGTCTCTTAACCCATCTTCATTGTTTTTTATTCTTTTTTCTTTCTGTTGTTCAGTTTGAGTGATCTCTGCTAACTTGTCTTCTAAGTCGCTGATTCGATCCTCTGCTTCATCTAACCTGCTGGTCATTCCTTCAAGTGAGTTCTTAATTTCGGTAATTGTGTTTTTTAGTTCTAGCTGGTTGTTCGTTAAGATTTCTACATCCTTTTTTAGCTCTAACTGGTTGTTCTTTATGATTTCTATATCCTTCTTTATGTCTTCTCTAAGCTCCTTAAACATTCTTATCACCAGTGTTCTGAACTCTGTCTCTGACATGTTGGTTACCTCTGCTTCATTTGGTTCCAGTTGTGGAGGTTTCTTCTGTTCTTTTATTTGGGACATGTTTCTTTGTCTCCCCATTCTGACTGACTCTCTGTGTTTGCTTTGATGTATTAGGAAGATCCCCTAGAGCTCTTAGTTCTTGCTGGGTTATCTTATGTAGTATGTGTCTTTTATATTTGACTTGGACTACTTCGTTCTTCTCTGCATGTGCTCCACAGGAGGCTCGTGTGTTTAGTATATCGTCCTGTTCAAGAAGAACTTTGATTGCTTTTTGCTTGTGAGTAAGTAGGTGGGCTTAACTCCTAGGCCGTCTAGTTGTGAAACTTGGCTCTGCTCACCACAGGGTGTTCTGCTGGGTGAGGGTTGGCCACTTAAATGAGGTTTGGCCTCTATGGGCTCTTGTGCCTTCAGAGAATTCCCTCTGGGTGTGTGACTTGTAGGTCAAACTCGGTAGTACTCTGGTTTGGTCCAGAGTTGGCTTCTGGAAAATGTTGAATCTTGTGCCTCTTAAGCTGGGCCCTGGTAGGGCAGTTTCAGCACAAATCAAGTTACCAAGTACAACAACAACAACAACAACAAAGAAAACAAATCAAGTACATTCACAAATAAAATACAACCGACAATCCCCTCTCAACATAGGCAAAGATATCAAAGCAATAATGACAGAACAAAGCAAATCACGGATCATTCAATTTGTAATTTGATGAGCATTATCAGTTCTTGTTCTCATCCATAAGAATGGGCTTGTACAGTTATGTAAATAAAACAATTAAAATAGATTTTAGAGACCATCACTTTCTTATTCACTGCTCTATCTCAGAACACCTGACATAATAGGCACATAATAAGTACTTTTAAAATGAATATATGAAACACCTGTATTTTCTGTTAATATTCAGAACCTAATCATTACTTGAAACTCATGAAGCAGTAGTTGGCGTTATCATTATTGTTAGTGCTGTTTTGTTAATCTTTTTCAATCTAGCTTCAGAGCTATTCAGTGCCCTGTAAAAATTCATGGTTCAACTTTGGAAATGAGGCTTTGGAGGGCAGAAGAAGAAAGAAAATGGGGTCTTTATGGTTTATCTGGTTCTGGGATCACTGTGTGACGACAGGCAAATAATTTAACGTTTGGATCTCTGCTTTCTCGTTTTATAATGGAAAGTCTGGATATCTTAGGTCATTTCTGGACCTAAAATCTTATGAGGTTATGTTCTGGATCTAATATTTTATGTGCCTATAAATATTTCTCTGCAATTCCTGCAGTCAACCTATTATACTACCTCTATAGAAACTACAGACTTTGAAACTTAACAATAAATAAAGGAGGAGGTGGACATTGACTCTGATCATGCAGTCACATTGCTTTTGAGTTGATCTTTAGCTATCTTTAAAATTGGTTCCATTAATACTATCTGCTGCAGGTAGGTATGCATGATCGAACTAATGACATGAATTTGTAATGAACGGCATTCCTCTGTGGAGTCTGAAAGCCAGAGAACTCATGTCAGGAGGACTGCATGTGTTTGCAGAGTAACCACCATCCTGGTTGGTGCCGATAGCAGCTTACCCTCTTGGAAGGAAAACAGTTAAACTGCCTGTAAAACGCTGTAGAGAAACCAGAGCATTTGTCAGAAATTAGAAATGGGGAGGAGTGGCCGTGGAGTGATTCTTTACTACAGTTTGATGAAAGTGAGGGTTTTAATTAGATGAGGTGGTATTCCGCTATTAAGCACATTCTTTGCTAGTATTATTTCAGAGCTTTATTAAGCACCTTAATTAGGGCCATTAGCAATCTTGTCATTGGAATAAAAATGCATACCAAATAATTTTGTATGTCATATTGAGAATTGCTGCTAATTTGACCTTTTATGTTTTTTTGCAAATTTCCTACAAATTCCAATTAAAAATTATTTCTAAAACCCAATATTCTGGGTGATTTTTCTTTTTTTTTTTTTTTTTGCAGTGGGCTGATTATTTTACATACATTAAAGAACTGAGGGAGTTTAAAGGCACTCACTTATCCAAAGGCTCACAGAGGAGAAGTCTGATTTCCTACTCAATGACCTTTGAATCCAGAACCTCAATTATTAATTACTAAGCTCCATCTCTGCAGCTTCTTTCTATGTGGCACCCTGTATTGAGGCATTTGATTGCATGTGTGATTATAACAGCCGCTTACAGTGTGACATTTTTTGTCCCCACATGATTTCACCGCAGCTGTGGTTATAAAGTGCCATTGATAGGGTTGCACTTCAGGCCAGCACCTTGAGTCTCTCTGCTTTGCTGATCATGGTTTTCTTCAAAGCAGAAGAAGCTGCTCAGCGGTAGGTCCAACTTAGAAGTGCAGAGAAGATGATGCTATGGGAGCAACCCTCAACCAGTGGTATAGCAGTGGATAAATTCACAAGCCTCTCCTGCTTCTGGCGGGAGAACTTTGAAACTTGCTAGTCATGGTGTCTTCGAAAGTCCCCAAAGGGACTGAATCTTATATTGTCTACATTGTTAGTCAGCCCATTAAAGGTACGCTTTGCTGGCTTTTCTCCTTTCCCTACCTCACTTACTACTTTCTCACTGTTCCTTCCGGGGAATTTTTCCAAAATAAATGACTTAACATCCATGGTGGTTTCATCTGTCACCCCCTTGCTCAAGCAACATACAATTACTCTGAACAATTGATCCTATCAAGCCTAAATCCCTCTGCCCAAGTTAAGATGCACTTTCTTCATAAAATTCTCCAAAACTGATAAGTATTGTTCAATAGGTTTTCCATGTCTTTGATTTCTCAGAACACCTATAATCTTCCCATAGAATTTAACATTTATTTATTATATTGTATTATTCTCACATTTTTATATGTTATCTTAATCCACTGAACTAGAGGCTCCTTGATGCTTTAAACTATGCCTGGTGGTTATTTTGCATTTTCCATAATCTAGCACAGTCACAGGCACAAAAGTACCAGTTTAAAAATACTTTCCAACTGAATGATACTTCATTCTCGAAGATGTCCTAAAGGGAGTGAGTTGTATTTGATTTTGCACATGTATTTTCTGAAAAAGACAAAATTTGGAAGGTATATTGATTTGCCTAGATTCTCAAAGTATGCAACAAATAAAAACTAGTTCTTTTTTCTTGCAGTTCTAGAAAATGATTGTTAGTATTCTTTTTTTTTTTAATGTATTGGGGTGACAATTGTTAATGAAATTACATAGATTTCAGGTGTACAATTCTGTATTACATCATCTATAAATCTCATTGTGTGTTCACCACCCAGAATCAGTTCTCCTTCCATCACCATATATTTGATCCCCCTTACCCTCATCTCTCACCCCCACCCCCCTTATCCTCTGGTAACCACTAAACTATTGTCTGTGTCTATGAGTTCTTGTTTCTCATTTGTTTGTCTTGTTCTTTTGTTGTTTTTGGTTTATATACCACATATCAGTGAAATCATAGGGTTCTCTGCTTTTTCTGTCTGACTTATTTCGCTTAGCATTATACTCTCAAGATCCATCCATGTTGTCACAAATGTTCCTATATCATCTATCTTACCGCCGAATAGTATTCCATTGTGTATATATACCACAACTTCTTTATCCATTCATCTATCGAAGGACATTTTGGTTGTTTCCTTGTCTTGGCCACCATAAACAAAGCTGCAATGAACATTGGAGCACACGTGTCTTTATGTATAAATGTTTTCAAATTTTTTGGGTAGATACCCAGGAGAGGGATTGCTGGGTCATATGGTAATTCTATTCATAATTTTTTGAGGAAACTCCACACTGCCTTCCATAACGCTGCACCAGTCTGCATTCCCACCAACAGTGTATGAGGGTTCCTTTTTCTCCACAGCCTCTCCAACACTTGTTACTATTTGTCTCGTTGATGATAGCCATTCTGACTGGGGTGAGGTGATATCTCATTGTGTTTTCATTTGCATTTCTCTGATGATTAGTGATGTTGAGCATTTTTTAAATATGTCTATTTGCAATTTGTATGTCCTCTTTGGAGAAATGTCTCTTCAGGTCCACTGCCCATTTTTCAATTGGGTTGTTTGTTTTTTTGTTGTTGAGCTTCATGAGTTCCTTGTATATTTTGGATACTAGCCCCTTATCGGAGGCACTATTTGCAAATATCTTTTCCCATTCAGTCGGTTGCCTCTTTATTTTGTCGATGGTTTCTTTTACTGTGCAGAAGCTTTTAAGTTTCATATAGACCCATTCATTTGTTTTAGCTTTTACTTCCATTGTCCTTGGAGTCAAATTCATAAAATGCTCTTTGCACCCAAGGTCCATAAGTTTAGTACCTATGTTTTCTTCTAGGCAGTTTATTGTGTCAGGTCTTATGCTTAAGTCTGTGATCCATTTTGAATTAATTTTGGTACATGACGACAGATAGCAGTCCAGTTTCATTCTTTTGCACGTGGCTATCCAATTCTCCCAGCACCATTTATTGAAGAGGCTGTCTTTCCTCCATTGTATGTTTTTAGCTTCTTTGTCAAAATTTATCTGTCCATATTTATGTGGTTTTATTTCTGGGTTCTCAATTCTATTCCATTGGTCTATGTGTCTGTTTTTCTGCCAATACCATGCTGTTTTGATTATCGTAGCCCTGTAGTACAAGCTAAAGTCGGGGAGTGTGATACCTCCAGTATTTTTCTTTTTCCTTAAGATTGTTTTGGCTATTCGGGGTCTTTTGTGGTTCAAAAGAAATCTGATGATTTTTTGTTCTATTTCTTTAAAAAATGCCATGGGGATTTTGATGGGGATTGCATTAAATCTGTATATTGCTTTGGGTAATATGGCCATTTTAACTATGTTGAATCTTCCAATCCATGAGCCTGGGATGTTTTTCCATTTCTTGTGTGTTCTTCAATTTCTTTCAAAAATGTCTTATAGTTTTCAGCATATAAATCCTTCACATCTTTGGTTAAGTTTATTCCTAGGTATTTTATTCTTTTTGCTGCAACTGCAAAGGGAATTGTTTTTTGTATTTCCTTTTCTGAGATTTCATTGTTAGTATATAGGAATGCAATAGACTTTTGTATGTTGATTTTGTAGCCAGCAACTTTACTGTATTTGCTGATTGTTTCTAACAGCTTTTTGGTGGAGTCTTTAGGGTTTTCTATATATAGCATCATGTCATCTGCAAAGAGTGACAGTTTAACTTCTTCATTCCCAATTTGGATGCCTTTTATTTCTTTCTCTTGCCTTGTTGCTCTGGCAAGGACTTCCAACACTATATTGAAAACCAGAGGTGATAGGGGACAGCCCGGTCGTGTTCCTGAATGGAGAGCAAAGGGCTTCAGTTTTTCACCATTAATTATGAGATTAGCTGACGGTTTGTCATAGATGGCCTTTATTGTGTTAAGGTATTTTCCTTCTATACCTATTTTATTAAGTGTTTTAATCATAAATGGGTGTTGTATCTTGTCAAATGCTTTTTCTGCATCAATTGATATAATCATATGATTTTTGTCCTTTATTTTGTTTATGTGATGTATCACATTGATGGATTTGCGGATGTTGAACCATCCTTGTGCCCCGGGGATGAACCCCACTTGGTCATGATGAATAATCTTTTTAAGGCATTGTATTCGATTTGCTAGAATTTTGTTTAGGATTTTTGCTTCAGTATTCATCAGAGATATTGGTCTGTAGTTTTCTTTTTTCATGTTGTCCTTACCAGGTTTTGGTATCGCAGTAATGTTAGCCTTATAAAATGAGTTAGGGAGTTCTGTCTCTTCAATTTTTGGAAGAGTTTGAACAGGATTGGTATTAGATCCTGTTTGAAGGTTTGGTAGAATTCACTAGTGAAGCCATCTGATCCTGGATTTTTGCTTTTGGGAAGGTTTTGTATGACTGATTCAATTTCGTTATTGGTGATTGGTCCGTTTAGATTTTCCAGTTCTTCATGGTTCAGCTTTGGAAGGCTATATGTTTCTAAGAATTTGTCCATTTCTTCTAAGTTATTGAATTTGGTGGCATATAGTCCTTCATAGTATTCTTGGATGATCCTTTGTATTGCTGTGGTGTCCGTGATAACTTCCCCTTTTTCAATTCTGATTTTGTTTATTAGTGACTTCTCTCTTTTTATCTTAGTGGGTCAAGCCAAGGGTATGTCGATTTTGCTAATCTTTTCAAAGAACCAGCTCTTTGTCACATTAATTTTTTCTATCATTTAGGGCTGCTATTTCGTTATTTATTTTCTGTTTGGATGATCTATCCATAGCTGTCAATGACGTATTTAAGTCTCCTAGTATAATTGTGTTTTGGTCAATTTCTCCCTTTAGTTCTTAGTAGTTGCTTGGTACATTTTGGTGCTCCCTGATTGGGGGCATAAATATTGATGACTGTTATGTCTTCTTGTTGTATAGTCCCCTTTACCATTATGAAATGCCCATCTTTGTCTCTTGTTATCTTTTTCACCCTGAAGTCTGTTTCATCTGATATCATTATTGCTACACCTGATTTTCTCTGGGTACCATTTGCTTGGAGTGTCAATTGCCACCCTTTCACTTTGAGTCTATGCTTGTCCTTGTAGCTGAGATGTGTGTCTTGGAGACAGCATATGGTCGGGTTTAGTTTTTTGATCCAATCTGCTACTCTGTGCCTTTTGATTGGTGAATTCAGTCCATTTACATTTAAGGCGATTATTGATATGTGAGGATTTCCTGTAATTCTATCTTTAGTTTTCTGGTAAGGCTGTGTCTCCAATGTTTCTTTGCCTTTTTGTTGTTTTCTCTTATTTCTGTGTGGTGGTATTCTATGATGTTTCCCTCTGTTTCTTCTTTTATTACAGTATATATTTCAGTTCTGGATTTTTTTTGAGTGGTTAGCCTTAAGTTTATGTAAAAGATAGTGTGATATTTAGTGTATTCCATTTTCTTCAGCACATTTACTTTCTCCATTCCCATATACCGTTTCAGGCCTTTACTCTCCCCTTTTTATGTTGCCACAAATTGTCCCTGTTGATGGTGGTCGAATAGCCACCTTTAGTATTTCTTGTAGTGCAGGTCGTGTATTAGAAAATTCCCTCAGCTTCTGGATTTCTGGAAAGGTCTTTATTCCTCCTTCATATCTAAAGGAGATCTTTGCTGGATATATTATTCTTGGCTCATAATTTCTCTCTTTCAATAGTTTGAATATTTGGTTCCATTCCCTCCTGGCTTGTAGAGTTTCCACTGAAAAATCGGATGATAATCTAATGGGCTTTCCTTTGTAGGTTACCATCTTCTTTTCCCTGGTTGCCTTGAAGATTCTTTCTTTGTCGTTGATTTTAGAGAGCTTCAATACAACGTGCCTTGGAGAAGGCCTGTTGGGATTGAGGTAATTAGGTGTTCTATTTTCTTCTTGGATTCGAGGATCCAGTTCTGTCCACAAGTTTGGGGAGTTCTCCTCAACAATTTGTTTGAATAAATTCTCTGTTCCCTTCTTTCTTTCTTCTCCTTCTGGTATGCCCATTATTCTTATATTGCTCTTTCGGATAGAGTCAGAAAGTTCTTGTAGAGTTCTTTCATTTCTTTTAAGTCTCAAGTGTCTTTCTTCTTCCATCTGTGTGATTTCCAGGTTTCTATCTTCGATGTCACTGATTCTTTCCTCCATGTGGACAACTACACTACCTAAGCTGGTTATTTCATTCTTAATTTCTTCTACTGAGTTCTTAATTTCCAGAAATTCTCTTTGGTTCTTTATTAAAATTTCAATCTGTTTCGTAAAATGCTCATGTTATTCTTTGATTGCGTTTCTGAGTTCATTAAATTGCCTTTCTGTGTTTTCTTGCAAATCGTTGAGTTTTTTCAGAACTGCAATCTTGAATTCTCTGTCATTTAAGTCACATATTTCCATATCTTTAAGTTCCTTTTCTGGAGACTTTTCACTTTCTTTCTGAGCTGTCTTGTTGTCTTGGTTATTCATGGCAATTAATGATTTTATATTTCTCTACATGGACATCTACAGGAGTGGCTTCTGCAACAGGTTGATAGGAAGAGATCTTTCTTTTGTTTGCCAACACTTGTTGGTAGAATGTTGTATTTTCTCTCTGACTGCAGCCTTTTTTTTCTCTCTCACACAATAGTGCTATGTTTTCTCTGCAGTATTCCAGCTTCTCACACAATGGGGAGATTCCCTGGGAAATGGGATTCCCTCTGTTAACAGTTCGCCTGAGTTATAGGGCGTCACATCTCTGTGGGAATGGGGAGAGCTTTTGAAGTTCCAAAGATCTTTCTGCACCAGATTCAGAGCCAGTATGTTTCAGCAGTTCTGTTTACTCCTACAGAGATCCGCCTAGATAGGTGGGGCCAGGGGCAGGGTGAGTTGTGAGAGGTGGCCCAGAGCAATGGCAACGACCACCACCACAGGCGGTCCCGCTTCCACAACTCCCTCCCCTTTGTGGGAACTAGTTGAGCTGCGAATCTGTGTCTGTGGTCCACAGTTCTCAGAACAGCAAATATTCTGTTCTTTTGATCTGACATTGCTACTGTTCTGCTTCTAGCACCGGGCAGGTGCGGGCGGTGCAAGCTCTGGGAGGGTAGGATGGGGGCAGCTAGTCTCAGTGCCTAAGGCTTTTGTTCTCTTCTTGGCAGTGAGGGCTTAAACCACCATTTTCAGCCTTCTTCCCTCAGTCTTTTCTCCGAGGTCTCTGCCATGAGTGCTGGGTTCAGCCGTGTTATATGCTGCCTCCTCAGCCCTGTGGGCCATAAGCGGAGCCCTAGCAGTCCGAGTCCTTCCCTCTCCCGCAGCTGCGGTAGTTCCGGGATGCAGAGAGCTCGGAGCACTGAGCTGGGTCTGAGTCCTGCACCCGATTGTCTCCGTCTCCTTACTTCTCCCTTCCCTCCTCTCCCACTTGCAGGGTTCTCCCACCTTTTAGGTGAATTCAGTAGTGGGCCTCTTCGTCTTGCATGTGTGCTGTGCAGGGAGTCTTTTGTGGAGTTATTGTTGTTCGATTAGTTGTAAATTCCAGGGGAGCTTTACAGAGGCTCACCTCACGTCTCCGTTTTGATTACGTCTCGGAATTTTCCCGATTGTTAGTATTCTAAGCAGCAAAAATCAGCTTCAAAGGAAAGTGAAATTTGAATCCATTTTTAAATCTAGAACATCTCTAAATATAATATGTGACCATAAGACAATGATAGAAAGAAAAATAAAGCCTTCTCATGGATGCCCTGGGGACTTTACATCTTGCAGCAAATCATTTTTAGCCAGGGAGTTAGTGTTGTTTTGCCTCATTTTAAAGACATTTCTCAGTACATCTCTGGAACCCCGTCTTGATTATTGTAAGAGATTCTGGAGACGGAATAATTTCAATTTTTTAAACATCTTTATTTCCCTACACATACATTTTCTTTTAGTTTATTTATTTTTTCAAAATGTAAGCTCTGTTAGAGGTTTATTTCTTTCTAGAAACATAAAATGCAATTATTTAAATAATACTAAAATGGAAAAAAATTCTAGAACTCACCCTATTTAATATACTAATTGATTATATTTGCAAGGTGTGTGTGTGTGTGTGTGTGTGTGTGTGTTGTGTGTGTGTGTGTGTTTTCAGGAAATAGATGGGGACATAATTTTAGAAAGTATCCAAAATTTGAAACTAAAATATTTAATTCCCTTGGGAGTCTGTCCAGGTGTTTTTCCAAACTAATTTTTAAATAATTACTTAAGTATGCTCCATAACAAAGGTCCTAATAGAAGAATCTAAATCTTACTGTGCAACTTCAGGAACAAAGATACTCTCTTAAAAACTTGATTGCTTTTCTATGGAAGCAGTTAGCTTTGATTTACATCCCTTCTGAAGGGAGCTTCGCTGAGGCTTTGCGTAATTCAATAAGGATCATATAATATACTCCCCTTTACATCTCATAGAGTTGCTGTGTATGAGCTCTTTGTTTATGATTCAGGAAATGGGCTAAAAGCTTCCTAGGTTCATCTTTGTTCACAAAATTTGTTCTCGGGGAAGTAATGGCCTCTTGCATTTTAATAAGCAGTAAATCTCGAGTATTACAACGCTCCAGTAACAAGCTATCTTTGGCAGTGTGGGCCTTTCCCTGTTTTTGGAGCTTATTCTTATTCAGCAGTTTAGATATGAAGACAATTCTTATCTCATCATTATATCTTCATTTGAAGAAACAGCACTGTTGGATGCCACCCACATTTCCTTCTGAAAATACTCTGAGCCTCTTTCCTGAGGAGTTATGGGGGATATGAAAAATTAAGAGAAGCTTTAAGTGGACAGAAGTTTCACTGAAGTCATATGGCTTCATCTAAAAAGACACTAGTATGTTATTTTACTTCGTTTCCCTTATAAATATTGATTACAACTCTTTGTACATCTTCAAATATTCAATGTAATGTTTTAGGTACTGCAGATGATATAAAATTGGATGTGATAAAACCTGTGCTTACAACTGCCTAAGAAAATCTTCAGGTGAATGAACTGCATGGAGTCTAACCAGAGTGGACCTTTTTTGAGTTTTGTGACATGGATACCCTTCTAAGAAGTTTCCTTAGAGAATTTACTTCTCTTAAGTAGAACTATCTTCAAAGAAAACCAGATACATTGAAGTACAACTATGTAATGCTATTGTGTTTGACCAATAAAGCATTAAACAGGGATGTGGCTTCCATACTTGGAAACTTCTAACAGGAGTGCACATCAAGACAGAATGGTTTTCACCGGGCTCTTCAGCTATGTCTATGTGACTTGACCTATTTACAAGAGAGTGATCTGAGGGTCTTGATTGTTTTAATTCAATCTGCAATTGCTTAACAATCAATTAGGTTGTAGTTAATTTGATATCTTTATGTAGACATGTCCCTAAATTCCAATTTAATGATGAGTTCAGCAAAATTATGTGATTAAATTTGCTTGTCAGAATTTTACTTCATGAACATTTAGACAGTGTAAGACCATGCAATATGAGGGTGACTTATAACACAGTTAAAATAGTCACAGAATAAGAAAGGGTACATGAACAGGAATTTTCTAAATATATTAAAAAGACTGCATATTTCTTATTGCACATTCAGAACACAGAATTTGAAATGTAAGGAATCTTTAACTCCAGTTTAGATTTATTCTTTTGTAAATAAGATGCTGGCCCTTTGAAGCAAAGTGATATGTCCAAGATAGAAACAGAGCTGGAATATTGGAATATAAGATTGGACTTTAAATTTAGTTCAAAATGAATTCTCTTCTCTGTCATTACTGCCCTCAGTCATTATCCACCTTCTTCTCTCTCTCTCTCTCTCTCTCTCTCTCTCTCTCTTTCTCTTTCTCTCTGCTCTCTCTCCCTTCCTCTGTCCCTCTCTTCGTTTGCTTTATTGTTTGTGATTTTTTCCTCCACCAGAGAGTACAGTCAGTGAGGTTAGGGACAATGGCTATTTCTGTCACTATACTTTGGTATTAGCAGTTCTTGCACCCACTGGGTATTCGATATATGGTAGCTGAATGAATGTATACATCAAGCATTTTATTTAAGAAAAAAGGCTATCATAATTCATAAGAAAATAACATTATGGTCTTAGAAGACAAAAATATGTGTAGTCACTTTTCTGGAATTGTGATTCCCAAACTTTAGTGAGTACAGAATTCCCTGGAGATATTGTTGGAATCCACTCCCTGAGTGGTGGGCCCCACTCCAGAGTGTCTGACACACTAGGTCTGGGGTGTAGAACTTGCATTTTTACCAACTTCACCGGAAATTCTTATGCTGTAGTTCTGAAGATGATGTTTTGAGAGCCATTGTCCTAGAATAATCTCGCCTCAGTCTGATGCATGTTCAGTTATGATGCTCTATATCTACAATCTAAAACTTGTTATGTGGTTACGACAGGAGCGACTCCAAATCACTCCTATAAGTGTGTTGAGTATGCTACAACTGCTTTTATGCAGTGTTTTCCTCAAGTAGTTCTTCAATTTCGAAATTATGGAAATATTCTGAAGAAAAAGCTCTCTAGGAATCATGAAATTTCTTTATAATGTTGCTCATGATATAGTTTCTCGTCTTATTAGGGTGAAATCTGTAAAAAATGAAACTAATCAATAAATATTCTATTTCAGATGAAGAATAATTTTGGATCCAGAAATACTGCACCAGTTGGATCTGGCCTTTGATTTGGGGAAAATATGTACGTAACTTGCTTATTTAGAATGTTCAGTGCATGCAAATTAATTTAAATGTAATAACACTTCATATTTCTGGGACCCTTTATCTAAAAGTATAAAAAGTTTAGATGGGCCAGGCACTATTTATGAATGAAAACTTTTCTTTTCCTTTAAGCTGTTTTAAATTATGCCTAGTTCATAAGTGACAGAAGACCCCAAATATCTACACAGGACCAAAAGCAAATGAAATGGTGGGATATGAATCTTCACTTGAACCAATAAGTAGCCGAGGTAATTCCCAGCTGACATGTATTGGAAGAATAGTAGTCTTACCTGACTCAGCTTCTGACTCAGATGGTCATATTATTACAATCTGGGTTTATTTTTGGATGGGAAACTACTTATCGTTCAGTGGGTCTCAAACTTCAACAGCATTAGAATCCCATGGAGACCTTTTTGAAATGCTGATTTCTGGGTCTCAGCCCCAGAATTTCTGAGTTAGTAGATCGGGAGGGACCCCAAAGTTGGATTTCTCACACATACCCCGAGGTGGTGGTAGTGCTGCTAGGAAACACGGAAATCCCTGTTCTAGGATAACTCTAAGGGGCACAGCAGATGTGAGAAGATCCTATTTATCTTTTTTACTTGTGGGTAATGAGAGAATGAAAGTAATTTTTCTGAATATGTGCAAGTTTGTTATTATAAAAAGCAATGGCGCTTACCTTATCTTATTCCTTCAGAAACAAACCTAAAAAAAGTCTCCCTTGTCCTAGTGTCTGCTGAGTACAGATCTGACTTCTTGAAGTTGAGCTTCAATCACTATGTGCCCTCAG
The DNA here is from genome assembly GCF_964194185.1 of Rhinolophus hipposideros. Taxonomy (NCBI): domain Eukaryota; kingdom Metazoa; phylum Chordata; class Mammalia; order Chiroptera; family Rhinolophidae; genus Rhinolophus; species Rhinolophus hipposideros. The sequence continues at coordinate 28,622,088 of NC_138053.1, forward strand.
GATTTCCTGAATATATGAGACCAGTTTTTCTGCCTCACTGAATTCTCTCTGTATTGTGACAAAACAGTAACTGTTCTAATCTCATTAAGTTCATTGTTTATAGCATTTCAAGGTATTTACCCTGTTTATAAACTTACTTTTTAAAAATATGTTAGAAACTGTATGCTGACATAAATCATAAGGAGATTTTTTTTGACTAGGAGACTTATTGTGGCAAGCAGATCAGTTAGGCATATTTTTGGTACAGTTCATTGGTAAATTGTTTTAGGACTAAGAAGATTGATTGACTAAGTGTATGAGATGAGTCTAATTTTTTTTTTTATTCACTGTTAACTATTTATTATGAACAAAGGCCAAACAGAAAAGCTTACTTTAATTAAGAAGAAAATTAAGGAAAAAACAACAATGGAAATTGTCAACCCTCAATTGGTGTCAAAAGCTTTCCAAACTTTAAACCTGTCTAAAGTTTTACTTTGTTATGATACTCAGCAACTTAAATGCTATCTTAATTTCATTAATAGTGGCCTAGATCTAAGGTACTCCTTTACCTGGTAAAATATTCCCTGTGGGTATCTTAAAATGATCTCTTGTTAATTCTTTTCCTTGACATTTTTTAGTGTAAACTGCATTTAGTCAAAATTTTATTGTAAATGGGTGTCACATTTCTTTCTAAGCAGTGGGATAAATAGGCAGCTGTCTTTTTTCTATAAGGAAAGATTGAGAAAAAATGTCAGGCGGGAGAATATCCAAATGATGTGTATAGATCATGTTCAGGCTTTACTCTTCTACAGCTTGTATTGATTCAGGAATGTTCATGAACAATCAGTGATTTTCCATGGTTTAGTTTTTCTTTAGTATTTTATAGCATTGTTTGTTTTAAAAAAGCACTGTTTTTTAAAGTTATATTTTTGTTGCTTGTGGATATCTATATCTGCAATACAATAGAGTGTGTAGAAAGCATGTCTAGCTAAAAAAGATTAAGTGGTTTCCTCATCAGCTAAGGAAAATGCAGGTTTATGTTCTCACTCAACTTCCTCAAGGTACATGGTAATCTGATTATTGAAAGTCATATTGACAATGTCCTCTGGGCTAGAAATGAAAATTGCATCTACTCTTCTTTTTACTGTCTTAATTAATAACATTGTTTCAAAAAATATGTCCATATTTTTTTTCTATTCCCGCCTTATGATGATTGAGTCAAAGATGTAATTGCCCCAGAACTTGAGTTTAACCTAGGACAAGCTTCAGCTCTATGTACTTATTCTATTTCCTTGTTCTTTTATTAGCAAAACATCCAAAGTACATTTTCAGAAATAGTAGCAATGCCAGAGAAAAGGTGTTAAAATGTGACTGATCCTCCTTCTGTCTCTGAACATACCAAAATATGGGAGTCAATAATTACCCTTATGAAATGCCTGAGGTTAATTGAAGACTGGTTTCTGCAGATGAGGAAAAAAAGGATACTCACTTTTAGCTAGAGGGAGCTTCTTTATTCCTAGCACAGAGAACTTCCCCAACAGCCCAGCTGGCTAGACTATATAGCATTTGGGTCAAAAGCAAATAATTTTGCTTGCAAAAAAAAGAAGCAAAAACAGAAAACACCAAAAAATCTTCTGCAAAAATTCAGCTAACAATCTGTTTCAGAGCAATCAGTCAGCTAAATAAGAGCCTCACCATTTTTTTTTTAGCTAAAGATAAAATAAGTTGCAGAGGTATTTTAAAAAATTCAAGTAAATCATACGATTTATATTGAAATCAAACCTAGACATGCCTATTTTGTCTGTATATATAATTTTGTCTTATCAGATCATTTTGCATTATTTTTCTTCAGTTATTATAATGATAGGTTGTTCGCAGCAATAAAACTGTTGTTTACAGACTATTTGCCAGTCTAGAACAATCTTTTTTAGAATCCATGAAAGCGAAGAGAGGAAATTCAGACTAGACAGTTCCTTTTGTCTCCCAGGTAATAGCAGGTATCAGGGTTCGGCATACGTTTCAGTGGGAAGGTTGAGTAGCTTGTCTATTAAATTGTAAAATTTGCTTATAGTTCCCCTTGTGTATGATGACATTCCCTTCATAGAATAGCAGGGATCTTTTCTTCCCTTTCTCTTATTGATGGATTGACTGATTAGTTGATTTCTCTGAGCTAATTATCACTATACCAAGGAGAGAACAGCTTTTCTTAAAGTGCCACTGGCAAATTTATTTTTCTTTGAACACTCCTTTGAAAGAAGCACAAAGACCAGGCATTTTACAATGACAAATGCTAGTCATGTACTCATGTGTGCTCACTCGTTCTGCCTTTTGCAGTTCTGAATCACTCTCTTTAATGGTTGGTTTCCAGGCTTGTGAAAATGCTTTCACAAGTACTCCCAGGTTAGATTAGTTGCCATTGTTATACTTGTTGAGTTGATTTTTTAGAGCAACTTTTGAACAAATTTGGGAAGTTAGAAACTTTGAAAGACCATACAATGTAAGTAGTGTCACTTTAATAGAATGTATTGCTGTTATTATTTTTATGAAGGTGTCTGGAACATTCCAAAAGAGCAAATTTGGAAAGGAAAGCTATTGTATTTTGGAAAATTTAAAGGTTAAGAGATTTTTACCAATAGGAAGAAATGACTGAGATATAGGAAGAACTAATGAGGTGATCAAGATGCCTATCGTGCCCCCCAGGACAGAGCAAAGAGAAAAACAAACTCTTGGAAAACTACTGCATTAAACTACTATATCTGGCCCAAGACAATTATGAAACTCAGAATGGTTATATATGAAATAACATCCTAATTGTTCACATGGGTACCCAGAATCATGCTTCCTAATGTTCATATCATGTTTTTCTTTGTGGAGAACAAAGAGCTCTGAAAATGACCTCGTGAATACCAAATACTAGAGTATGTAGCCCATTTTAAAGGAACACAGACAGATGGTGTTCAAACCATTTGTGTGTTCCCTCCTCTTTTTTTGGTTATGTTTAAAATGACTCTATTTACTCACCAGCCATTTAGACTAGTGCATGATCTCCCCTGATGCTGTCACTGATCTGTTTCACCTTTACATGTCCTACTGCTATGCAACCAGACACACTACCATGTCTTGTACACAGTAGATGTGGAATAATTATGCCCTGAATTGGAGTCATTGTGCCTAATCTATTTATAGAGAACAGAAGTAAGTGATGACAATTCATCAAAGCCAAGTAGCTAGTAAAGAATTTGATCTTATTCACTTATTTACATTTGATTAATAAATACTTCAAAACACATGTGGTTATCATATGTTGAAACATCTAAATTTAAAGTGACTGGCTGGTTTTTTTAACTTCTGTCAGTATAAAGCATGTTCCTGACAATTCTTCTGCAGCTGTGGAACGAAGTCATGTCATTTATTTTTGCATAATACTAAAATGTAAATTGTGATTTTGTTTATTATGGTGAAGGAAATCCCTGAAGAGAATTCAGTCAAGGTCTTCTTAGCAGGCAGTAGCCCGTCCCCTCTTCTATGCCTTACATGACTTATTTTATCATTACTCACATACATATGTATTTATATACATGTCTGATGTCATATTTGTGATGCTTTAGAGCATTACCATTTTGTCAGCCATGAGGGCATGCACCATAACTTAGGCATCATTGTATTTTATGCAGCACACATTGGATTACTTTGCATCTAGCAGGTCCCAGCATATTCAATGATTGAATAAGCATCATCTATTGGAAGATACGTTCATCAGAGGCAGCACTGCAGAGTAGTAAGGAGTATAAACTCTAGAATCAGAACTCTGCTTAGTTTTAATCCTGGTTTCTCCACCTTCTATGTTTGCGAACTTAGTCGCAAAATTGCTTCTGAGCTTCATGGACTGGAGAGGTATAAAGGGCACAATACAAGTACATCTTAGAGCAGGGCCAGCTCTACTCAGTGCTTCATGCTGTTAGTTTTGTTCTGCACTGTAAATTTGTCTCTGGCTAAACAAGCTACACTCATGGAATTTTATGAAAACCTGGGATTTTTAAATTCCTTTTAGATTTCCATGATGGCACTATAAAACTTTGGCATGGATAACTTTTCTCTTCACATTAATATTTCAGTAGGACAGGTATTGTTATCTTGGTATGATCTTTTGATTTTCATTTATGTGATGTTACTTTTCATTTAGTATGGGGGGTGGAGTTCCAGAAGAATTAAAACATTATCATTTAGATATTCTGGTAATATTTTAGTAAATCACTGTTTTTAATTTAAAAAGTATCAAAAATCTTGTCTACAATCTGTATTGATAAATATCAGAGAGATTATGCTTGCGTCAGTGTTATGGTCAGGGAATAGAGTATGTTCAGGTAAGGCCTTGTCAATCATTTGCTTTTTATGGAGTTCTTGAACATGCTACACACGCAAGTAACAATGACAAACGAGATAGCATGAGCTGGTGTATGTGTACCTGGCCAGCAGTCTGATGCTCCAAAGCTGAGCTTTCTGGTCAGCTGTGTCAGAGTGTCTGACACAGGTTCGTGGTCCTGTCTTCTTATCACCTAAGCCTTGAGAAACTTCTCGTTTAGCTACTGAGTCCACATCAATGAGAACTCCTAAGGGACCAAGTCTTCATGTGAAAAGGAAGAAAGGACAAGATGGCATGACAATGCAAAAACTTTGCTTTGTTTACCAACTTCGTTCCATGAAACCTGTTGGTTTCCACCCACTAGTAAAGGCAGGGAAACAGTATCCTAAATGTGACCAACCAGATTAGTTCTTTCCTCCTTTAAGTATATGTGCGACAGGGGAGGGGGATGGGAAGAGAAGAAAGACATCTCTGGTTTAAAAAGTAAACAGGCAGGGTTTTCTCCCAGTAGAGGCTAAAACATGTGTCGTCTTGAAGAGAGTAATCCTGTTTTAGCACATAAAATAGTTTAACACACGGATGTTTACATCATTACTTATATATAATGACCAAACAGGTATATGCACTTTAAAGAAATTGTAAAATACTGGATTCTTTTTCATTTCTAATATCAAAATATTCTTAATGTTAACCTCACTCATTTGTACATTTATTTTATTTGCTACTAATGTGTAGCATCCCGAGGTACTCTGTCAAGAGAAAAATATGCTTATAACCTTGTTATTTGTAAATAATTTTCCATATTTTTAAATATATCTTGCATATTCTACAAAGGGATTTTTATGTATCTTTAAGGAACTCTAATAATGAAAACATTTCTCTTTTTTTTGGTCATAGTCTTTTTGGTTTATTTATTTGTTTTAAAATTTTATTTATTTTAAGGCACTAGGGAAACGATTCATTTAATTGTGCCTCTGAATCCTTTAATTTTTACCTATGGAACCACTACTTTTATAGTAGTTGATATAGGAAAATCTAATATTAACTAAAGAGAGATAGTTCTGATATAATGTTTTGTCCTAAGTACGAAAATGTGGATGGTTCCAGATATATATTATAATCTAATATAATAACTGTAGCAATATTCAATTTTTAGGTAACGAACTTTGTGACATCTTAGGCTTTTGTTTTATGGTGAAATAAAGGAGGAATAGTGATTATGTGGATGGAGATAGTAAAAAAAGCGCAAAGGGCGGGTGATGGTAGAAGGAAACTAACATTCTTCCAATTTTCAAGTCCCAAATGATCAAATTATACATGTTCTCTTGTTTAACTCTGTCACTAACACTGTACTACTGATATATATCATAGGAAATGAAAAGTGATTTATGTAGAGGATGAATAGCTTGCTCAAGAGCATTCAGTGACTAAATAGTAGAAAATGATTTTAACACAGGGTTGCCAGGCATCAGAGGTTGTATTTGTTTGCTTTCTCTGAGCCTAAAGACATGACATTAAGGTGACTTAAGCACTGGAGCTTTTCCTCCTTTGCTGACAGTAATCTTTCTACTACCCTATGAAGAACTTGGATTGGCCAACTGGAAGATGAGGCCATGGGGAGAGAAAGGCACCCAGCTGTTCTAACCAAGCTATCACAGCAATTCCAGGTGAGGCCCCAAATATGTCATTGAGACCACCCTAAGATACTGAGGTTAGACCAGAAGGCAAATCCACCAAGTTATGAGAAACACAGAGAAATAATTATTCAACATTGTTTTAGGTAACTTAGTTTTAGGGTGATTTGTTATACATCAGAGGCTAACTGACGCATATGAAGCAGTTTTTGTAATGAAAAGTGTGACGTATGTTACAAGGAATGTTTCAGAGTTCTTATTTGGAGAGAATGGGAACAATGGGATTAAGTGAAAGAAGAATGCTAACTTCAAATTCAAGAATGACAACCTAAAGAGTACATAGTACATGTCATGTACTATGCTACATTTTTGTTTTACATACATCATCACTTTTAGTCCTCACAACTATCTCAAGAGGTGGATCTTATTTACCTATTTTATAGATGACTGACTAAACCAAAATTCAGACTAGTTAAGTAACTTATCCAAGGTCCCAACACTTCAGAAGTGGCATTCCCAGGGTTTGAAACCTTAGGGGCTAATTTGCAAGTCTTCTATTTTGCTTTAGAGTAGACTTTAGAAGTCACGGGAGAGTGGGAGAAGTGCTATAAAGAGAGGAAGTTCACAAGCAGATTTGCTTGGCTAAAGCTGTATACTAAATTATGAGAACCTGTCACTTTCTGATAGGGCGGGCAGCATTATCTCTGTTAAAAAATGATGAATTGGTGGGAAATTATCCTGTGGTAAAGTTCCAGAAGATTATAGGATTTAGGTTAGAAAGGGGAAACATGTCAAATTAAGAAGGAAAGTAAATGAGAGAAGAATATTGAGAAAAAAACCCACACGACAATTTTGGCTGGGTGCAGGAGGAAGAGGAATGTGGGATATTGTGACTGTGAACCAGGATTTAAGAGAGGAGACAGCCATGCATAGCAGATTAGAAAGAAAAAAAAAAAGGAATCTCAGTGATTTTTCTTAGATCATTCTCTTCATCAGCCAGATGAAGGCTGTACCTTCTCTTGGGCCACTTATATTCTCCTTGTGCTTGACGTACCTAAAATAATTTTGACTAGCTTACTATGAGCAGATGTTCATGTCATCTATTAGCTATGATAAATTCACTTTTCTCCTTTTTCTCTTCTTTTTTAAAGTGAATTGAAAACAATATTGACAATGTTTAACTTAAGTTTATAGCATACAAACTGTTACAATTTTGCACATGGTAATATTTGAATTATGCAGTTAAGAGGCATCACTGGCATAAGCATCTCAAATCAAGCCTTGCTCACAGGAGGGAATAAAACCATCAGCAGCAACATCTTTGAATCATGAGTATGTTAATGCGTGTATAATGGTAGCGACCTTCTCCACTGAGCAACGTATGTGTAGATATTCTCTTAACTAATGAGTAATATGGCATAAACAAATTAAAAGTGGTGTCATTTGACTTCACAGTCAAGTAACTAGAATATAATTATTTTGATTTAATCTGGAAGGCAAATTCATTATTGCCAAGGCAGTGATTCAGTGCTCTGTGCTAAATGAACTAGATGTGGATGTTTAACACTCAATTTGCACCATGTGTTTCCGTAAAAAAGAAAAAAAAAAAGAAAAAAAAAGAAAAAAAAAGAAAAAAAAAGAAATCAAACTATGGCTGTACAGAAACTCTTTAAGATTTCAAAACTGAATAGGAAATCTCGGTAAAAAAAGCAAATAAATAGAAGAGTTCTGTAGTCATAGCAAGAGTTAGCTGAATACTTACTCCATGGAAAGTAACCTTGTCTCTGTAGTAGATTTATGTCTATCATCACTTGTTCACAATCTTCCTTGCTACATTTAAAATACTAATGATTTGGATGCTATGTGGAATAACTTAATGAACTACACATGTTTAATGGAAATACTTTCATTACCAGTCTCAATCTATCTCAGAATCTCTTATAAAAACTCCCCACTATCAAATCTTCTGTGAAAATATATTGAAAAAAAAAAAAACAAAAACAAAAAAAACCTTTAGAGATTTACATTGCCTTCATAGAACATAATGGCAAGTTCTTAAATTTGTACAACTCTTTATCTTTTTATTGTGATTCCATTTACGTTGGTTCATTTGATCTTCATTATATTGACATGGCTTAGGTAAGACAGATGAAATTATACCCATTTTACATACGAGACAACTGAGACTTAGGTATAAAGTCCCCTATTTGTGGTCACTTTGCTAATAAGAAACGAAAAAAAAGGAATAGAAGACAAATTTTCTTGTTTTGAGAGAAAAATTTCCTTATAAATTATTATATTTTTTGTTCTCTCTAGTACTGAATATGCGTTTTACTCATCAAATGAATGTTACCTAAAGTCTTTATGAAAGAGACATTTTGAAATCTGACACTGACAATGACTGAGGATAGCTTAAAGCATGGGGTCTATATATTTCCTGAGATGTACTTAATTTTATTTTAATCCCAAGCATATGCTCTAGCATCATTCCTAAACAATTCTTATGGAAGCTCGATTCCTATTTTTAAAAACTGTAGGTTACTAAGGGGTTGAGAGTTTTTACACTCAGGGCAAAGCCAAATGTATATATCTACAAAAGAGGACTGCAAATCTTGTGAGAGCTCCCTTCTCTAGGAGAGTTCGGTGCTAGACCAACCCATTCCCATCACTTAGATATTTTAGAGAAGATAAATAAAAAGCAGTCTATGACTAGCAACAACTTTGAACTGGGCAAGAAGTCATATGTCATGGCAAGTGATTTGGGTGATTTAAATTTGAAAACACAATAAAATAAATACTGGGGCAGTCTGACTAGCAGGCACTTTGTATTAAGTGTTTTCAAGTTTTCCCAAGGCATCATTGGTATGATTCCATTGACTTAAGAGAAGTTGCATGTATTAAGAAGCCTATAAAAATGTGATGATGGACTATGACAACATCACAGCTCTTCTGTCAATTGAATAGAATACACATGATTGTATGCACCTTAGAGCTCAGGAAAAAACATGCAGAAAAAGAGACTAACTGAAGTTGTTCTATGGCAGTGTTCCTAGATTTGGTCACTAACAGTTGACCTATAATATAGTTTGAATAAAAGATCTAAGAGTATTTCAGATAATTCCATATAGAGGTGAATATTTTTTTGAGAATACCTCAACAGTTATAAACATTTATAAATCTAGGGATAATATGATTAAACCATGAAAATTTTTGCAATCATTTTCCTTTTCAATATACATTATTTGTGTTCTACAACAGATGATACAGAATTTAATTTATATTCAGGAAAAATTTTCAAAATACAAATTACTAGGTCAAAACCCAGACTTTAGAACTTCCAGGACTGATACTTGGAAATTTTTATTAAAAGAAAAAAATAATGGTTTCTAGAGGATTCTGATAATTAGCCTGAAGCTAATTTACTGAAATTTTTCTATTCTTGATATTGGCTGCCCATTTTTCTTCCCTAGATTTTTCAACTCTACACAGAAATTACCCTTTTAAACACTCTATTTTCACTGATAATTGTCATTATATTATCCTCTCGGTTCCCCTACATTTTGTTCACTTGATTCCCCCAGGCTCTTAATTTTTTTTATTTTTTTTTTTAATATTTGCATCCTGTTTGATCATCCTCACTCTCATTTTGTCTCTTTCTCATTTCACTTTCGTTACCAACTTCGAGTTTTTCACCACCCTTATAAGAAGCACTCAGGTTTTCTAAATTCCTGTGTGGACTTTGTAACTTGAGTGTATTCAATGCAACTAAGGCAAAAAACAGCAAGGACAAAGATCATATTTGAGAGAACTGTTCCTAAGGAAATAAAAATATGCATAGTGACTTCATTCACTCATCCATGTATTAAATAAATTTTTATGGGCTCAGATGATGTATTTTGGTGTTGTGCTACATTCTGGAGATTCCATGGTAACAAGAGACACCTAATTTTTGCCCTTGTGAGAACTCTATTCTAATAGAAAGATGAAAATAATTCATTAAGCAAACAAATAATTTCAGGTAGTGATAACTACTTTGAAGAAATATGTAGTGAAATAAGATGTTTATCTCAGCATTATTAAAATAGCTATCAATTGAGAAATGTTTGACTAAATAATGGTAAGTCACCTGAGGGAATATTCAATCATTTAAAGTTCATGATTATCAAGACTTTGCCACTAAAAAACAAACAAACAAAAAAACGACAAAAAACAATCAAACAATCAATCAATCAATCAAACAAAAAACAAACAATCAAACTTATGGTGCAATATTTAGTGAAAATATAGGATAAAAGTATATCATTATGTCTGTGCATATAGAGAAGAAAGCAACATTGGAAGAAAATACATGTTTTGAGATCCTGCAATTTTTATGATTTAAATGTTTTTATGGATTCATTTATTAAAGAGCATGAAATGTGAAAAATATATAGCTTACTTGATATCCTGTTAAGCCAACAGTTCTATTACCTGGCCCATTTATCCACTATAGCACTTGCTTTTTCATAATGGTGAACATGAGGCTTTAAAGTACATTTTGAGTGATGAAAGAAGAGATGATACTTTACTTCTGTCTAATTTCTGTGCTAAGCAAATTTTATTGTGGTTTAATTTTTCATAATCAGTGATGTATGCATGGAACTAAGTAGGGTAATAATCTATTAACCAGAATATTTGATTAACTAAAACACATCATTTCCCGATACCGTAGATAAAAGAGTTATTTATAGGCAAAATAAATAAATTAAACCTCAACCCTACACTGCTTTTTGTTACCTTTCAATTTCTTAGAGGATGTTGGTTATTAAATTAGCATCCTGCAAAGATATCTTGAGAGCACAGAAATCTGTCTCTTAATTTCATTTCCAGGTAATAGTTATTGAGTCCCTGCTCTTTTGCTGTCACTGGACATTGGGGATTGTTAAATATACTTAATATTTTTTGTCTGAATGTATATCAGTTCATTCAAAACACAACATTTGTGCAAGAATATGATATCAATGATAATATCATAAGATACGTTGCTGAATTAAATACAGCTTCTGTGGAGAAAAATAATGATATTAAATACGTATATTGAAATTTTTAGTCACATCCCAATTTTAGGAAATTAAAATGTTAAGTGTGTCTTATATCAAAGATATACATGCTACATCTTCTGGAGGGGGTTCAAAACTTTACCTGCAGCTTATTTAACTATAATAAAATTCTAGCATAGATCCTGGACTGATATTGGGAGGCAGCTGTGGCAGAGAGCCAGGTACGTAAAGGGGGGGTCTATTCCATTCTAAGGTAGATTTTTCATCAATGTGTGGTGAAATTTTAATTTCAGTTTTCTCTAAGCCATTTGATTGAGAGTGTGTTACCAGCCATTCTGAACAAACTTTCCTTGAAAACTCGCAGTTCAGTTTGTACCCTGATGAAATTCTCAGGGGACTTTCATGATCTTTTTGCAAAAATTCTGTACCATATGCTATTATCTTACCATTTTCTTAAGTCACCGGGACCTCTTAGCAGTCCTTATTCTACAAGGAAGAAATTGTCCTGAGCACATGACTTTCAACTTTTTCTCTTCTCCTAGGGTGTACACTCGGAGGATTTTTCCATAAAAGATATCAGCCACCACAAATATTTGGGAAGGCATGCTTTGGCCTGTGTGTAGGGTTTATGCTACCCAGTTTAGATTGAATTCCTGTGGTATCTTGTGTTGTACATTGTTGTAATGTTTTACTTTGTTTAGAAATTGATGCTATTTGTCATTCAGCTCTTTGAGTGAAACACCAACATGGCAATCTTAGTGCCAAAGAACATGGGTTACAGAGTGAATATACAGTACAGAAACCACAAGTCCCCAAGCCTGCAAATTATGATTAGTTCAGCAAGAATTCAGGACCCTGAAGGAAGCATGAAGAGAAAACAAAAAACAAACAAACAAAAAAACACAACCCTTCAAAACTGAAGAAGGAACAATAAATTACCTCTATACATTTCCAGTCAAAAAGCTCTTACTCTGGGAAACGTTAGATTAAAAGATGAAAATTGGTGAGTTTGATATTATTTTTATTAGAATAAATTTCTAAGTGGAATGCCAATTTATGTTTGAGTATGCAATCATGCCATATCTAAAACTCTCATATATAGTTCTTTTAAATTTGATCTCTCGGCTTGTCAAGAATTCTTATACTAATCTTCTAAAATAAGATATCTACCTAATAATGGAAGCATTTATCTCAAATTCTATACTTAAATTACTACTTTGAATGACTGCTGAAATTAATCTAATCTCAAGTTTATATACCTTTATGTATATATTATATATATGACATGGTCTCATAAGCAATTATGATTAGCTTGGGGATTTTATGGGCACAATGTACAAGATAAGCAGGTTAGAAAGTTTTTTGACTTATCAAAGCCTCATTTTGAAGAGGAAGAAAATGCAGCTTGCTTGACTGGCATCTCCATAATTATTTGCACAATTTTATGAGCTGTTTGACAAGTTCCCATTTGTCTTTAAAATAAAAGCACTGTAGGGAAAATGACCTTAGACCTTCATGATATTTTAGAAATCTTTCATGAACAAACACTATTTAAACCAAAGGGAAAAAATTGATATTTTTTGGATTTTTAGGTCACATCGTAATGCTACTACTCCAAACTCACTGAAATTTTGGCTCTAAGGGACATTTTGATATCATTCTTACTCTCTCTGAATTAAGATTTAAATATTTATGCATTTTTTCCTTCTAGAGGAGGAACTGCAAGACTTCCCTGAATGAGAGGTTAAGCAAAGGTTATGATGTTACAAATTAGAACTAAATAGGACACTGAAACTGAGAAACTGGAATCCTGTTAGTTAGACTAATAATGAATCAAGTCAAAGAGACAAAGGGTCCTTCAAGGTGAGGTTCGCTGAAGTCTGAATATAAATGGCCATATTATTATTAATGCATCCATTCATGAAAATACTGTAATACTAGTTTATGTCACAGAAAAGACGAAGTCTGAGTCAGTGTGAAGATGTGGATAAAGGAAAATTATTCATATCTTTCAATTTCAAGAAAATTTAATGAAAGAGTAAATAAGTTTGCCTAATTTGCAATGTATTTCCCATATTTTTCCATACTGGATAAGAGTTTTCATTTTTTTTATATCCAATGGGATACTCTTAAAAGTTTAGTTTAAGATAAAGCATTAAAAAACATTTAGCAATTTCCAGGATTCATTTGGAGCATTAAATTGTAATATAACCTTTTTTTTTAAAAATAATCCTCATTGTCCTGGTGTATTTCTGCCTATATATGTTGAAGGACTCAAATAAACACTATGATGATGTGTTTGTCCCTCTAGCCAAAGTTTTTATCCTTGCTTTTAAGTATAAATGAGAATGGCTATTTTCCTAGCCTGTCATTTTGAAGAAATTTCAGAGATGTATAGAATAAAATTTGAAAATTTTTACAAATTTAAATGTCATTATCATTTTGTTTCATATTTATATTTAGAAGATTATCTCTGTGTAATTAATCTTTGTAGAAATGACAGCCATTGATCAAAGGAGTGGAAGTTAAAGTTCTATTAAGTTTGGAGCTGAAGAAAAAAGCTGCAATTTGAAATGACCAACTTTACTTGAAGTGTATTGAGTGAAATTATTTTACATGAAGCTTAAAATAAAAACAAACATGCTTTGCCCCCAAATTTGGTTATTTTTCTCTGCAGTGCTATAAGAAGTCATACTGTGCTGAGAATGATATTGTTGCAGTAACATTTAATGTTGTTTATTGAAACTTGAAGTTTAAAAATTGAATTAGATTCACATTGTTTTGCTTTAGTAAACTTTATCAGGAATGTGATGCCAATAAAATTTCTACAAATACTCATTTAAACTTTCTGATGTTTTAGTAGATAAGCCTGTAGAACACGTATTAATTTTAATATAGTATGTAGAACACGTATTAATTTTAATATAGTATGTACACATACTAATTTTAATATAGTATGTATCAAGTTGTTGGTCTCATTCTTTCCAAAACAAAAGAATTTAGATATATTTAGGCCCAATGAGAAGGTGCATATGAATGAACACTTTAGCTGAGTTAAGCACAATAAGTACTGATTATATATTTATTTTGTACCTATTTTGAACTTGGTTGTGTGTCAAGTTATGGGAATATAATGATGTGTTAAGCAGACAAATTTTCTGCTTTCATGGAGCATACTGTTTAATATTATTGGAAACATTATTAGTAATAAATAATTTGTTCTGATATAAAAAATGTTGCAAATTCTTTTTACAATCAAGGATCATTTTAGTCTTATCTCTTTAACCCCCACCTCAAAATCTTTTATATCATGAAAGACTGCTGATAAATCAGACTCTACATGTTAATAAATAAAATTTTCCATTTAAAAATTAGAAAATAATATACTGTTGACCACCAAATTTCCAATTCCATTCAAATAACAGCTTTCACATATTAAATTAAAATCGATGAAGCATTTTCTTGAGCAAATATGTTTTAAGTTTTGGAATTGCTCATAACTTCTGAGGGATCTCCCAGATTGGACACTGTGCAATAGCTAAGTTTTACTTATAAGTTTTTAGGTTCTTTGTTGGATTGGCCTTGGGCATTATTAATCAATGCATTTAAAACTCTCAAAACTTTATTTTAAAAATGTGGTTTCTCTTACCTCAAACCCCTTCACTCCTCGGTCATTGAGTCATCCCGATATTGGCTTCTGCCTCAAACATTTTATACACAATCCAATCTAAAGTAATATTTTCAGTCCCAATCCATATCCCAGTTTCAGGGTTTGATACAATTGACATCCCTAATTTCTTGAAAGTCCCTCTTCATTTGAATCTTACAGAATCATTTCATCCCATTTTCCCTCCTCTTCCTTCTGTTGTTTGATTAATACTTATTCCTATTCCTTAAACATAAATGATAAGTTTTGTTCCAGAAAGACTCATCTTTGATCTACTTCTATTCACAACTTGTATGTTCTTGTTAGTAACTCTCCTTTGTACTTATGATGTCAAACATAATTTACAATCCAGAGACATGTGTGTGTGTGTGTGTGTGTGTGTGTGTGTGTGTGTGTGTGTGTGTGTGTTTGGTGTATTTTTTTTTTAACTGTGAATGTACCCATCCTTTGCCAACCTTGTTTCTGAATATGTTTTGATGAACAATTAGGGGAAGCTTGAAACCAGAGCAGAGATGTGGCTTGGAATAGGGGCACTAAGCTGGGCAGAGGAAGTTGATATAATGGAGAACAGGGAGAGAGAGAAAAATTGTGAGAGAGCAGAATAAAAGGTGTATTAAAAAAACCCTGGAGATTTGCAGGGTGATGGAGTCTGAGGTGGCTGTGGTTTACAAAAAACATGGGTCTTGGAAAAGATATTTGACAAAGTATTTTGGTAAGCTAAAAATTGGATTTATCTTAATGTTCTTTTAAAACCTGAAATAAGTATTGGATTTCTTTTTTAATTATTGGACTGCCGGATTTTGCTTCCTTAAATTTTATGCCATGCATTAGCTAGATAATGTGGGAGTCCTATTTTAGGTTTCAATTATAAATATAAAGGTAAACAAAGAATAAGTCTTTTCCTTAAGAATCTGGATACAGAGAGTCTGTATTTGAATTTTTCAGTTTCAAACTTAACTACATTACTCACTCTAAGAGTTGGTCAAAGTTTTGGATAATAAGTGAAGCAAAATAGGAAATACTGATATTAGGATTCCAAGAGTAAGCGGTATTTACATCATTTCTACTTAATAAGAGGTACTGAGTCAAAAAATACCTAGATGTAAATTCGAGGCTTTGGGAGTAACATTCCTGCTTCCAGGACACTGGGACATCATTTAGTAAATGCTCCTCCAGCACTCTGACTGGAGTAGCCAAATTTCTATTAATTTAGGATTAGAGTCAGAAAAAGAGTCTTATCTATTTCAATTATTAGCCACAATACTGTGTCTGGTGAACTCTTGTGAAGATTGGGTTCATCTGTGTTGAATGCCAACCTATGAAAATTGGCCTTCTTTTATTAGTTATATCTGCAGGACCAATTTCTTTTTCTTGTTTTAAAATTTTTTATTAAATTTATTGGTTAGTAAAATTATATAGGTTTCAAATGTATGTTTCTATAATACATTAACTGTATGTATTATAGAATTGTTTATTTTCTTTGTTGTTGAGTTGTATGTGTTCTTTATATATTTTGGATATTATTAGAGGTGTTGTGTGCAAATATCCCCTCCCATTTTCTTGGTTGCCTCTTTATTTTGTCTGTGGTTTC
Organism: Rhinolophus hipposideros; assembly: GCF_964194185.1. Lineage (NCBI taxonomy): Eukaryota > Metazoa > Chordata > Mammalia > Chiroptera > Rhinolophidae > Rhinolophus > Rhinolophus hipposideros. Next base: position 28,638,361 of record NC_138053.1, read on the forward strand.
TTTTGCTGTGCAGAAGGATTTTTAGTTTGATATAGTCCCATTCATTGATTTTAGCTTTTATCTCCTCTTGCCTTGAGGTCAAATTCATAAAATCCCCTTTGAACCTAAGGTCCATAAATTTAATACCTATGCTTTCTTCTCTGCAATTTATTGTTTCAGGTCTTATATTTAGGTCTTTGATCCATTTTAAGTGAATTTTGGTCTATGGTGACAGATAGAACTCTAATTTCATTTTTTGGCATGTGACTTTTTAATTTTCAACACCATTTATTGAAGAGGCTTTCTTTTCTTCATTGCATGTTTTGGGCTCCTCTGTCAAAAATTATCTACCCATATATATGTGGGTTTATTTATGGGTTCTCAATTCTATTCCACTGGTCTATGTGTCTGTTTTCCTGCCAATACCATGCTATTTTGATTTTTGTCGCTTCATAGTATAAACGAAAGTCAGGGATTGTGATACCTCCAGACTTGTTCTTTTGTTCTTAGGATTACTTTGCCTAGTCGGGGTCTTTTGTGATTCCATACAATTCTGATGATATTTCTGCTTTATTTCTTTTAAAAATGCCATTCAGATTTGGATAGGACCAATTTCAAATGCATAGAAATCATCCAATCTCACTTTCAATCCAAAGATCAATCACTGACTGGGATTTTAAAGTATCAGTGCCTTTCTTGAGCTAGGAATATGGCTGTGTCCATAAGGAATGGTGTGAATTGCATATGTGTGTGCATTACATAAACCGAAGGGTGCTGAAGTGTCATTCACCGTTACATCACTCTCCTCTTAGACTTATGGAAGACTTGAAATTCCCTCCATTACTCCCTTTTTGGTGACAACCAGTTTTGGCCACTGATAAATGTTATTAAATATTTAATTTAATTAACATTGGAGCAGTGACACATTTTGGCAGTTTCATTAAGGTTGTTTCAATCTGAATTAGTGTACCAAATTAGCTAGTATAAATCAGGACCCTCAGAAAATGAGGAGGGAGCAATGTGTGAGAAAAGAAGAAATGGGGGTCAGCAGACAGGCTAGCAAATCTGGAGGGAGAGAGAAGGAAAATCATGAAAAGAATGGTGTGAGTAACTAGTGAGGAGGCAGAGGAGAAAAGGAGTTCCTTCAAAATCTGATCTGGGATCAATCCTGTCCTGAACAAGTGACTAGGAAAAAGAAAAATCAAGCTATTTTTTTTCTTTTAAATTAATTACACGAGGATTCTCTTTATTATACTACCACAGAGTTTTAACCCAAACTTTTCTGTTGATGATAATTAGGTTATTTCAAGAAAACAAAGAAACAAAAAAGAGAAAACTATTTTTTTGGGATTTAATACTTAGCACATTTACAGCTAAATTTTAGAGAATTTATTTAGCAATTATTTACATTTATAAAATGTTTCTGAAACTAGTTCTGATGTTCTAGTGGAATGAGTGGTAAAACAAAACTTTTATCTGTTTTATTCATACAGAGTTCTTTATTAATATAGAAATGCAATGTAATGTTAAGCTCTTGTATTCCTATTGAGAATAGCATCTTAGAATGCATGGAAAGAAGACCCTAAGCATTTTATGTAATTTCATCTGAAATCCATATGCTGTCATTTAGAGAGATCAAGTATAAGAACCTGGTGGGTATAAAATGCTCTCTGCATGGTCCTATTTAGAAAGATGCCTCAAATGTGAGTTTTCACAAGTTCCACAAAATACATTTTCACACCAAATTTGATACAGATATGTATTACAAAATCTCCCTATTGCCATTTGAATATAGAATGGAAAAGTTTCCCTTGAGTTTACAAGACTGTTTTCAAGTATAGGTGGGGGAAAGAACAAGCTGTGTTAACATCTGCCACTTGAAACGACATTGCGGCATTTAAAGTTTCAAAGAGATTACAGTGAAGAACATATCTTTCCTTACTGTAGATCCAACAGAACCTTACCTATACAAAAGAGAGTCTCTAATTGTTTCTCTTATTAATTTCCAAAATAAAAATGATTTCTACCACATGTAGTGCTGTTATCCTTGGTAAATGGGGGTGGCGGCCATAGGACTGGATAGGTCTTGTGTCGATGTGTGCATGTGCTCAAATTGTGTAGTTGTCAAGGGAGCTGTGTCTGTGGGGCCATCAGTCACAAGCACGCACACTTTACCTCATAGGAGAATGTGTGGGCAGCTGTATAGAATGCAGTGTCTGGTAATTCTGGGCTTCTCGGTTGAGTCTGGAGTAGTGGAAGAGAGCCCAACCTGACACATGTGTTCATACGCACACTCAAGAGAGCACACAAAACATGTCCTCACTGACGTAGAGATGTTGGCAAGAATGCTCCTTATTCAAACTACACTCAGGCATCACCTGAACTGTAGGTTGTTAAGGTTGTGTGAGAAAGCACTCATTAAATTTAAATGTTTGCTTTTTATCTTGAGAGAGATAAAAAGGTACTTGACAGGACAGTGGTGGGCCTGGGTAAATAAGGAGATATTCTACTCTTTACACATTTCTGTATTGCTTGTTTTACATTTTAAAAAGCATTTTAATTTTGTATGTTTTTGTATTTAAAAGGTAAGAATTTTACGTAAGTAAAAAGCCAAGTTGATTCTCTAGAAGGCACATCATAAGGCCAAAACAGTGCCACACATTCAGAGTGTCTTTCTGGAAATCCTGAAATGAGGTGTCTTACTGTGCTGTAATAGAAGTTAGTTTTGCGGAGAAATAACTGTGAACAATAGGCACATGAATTCTGGATGAATGCAGCTTGTGTATGTAAGCAATGCTGTGATGTAGGGTTCCAAAAGATATGGATGTTAACTACAGTATCTCAGTGATACCAGAGTGACTTCCGTCATTCAGACTTGAGTGCATAATGGGGAAGCAAAGCATGTGACTGTGTCCTGCATGGGCAAGTGCCTGTGAAATCGCAGAGCTCTCTAAGGCATGCTGGAGGAGAGGTACATCTGCTGCAGTGTCTAAGGTTTCTCCAATTACACCTTGGTTAAACAGTCAGTCATTCAGCAAGTATTAATTTAGCGTGCACCGGATGTCAGAGGAAGAAGAACTTGCTGGCCTTGATCCAGATCTTTTGCCAGGGCTTACACTGCGTGTGTTTCCCAGCATTGTCAAGAACAGCATGTTCCTCAAGATGGCCAGAGGAGCATGCTGTCCAGCCAGCCAGCTACTCCTTTACGCACAGCATGCCTTGATCAGCATCAGGCCCAAGTCACGGGACTGTGAAACCGAGCAACTTGCATTCAGCGTAGCCTTAAATGAATTCCCAAGGTATTTTCACGCTGCAACAAGTAGGGATTTTAATCTATTTTGAACCTGTTTATTTGTTCTAGGAACACAAGTTTCCAAAACTTTTTGATAGTTTAGAGTAATCTTTACCTATTATTTTATCTAGGTTTATCGAGGTAGGTTTTAACTACCTCATATAAGTATGTGTGGGTATGATTATTATTATAAAAATCACATATAACAGAAAAAAATGGAAAAAGTCAGAGATGGCATTTCTAAGTGATAAAAGCAGTTAATAATTTAACACGTAGCCTTCTAGACTTTCCCCCATGTGATTCTTTATGAAATATATTTTATAAAAATGGGATTATGAATGACATGCTGATCTGTTTTTATACTTCACAAAATATGATGAATGTCATACTGATAAATATAACATCTACATCATCTTCTCATCTGTATAATATTACACCTATGTTGTCTTTTGAACATCTTTAATGCTTACATTTCTCTAACACTGACGTTTACTCATTAGATTAACTGGTACCAATTGTACTTACACTTTGATAGCTATTGGGAATTCATAATCCTGGTTCATACATTAATACAAAGTGCTGAGTTTCACTTGTCAGATTGTTCCTGAGGCTAAACTCTTCTGTAACCTCTGAACTGAAATGCTCTAAAACCACTTTGGGTGCTGGGCAGACCGCATGTAATTTTTATATGAATGTTTTATGTGTGTGTTTTGTGTTTTTTAAGGACTGCAACTAAGAGCTTACTTTTCCTTCTGAATTTCACAAGTTTGGTTTTGTCAGGAACAAGGGGCTGTGTCTACTATCCACTTGGGCACATTCTATCCCCACACTCCCCAGCTTGGCGACCTCTCCTCTCACAGGCTGAGCAATGCCAGCCCCTGGATCGCTGCAGCTCTTTCAGGGTGGCTTGCTTCTGTGGAGATTTGGTGTGCAGCAGGTTCAGAGCACCCTGGGCTCACAATTTCTTTTGAATCAGTAGCTGGCAGAACTCTAAATAGCCATTGTTTTGCTTTTTAATAAGGCATAAATTATGTGAAACGGGAATACAATTTAACTTTGCGTGAGCAGTAACACTGGTCTATTCCCAAAGCATGTTCTGCTAAAGATTGAGTAGAGAACACTTTTTCTGTGATTCTGTGGAGCTGTTCATATTGAGAGAGTAGACATTCACATTATGGAATTTACCTTTGCTTGTACTAGGATTCACAAAAACCTTACGTAAACAGACAAGTTTCCTGAACCCAACCTCTGAATCTTCAGATAGATGACTACTCCATGTCTTACTGCTATTGGAAATGCAGCCAGTCATTCCAGCTGTACATGTGTGGCTCAGAGTCCAGCAACTGACTTTCTCTTGGGTCTCAAGGTTCCTGGTCTCAAATGATCTGCAGTAATTATCTTCTGGCCAGACTGCTTGGTGTGAGATGTTGAGTGTTATGCACATGACTAAGCTTACATATCTTTAGTATATTAGGTAGTATACTAAATACTTTGCATTTATAATCTAATTTAACACCACAATCTGCAATGGATTCACATCATACTTAGAAAAATCCAAACTCTATAGCAGAGCCTACAGGTCTCACACGATCTGTCCCTTATCCATCTCAATAGCCTAAATTCTCACCACTGTCCCCTGTGCTCACTCCATTATCACCCATTTATTCTAAGTGCTTGCTATGCTTTATGCAATGCTTCAAGTGTTTTGTATTCTTGCAATGGCCTATGGAATAAGTGCTATTATCAGTCTCCTGTTACAGATGAGGACGTTGAGGCACAGAGAGGTCCCACGGCCAGGAAGTCCAAACCAGGCAGATGGGCTCCAAAGAGTGAATTCTTAATCACAGCACTATGTTATATTGTGTTACTTGCAGTAGCATTACTGAAAAATGGCAAAAGCAGGTAACTTCAAAGGCCTCCAGGTTTGAGGTGTATTTGGCAACCTAAAGAACACTTTGGGGTGCTGGTTGACATAGAAGTACCTGTCTTTCCAGTGGCCCAGGAAATGCTGACTTTGGCAAGGGAAAATAAGACATGGCTTGAGATTTTTCCTTCCTGCATGACTGTTCCCCACTTCACAGCTCATTTTACATGTGAACACTTACATGAGTGATCACCTGAACAGCATTTCACCAGACTGGGAGATTTCTCATCTTACCATCCCCAAAATACCTGCCCAGCAATAATTATGATCATGTGTACATTATTAACTTATTATTCAGGCTATTCAGTGCTGGATTTATACAATGTGTAGGCTAAGCAAACATTTAGCACATTAATATATCTAGTATAAGAAAATAAGACAAAATAATAAGAAACACAAATTTAAAAATTAATTTGAAATAAAGTTCAGTTCAAATGGAGCATCAAAAGAGTGAGTCATCACTATGAAGAATTCTAAACCTTTTTGACTATCTATACACTTATTTATGGAGTGTGCGTGCGTGCGTGCGTGTGTGTGTGTGTGTGTACATTAGATACTAAGATTTTTTAAGTGGTCATGGACTCCAAAACCTTAATGCCACTCTCCTCCATAGGACTGTATCTCAACTAGAGAGGTTCAGGGAAGGGAAAAAGTGAGGTGGAATCATTGGTACAAAAGTATTTGTAAGTGGTGGTCATGTCCTTGATGAAATAGGATTTTGCCAATAAATTTACCTGTTTCAAGATACTGCAAGGGAAGACAGTGTTTGATAGTTTATGAAATCCTCCAAAATGGGAAACTATTATGTTATACATATGACTTATAACTCACTTCATCACAGTTCTCAAGTATTCTACTTATGTTAACATTAAACTTGGATTAAATAATATAACAGGAGTATCTAAATTTAAATGAGTTTAAGATAGTTGTTAGAACAAATGTGTTACGTTAAAGAAATCTAGACGGTCTTTTCATGAAAGAAAAATCATTTATAAAATTTGCCAAGAAAATCTATTTTATACAGAGTGTAATATGACAGTAGAATTCATCCACCTTTCTTAGTAATGAGCTAGAAATGTTGCTGAATGTTTGGGGCAACATGGTTTGGGAAGCTAAATAAACCAATGTCCTTCTTTTAGTGGCCTGTCTCAAAAATCTCTCTGCTAGGTTCTCATTGACAAGGGCTTTATGGACAACTTGTATATTTAAAATTTTTGCTATTTTGGGATAACTATTTATACAAGCTCATTTTCTAAAAACTTACAAAATAGAGGAAAACCATCTATGACTTCAACAATCCTTCAGATAAATTTTGTCCTGAGCTAAATGTACCAGAGGTGCCAAAAAAAATGTATACAAGTGGACACTTTGGTCAACGTTCCTCAAGGAGTAGTTTGCCATAATCAGAAGTGTCTGGACACTGATGGTAACCACTTTGAGCACCTCTTGTAATTGCAGAAGTCAAATGTGACTTGTATTCATCTTTTGTTATCGGTATATATTATTATAATTTTAATACAGTTTTCCTTTCTTAAAATGTGTATGCATTTTTTGGCACCCTCTGTATTTGTACATATGTTATTTATTTTACAAAATTGGGATCACCATATATGTCCCATTTTGTTATTTATTTATTGATTGATCATCTTTCCATATCATTAAATATTCTTCTTTATATCATTTTAATGGCAGCAGAGTATGCCATTGTGTATGTTCGACAGTTATTTAAGATAGTACATATTGTTGGACACCTAGTTGCTTTCCAAAGCTTTACTGTTGTAAATATGCTTAAATAAACATTCACAGAAAATTCCTCATAGACTTCCACGCTTATTTCCTAACAATGAATTTGCTCTATCCAAAGTTGTGCACACTTTTAAAGATTTTGGTCCCAACTCCTAAATTGTCCACCAGACCTTGGCATAGTCTCTGATCACCAGGTACAATCTTTTTCTTTTTTTTGTCAACAGAGAACAGAATTTGGGAACAATGACATAAAACTTAGGCCGGAATGAAAGTTAAAGGGGGTGTAAAAAAATTAAAGTCTTGTTAGTGGCATTGACCTGCTTAGTACAAGATGTAATAATAAAAGCTGTTACTATTCCTCAAGTATTCCCTATGTAGAAAGCAGCCTGTTAAGTATTTCACATATTTTATCCCATTTCATTTTCATCTCAACCCTCTGGGACATAATTATTCCTTTGGTACAGGTGAGATACTCCAGGACACGTAAGTTAACTGACCTACTACATGTCATGCCACACTGCTTAGCAAGGATTTGAACTCTGTTATGTTTGGCTGGAAAATTGTGCTCTTAACCAATATACACATTATTCTCTTGGTTATTGCAGAAGGACTGAGGCAGTGTAGACAGATTATGGTACTGGACGTCAGTTAGATTTGTGAGTGTGAAAGGGGGTACAAGGGACACTGAGATTCTGGGGCTACCAACAACATAGTTTTACACAAGACAAGTTGGAGCTAATCTTCCAAAACTTAATTCATAATCCATCAATTGGATTGCTTCCTACTGACCACTGTGCCTAAGAAAAATGTGTAGGCTTTAAAGGCAATAGGCAAATAACAGACTGTGTACTGATGCTGAGTTTACATTTCAATGTATATTGGACACAATGCACACAGAGGCCAAGAGGAGACACTTAAGCTTGTATCTATATTCTGCAAGGCTTGTATCATTTAATCAAAGGAATGTGGGTTACAGCTGGTATGTTAGTCGGGATTATTGGCAATGGAAATGAATTCTTATCATAGCTGGTTTCATTATTAAGGTTGCTGATAAATGACATTTCATGTAACTTCTTGTTAATAATGATATGAGTCTGGGAATTCTGCCATGGTTTTCCTAGCTTGGAGCTAAATAAATGTTCTTTTTTTTTTTCCTCCATCGTTCCCCAACCCTCCATTCCCACTCCCACCTCTGTCCCTGAATTATATATTAGATTCTTTGGAGAATGGCTTATGCTGCACAGCTAATGACAATCTTGAGTTTGAATGGAGTAAAATAAATATCCAGCTGTAATCACATACCTTTATAAAAGTCATTTAGATTGAGTGGAACCTTGGCATGTAACAAATATTTTACCCAAAGAACACATCATGTCTCCTTATCTGCTGCTACTTGATATGCTTTTAAAATAGAAGCCAGACACAGAAAATGAAAAATTGCGTGTCTTAAATTGTTTTTGGAGACACAACCCCCAGAAGATAATTTGTGCTCATTTAGTTTTAAACTTGTTAAATTGTAATGTGAAGTGTACTATTAGATTTGAATATCTGCCAATCATTAAGTGCTTTAGCGGCCAATGTTTTAGAAGTCTTTGAAACCTGTTGAGTTTACTAATAATTTGACATCATTTGATGGCAGCAGTCTAAGAAAAACATATTTGTAAATATGAAAGAGTTTAAGATGCATCGTTTATCTCATTGACTAAAGTTGTGTGTGGACAAAACATGCTCTAAGGCAAACTGGTCTCTCTGTGTGTTCTTTGTCCTCTGGTGTTTTCATCAATGACAAATATGCTGATTTCAGTTGATTCTTTAAGAATGAAATATATATATATATATATATATATATATATATATATATATATATATATTTTTTTTTTTTTTTTTTTTTTTTTTTTTACATGCTCTTTAAAGATTGCCTGCCATATGGCTACCTTAACACTCTACCTCCCCTCATTTTTACCTCATGTAGTGACTGTGGATCTATGTTCTCCTATATGGACGCATATCTCCTTTTCCAGAATTAGTAGAATCCATTTACCTAAATGGAGATAGCTCCTAATGTGGTTGAGGGCTCCACTGTTCCACATGGCAAGAGGACGTGAGCACTTTAGCTCAAGTCCAGCATCTTCTCAGCCTAGGCAGCCATACATGTTTTGGAGCTTTTCTGGGATGAGCCTTATGGACTGGCTCTGAAGACAGTAACATTTATAAGGATAAGGCCTTTGTCTCTCTCATTCTCTTCTTAATCTTTGTACTTAGTACCGTGCCTGCCACTCTATATATATTTCTAGAAAAATTAATTGTAATTTATATAAATTTACGTAATTACAATGTTATCTTTTTGATTTTTCTAATTAATGCCCTAATAGCAGGAAGTTCAATTACCTTTATTTTAATGCCTTCCCTTGAACTTCTGATTTCTTCAATAACTTCAGCAGCATACTTAATTAGGAGTGGGCAGTTAAAATATTGCTTTCAATAACAAGTACAGTAAAAACAAGAGCGACAGTGTGCCTGCTTTCTGCTGCCACATAATGTGTAGAGTTCTAGGAACACTCGCATCCCTGTTCTGCCCAGAGCACAGTGGTGCCTGCGTGGGGGCCAGGATTATAGCTCCTTTTACTTCATATTTGTAATACAACCATGTATTCCTTAAGCAAAGTCATTATACTGGGGTGTCTGGATCTATAAGAATCCCATCACCAGCCACACAAATAAGCCACCATGTTGCCCGAGGAGAACCAGGTCTCCAAATAACTCCCAGTTTTCTCTGAGTGGGTTTTGCTTTTCGCTTCTTGGGGGCCTTTTTCTGTCAGAAAACTCCTATCAGGTCACTTTGGTCCACATCCTGGTTTCCTTCAGGATCACTGAGGTCACTGAGAGCAGTCCACCCTCTCTCTAAAGGCCTTGGGCTTCTTCTCAAAGTGACTGACTGCCATCTCTTTGTCTACCTTGCATACAGTCTTCTTCCTCATAAAGGAACACATGATATCCTCTAAGGGAACTTTCTTTTGTCACAGTGAAAATGTCTGATAGTTTTAAAGTGCTCACTTAATAAGAAGTCCATTTGATCTCTCCTTTTATAGCTGCCCTGTTATAGAATAAATAGGATCTTTAAAATATTTAAGCAGGATCTTGTGGGGAGGTGTACAGGTAACCCCCACATAATACAGCACTCCCATAACATGGTTTTGCTCTAACATGGTTCGAGAATCAGGGGGACCCTAGTACAACACGGCATCCTCAAGCACGGTTTCACTCTAACACGGTTTGAGAATTAGAGAAATCCTTGAACAACACGGAATGTAATACAAACTTCTAAGAGGAAAAATTTTTCTCATTCGAAATTAGGGAAATCCTTGAACAACATGGAGCGTAATAAAAGCTTAGTAGTGATGACAAAGAATACATTATTTAATACATACTAATATGTTTTACTTTTGGTGAAAATTGCTTCAATAAAGATATCTCTCTTAATTATAAAAATATAATAGTGTGGATTTAAAAAAAATTTTTGGAACCTAATTTCCTTTTTTGCACTAGTTCTTTGTTTCATATAACATGGATTCACATAACATGGCATTTTTCAGGAACCTAACAACTATGTTACACGGAGGTTATCAGTATCTATTTGTAAAATTGTACTAAAAAGTTCAGAATACATTAGTGCACATGTTATAAAGAGACACATATTTGGGATGTGCACCCTTTCTTTAAGATCTTCATCCAGTCACCCTTCTGTGTCTCTCCTTCCTTATTAGCATCATCTTCTTTAGTTATTGTTTTCTTCTTTACCCTCAAGTTCTGTATGCCTCTTCAATTGACCCTGAACATGAGAAATCTCATATTACAGCTGTCTTCTTTTGCGCATTTTCTATGTCTGCAACTTGATGCTAAAGACCCAAGGTCAGAGGCTTCCTCATGTTCCTTTTCTCCTTATGTTCATTGCTATGTGTATTTCCTGCAGCCAGAAATTATTGAATATGTGTTTGTTAATAGTGACTCGTGGCACTGTTCATGCATTTAGGCTGAAAGAAAGGCTTCATGAGCTGAAAGTCTGCAGAAAATTTCATGGTGACCTTCTCAGGACAGATAGGGACTTTGGAAATGTTTGCACTGACCTGGAAACAATCTTTTCATTTCAAGGATATAGAAGAGAATCTTTAGCCTTGTTTATTCTGTAATCTGAATAGTATTTCTACAGAGCTGAGGTTCAGTAAGTGGGTGATAGAAAATTGTTACTCTTAGAGTATGGTCTGTTGATCAAGAGCCTTACCTGGGAGCTTGTTAGAAAAGCAAACTCTTGTGCCCACCCTAGACTTGTTGAATTAGCCTCTGAATTTCAGCAAGATCCCTGGTGCTTCCATGCATGCTAAAGTTGGAGAAGCAGTGGTCTAAGCCTCTTACACACATATCCCTTTCATTACTTGGAATACTTATACATAGTTACTGGTCCTCCTTCATGCCTGAAATTTGGAGATTGATTTGTAAGCTATTGTCAAGAGAAGTGCTTTCTGCATGTCTTTTATACACAGCATGTTCATTTTTTTCCTAAGGATTCATCATTATAAAAGGAGAAAAATGAATATGAAAGACAATTATTGCTGCTTGTACTGTGTTTCATTCTAGAATTCAATATGTTATTCAAAAGGTCGAAGAATATATCTAATACATTCCCTAATGTTCGAAAGAATGATAATGAAACTGTTCAGAAACCAATTCAAATGCTATCTGCTGCTATTTAATCAAAGAAATTTAGATAAGGCAACACTTTATGTAATGGGTAGGCAAAACATTTTACATTAAAAAATAATTAGCTGCTTAAATTAACCAAAAGTCTTCATTCACAATTTTAGTATCAATTTAACTTTTTTTATTTCTATAATGATTTCCCCCAGAAAGGTGAAGTTGGGGTTTCTCATTAACTTGAGGGAAACTGATTCTGAAGCTGTTACTAAAGAATCTTCCACATGGTATAGCTCACAATGAAACAACATTATGCAATCACATTCAGAAAAAACTTTCTCCTAAAACATGATGATGTATTATAGAGTAAGATTTCTAATAGCAATTTGAACTTATAGTTAGTAAAATAAAATTAATCATGAAATATTGTCATCCTCCCAAATAATACTGAAACTCTGTACTACAACACAAGTTAAACCTATATTGCCCTATACTCTGGAAGAGTGTACTTGCACACAGCATTTTTCTGTATATATAAACTGAAGGTCTATGTCCCGTAAAATACTGCTAACTTCTCCCCCTAGAAGAAAAACCAAACCCACCGTTTACAGTGAATTAATTTTCTAGAGTCAGAATGTGTAGATCAAAAAAGAATGTTTTAAAAGTAGATGCCATTCATAAAAGACGCAACTTCATTTTCAGTAAATAGCTGAAAATAATTTCTAAAATAACAGTTTGCTTGTGATATAGGTATATGGATAAATTTGGCTAAATTCTCACTCTCAATGCTCTCCATGGCCAGAAAATTTGATAACTATTGATGTTTTCCCAATGAAGTGCTCGATTATGAATATGAATTTTATGTGGTTACTTAATTGTTTGGGGAGTTTTTGCTATAGTTAAGCCTAACACTAAAATAATTTAATCCTTTAAAAATTCATTTATTCACCTATTAATATGCTCATATTGTGTACCAGACATGGCTATAATTAGAAACTACTGGAACAGATGTGATACCCTGCTTTCTTGAAGGACTTTGTGATATATAACCTCAAATTGTCTCCAGACATTTTAATAAACTCTCTACCATCAGAATATGAAGGACCCAAGTCTCAGTATTATTACTAGTGAGGGTTTGAAAGATAAATAGCTTCCTATCTCATTATTGTTTATATTGCTGTTAAATACTTTTATATTGTTTTTATTATTAATATTTATTCTTTTATGTAGCATTTTCTTCTTATTCTTTGCCATTTTGGGTGTAACATAATTTATTGGTATGATAATTATTTTTTATTTGTTATAATTATTTTTCATAATTTGTAATTGTTTTTTTACTATACATTTTCATTATAATTTTAATAATAAAAAGTTAACATCTATATACATATATATGATAAAACATATTAATTCATTCAATCAATGCTTTTGTTTCTTGTTTTCTCTCTCTGAAATAAAGGGAAAACTCTGAAGGCCAAGTATTTGCTCCCAGGCAGAACCTGATGCTGTTTACTTGATAAAATCCTTTTTTTTCCCCCCTATGTTTAGCTGAAAGGCAGAGAAATTCACCCAGCTCCAACTCCCAATGGTCAGATGGCATTTTTTTTTTCATTGTGACTGCTAAATTGATAAGGTACCTTCTATTACCCTGCTGCCTGAAACTCTGAATACATGGACTGTGAGAAAACAAGCTGTTTTGGCCTCTGCCTACACCGACAAAGTACTGTTCAGAAGATACTCCTGGGTGAAGTGAATGAAGCAGTGCATCTTTCTTATCTATACTTCCTTAATGTTATATGTAAAGACTTCAGTCTCTAAACAAACATGTAAAAGAGGTAAGGATAAATCCTTTTTTTACCTCCTTGAACATAGTGTCAATGCTGTTGATGGACATTGCAATTTTTATATTTTATTTATATCCTTCCTAGGTTTCTGAGACAATTGGGGCAATAGTAAAACATATTAGCATTAGTATTAGTAAAACATATTAGTAAAACATAATAGTATTAAATTACATAGTGAGTAATTTAATAAATAATACTCACTATGATAGTGGTATGTTTGGCAAAGGAGAGATATAGTATATTATGAGAATATTGAATAATGGGGATTAATTCTGAGCTTTAATTCCCATGATTGCTTTGCTTGTTGGCCTCTGACCTCTAAAAATTACAATATACCTTAATAAACATCTAAGAAGTATAGACATTTTTATTTAGTGTAATTATCATAATGATTTTAATATTTGGACGGTTTTCTGGAATTGAGATGTAAATACATTTTATTCCAATCAATCATCCCCCTTTCTCATCATCTATGCAAAGTATTATTTTCCCAAAATATCTTCAAATAATTTGTTTTAATAACCCCAATAGTAAAAAAGGAAAGCAATGAGGGCCTACTAAAAGATATGTTGAAAAGAGACTATAGAGCCTTAAAAACTATTGATATAACACAACCCATATGGATCAATAACTTCAAAAATATAGGGAAAAGTTTATACGAGTATATGGAAATTTTAGTTGATATTTAAGATAGCTAAATTGCAATAGAATTTTTATCATTATGTTCACTTTGATTACATATAATTCACATACTTTTGTTATTCTACTCTTACATATTGTTAGTATTTTAAGTACCAAATACTCGTGGTTAGTTGCTTTTCCTATTTTATACTTTTAAGTGCTGTTGCTGAGTCTATTTCCTGCTCCTATAAATGACCGATTTTAAGTCCGGGTGGTAGTCATCATTTTAGGAGATCTACTGCCCTATTAGTTAAACATGAATAAAATATTACAGATTTCTGGTCAAGATGGAGGAGTAGGTAAATGCTGTACTCCCCTCTTCCAGGACCACATCAGTTACAACTAAACCACAAAACAACCATTATTGAGAATCACCTGAAGTCTAGTTGAATTGAAGCCATACAACTAAAGACATATAGAAGAAGCCACCTAGAGACTGGTACTGTGTTTCCTTGAAAATAAGACCTAAGCAGAAAATAAGCCCTAGCATAATTTTTCAGGATGACATCCCCTGAATATAATCCCAAATGAGTCTTTTGAAGCAAAAACTAATATAAGACCTGGTCTTATTTTTGGGGAAACACAGTAGGAAGGACAGAGATATTGAACAGGCTGGTTCCACACCCATGTGTGACCATTAAAAATTGGGAGAGATATCTTAACTGTGGAGGTCCTCCCCTGAGGAGTGAGGGGTCCCAGCTCCTCCCAGCCCTAGGTTTCAGTGCCAGGGAGAGAAGACCCATAATTTCTGGCTGTGGAAACCAGGATACTGTGGCTGAATGAGACTGAGGACAGCTGCACAACCAGGAGCTCCTCTTAAAAGGTCCCATGCACAGACTCCCTCTCTGATGGAGTCACTCACTCTGAGCTCCACTGCTGGGGCAGCAGCTTGAAAGGTGCCAGGGACATCATATGAGGAGGAATTGAATTGTTTAGCTTCAGAATGAGGGCCAGAGGGGCAGCTTTCTCCTGATGGAGGAGCTGGCAAAAAACATTGTTTCTTATACAGCCCTCCCCTTTCCTGATGGCAGACACAGGCAGACACCATATCTGAGTCTTCATCAAACTGGCTATCCCCTTTTGTCTGCCCCACTGTAGTGATTCTCTGAGATCCCACTCCATCCAAATTTTGGGCACACACAAAACCACTTGCAGTGGCTTTTACATATAAATGGCCTGCTTTGGCTCATCCTAAAGACTTTTTTAAAATCTTCTAAAGTTCACAAAACCCAAACAAGTAGCATCTGGCTTGAGCATGTCCCATACCTCTGGCTGAGTAGCCCTAAGCCCGGCACTAGCAACAGCCAAGCTTGGTTTATGGCTTGGCCACTCAAGGCATCTCCAACACAGTGCAGGTGGTAGCTATCTGCAGATTGCTTTGTAGCTCATGCAAGGTGGCCCTGGGCAGTGCACAGACTTTAGCTGAAATTGGCCTTCGACGGGTCCCCTCCCAGAAGGCCCTGGGGACAGACCCAATGGCCAATTTTGGACAGAGCCAGAACATCACCTGGCCATCTCTAAAACCAGCACACCCAAAGGGCAGACTGGGTAGGCACCAGATCCCTGCTAGAGTGAAGCCTGCTCTGAAAGATCAGCCCCTGCACAACAACTCCTCCACTGTAGTCATGGCCAGTCCTCACAACCAGTGAGCCTGAGGGTCAATCCCTCCTATTGATGTACAAACAACAATCAAGTGTCAACTACAATAGGAGGGCACACACAATCCACACAAGGGACATACCTAGAGCACCCAGCGCTGGTGACCATGGAGGCTGCACCACTGGGTCCCACAGCACACCTACTACATAAGGCCAGTCTTCTAAGACTCGGAGGCATAGCAGCTCTACTGAAAAACAAACTCAGTGAAGCAGCCAAATTGGGGAGACAAAGAAACATTTCCCAAATAAAAGAACAGAAAAAAGCTCCAGAAAAAGAACTAAACACAATGGAGTTAAACAATCTACTAGATGCAGAGTTCTGAACACTGGTTATAAGGATACTCAGTGATCTCAGGGAGAACTTCAACAAAGAGATAGGAAACATAAAAATGAAGATAGAAAACAAACAAAAAAGAACTAGTCAGAAATAAAAAGTACAATAATGGAAATGAAGAATACATTAAAGGGAATCAACAGTAGATTATATGAAGCAGAGGATTGAATCAGAGATTTAGAAGATAAGGTAGCAGAAAACACACAATCAGAACAGCAGAGGGAAAAAAAGAATCTAAAAAAATAAAAAGAGTTTAAGGGCCCACTGGGCCCTTCAAGTGTACCAACACTGGCATCATAGGGGTACCAGAAGGAGAAGAGAGAGGGAGCTAGGACTTGAAAACCTATTTGAAGAAATAATGACAGAAAACTTCCCTAACCTGGTGAAGGAAATGGATGTACAAATTCGGGAAACAGAGAGACTGAAAAAGAGTAACTTAAAGAGGCCCACATCAAGACACATCATTATTTAAATGCCAAAGATTAAAGATAAAGAATCTTAAAAGCAGCAAGAGTAAAGCGATTAATTATATACAGGGTAGCTCCCATAAGACTATCAACTGATTTCTTAACAGAAAGTTTGCAGGCCAGAACGTATTAGCAGGAAATATTAAAAGTGATGAAAATCAAGGTCCTACAACCAAGAATACTCTACCCAGCAAAGCTATCATTTAGAATCAAAGGACAGATAAAGAGCTTCCCAAACAAGGAAAAACTAAAGCAATTCATCACCACCAAACCAGTATTACAAGGAATGTTAGAGGGACTTCTTTAAGACAAGACCAAAAATAAATAAATAAATAAATAGATAGATAGATAGATAAATAAAAATATGAATAATACAATGCCAATAACTTCATATCTATCAAAATTACTTTAAATGTAAATAGATTAAAACATTCCATTAAAAGATAGGGTGTCTAAATGGATAAGGAAACAAGATCCTTACATATGCTGCCTATAAGAGACTCACTTCAGATCAAAAGACACACAGACTGAAACTAAAGGATGCTTTCAAAATGGCATTCTCCTGTGCAATAAAAATTGTTACCTTTTTCTTTTATTATTACAATTCCTCAATTTTAGTTGGGATACCCAGCTAAAGATTAGGTTTTCCAGCCTCCTTCAATATTAGGCATAGCTGAACTTCCCTCTATTCTCTTTTGGCTAATTGGAACGAAGTCAAGATGTTGAGGATGGAAGCAACCATTTTGCACCATGAATTAAAAACCATATTTTGCAGATGATAGAGCAACAAGACAAACTTTGTACCCTTAACCACTGTTCTACAGACACCTAAAGACAAATGTTTTTAACATGTTAATTCTCTTTCCTTTGTGATTTGCTGGTTATTAAAGAAATATATAGTCAGATAGATGATAAGGGGACAGTTTGAGACAAGCATCCATGCTACCTAGGTGTTAAGGAAGACAAATGGGAGCAGGGATAAGTTACAGTGAAAAACAGAGACCTCATTTTAAAAATGTTAAACACCATCTGTATCCCAATGATTCATTGATCATTTTCCACATTTAATTTATGTAAATGCTATATTTTTTATTGTTCTTAAAATATACATCTTTGTACTGATAATAATAAAATTCTCATATTTATGGTGTTTTTTTAAAGGTCTTAGTTTCTGTTGCTTGCAACACTTCCAGTTTAACACAAGCTGTTAAGTTCCCCAGTGTGCTATTCACAGATTATTTTTGAATCATTAATAAATGATAAAAGTTGAAAATGATCATCACTAACACCAACCTCTGTTGCACACCCCCAAACACATCCAATGAGTTTTGCTTCATCGCCACTTTATTCTTATGCTTTATTTACGGTCTCAGAGCTAATTTTAAATCTATGTAACTATTTCATGTCTCCTATAAATTTGAATCAATTTAGTAAACAACACTTTTAAAGTGTGACATCAACTTTTCCTATAATCAAAACACTAAGGGGGAGCTGCGGGCTTCGGTGCAGATAGGAACAAGTCCAAGAACCACACCATGCACAATCAGTCCCCAAAACTGGCACAGAAATGGTATCAAGAAGCCCCGATCACAAAGATAGGAATCACTTAAGGGGGTGGACCCTGAGTTCCTGAGGATCATCCGCTTTGGCAAGAAGCAAAATAAGAAGGTCCTGAAGAAATGCATGCCAACATTGCCAAGGCCATGAGTACACGAGCTGAGGCCATCAAGGCCTTCCTAAAGCCCAAGGAGGTCAAGCCCAAGACCCCAAAGGGCGACAGCCTCAAGCTCAGTCGACTTGCCTACATCGCCCACCCCAAGCTTGGGTAACGCTCCTTGTGCCTGTATTGGCAAGGGTCTCAGGCTCTGCCGGTCACAGTTCAAGGCCAAGGCTGAGGCCATAGCTCTACCTCCAGCTCAGACACAGGTTCTGACTTTCAAGTTGCTCAGGCCCCTTAAGGCTCCAAAGAAGAGGCCTCTATCTGCCGATATGAGAACAGAAGGAGTGGTGTGACCCCAGGGTTGATGTGTGCGTGGGGCTGGTGTCCTCCTGTACTTATACAAATAAACATGAAGCAGGATCTGTCACCAAACAAACACCAAAGAACAACAACAACAACAAAACATTAAGTATCTGTTGCATTTACTTTAGCCTGTATTTATTGGTATATCCTTTAAAATGGAAGGGGAGACATGAAAAATATTTGGTCACTTATTGATGATATTTACTGAGCTTCTACATGTAAGCCCTTGTCTTTTCTTTTATCTCCTCTCCTGTACTTATCACTTTATCTCTCTCCTGTCTAGAATTGAGCTGTCTCTATATCGTTGTGCCCAATTCACTCTTTAATTCCCTGCTACCTGGTTTCTGCTCTCACCTCTCACCTCTCTGACTAGCAAAAGTCACCAGTGGGACACTATTTCACAAATTCACTGATTCTTTTAAGCCCTCTATGCAGCACAAAACTTGAAAATTCCTGTTTTGAAAATGTCTCTTCTTTTGATACCCAAAGCATCATTTGCTCCTCTCTCTCTCTCTCTCTCTCTCTCTCTCTCTCTCTCTCTCTCTCTCTCTCTCTCCCCCCCCCTTTCCTTCCTTCATTCCTTTGTTTCTTCTTTCCAACTTCTTTACATTCATCTCAGAACTCCTTCTTCCCTGTAGGTCTCAGTAGATTTGGAGAACCTACAGCCTAATCTTCCAGAAACGACACCCTCAATGAGGTCTTAGTGTTTTTCACAGTAATTTATCCCTGCTCCCGTTTGTCTTCCTTGCCACTTAGGTAGCATAGATGCTTGTTCCCTTATCATCTATCTGACTATATTTTTCTTTTAAATACGGATGTTCTCTTGGTCATTGTCTTGGTCATCTTTCTGTTCACTACTCATTTGCTTCTCTTCTAATGCCATATGTTGTGTTTTATTGATATCCATGACAATTTCTTTAAACATCATTTTTTTCCTTCATGCCTACTTTGGAAAATGTGGCAGAATGACTCACTGAACACCATTTCAACCCCTTATTTTGGAGGATTTATTTAGTAGCTGGAAAGCTAAAATCTGTATTTTCAAGTACTCTGAAAACCCTTAATATTTGCACTAGCTTTTTGTGAGCCAATGCATCACTTGAGAATCGAAAGGTAGATGTGAGATGGAGATCACGTGAATCTTCTGTCAAGCAAAGTTGCTGTGCTTTTGATTTTCCTAGCAGAGGTCTGATATTCTGATCCGTAACTTCACGCCTGTCCAGAGACAAGGCAAAGGGCATATGTTTTGAAAGGATGGAGTTCATCAGATTTGGTGTGGTTCTGCTTCTGTCAGGTGTGCTAGCGGCTTTCTTATTCTGTTGTATTTGATCTTAGCAGATGTAGCAATTCCATTGGTGAGCCAGGTTTTTGGTATCATTGAGGGTGATATTTCTGGAAGATTAGGCTGTAAGATCTCCACATCTATACTAATTCTGCATGTGCTCCATAACAATAGATCTCTTTCTGATTAGCCTGGCAAACACAGATTTTATGGTCTGCAACTGAGAACTTTGACTAGTTTAATTCCCAAAGCATTGTCTGCAGACCAGTCTTCTTGTTTAAACTTTACATGCCTTAAGTATTACTGACTACTATAACTCACATTGGTAAACCTGCAAGGTGGCAAACTCAACAGGCTGAAAACTAAACACATTGTCTTTCCCCCACAAACCTATGCTTGCTTCTGAAGTGTCAAACATTTTTAAGGACACCACAGTCTACTTAATAACTCAAGGTACAAACCTAGGGGCCATCTTTCTCTCTTGTTTTCTATCTCCAACTTACCATTGTCCAGGAGAGTCTATCTTATCAATAGCACTCATATCCACCTCCCCATCTCTTCATTATTTCTTTAATTCAAACTTTTATCTATTTTAGCCTGGATTATTGACATAACTTTCCAAGTTCCTTTTCCTCTATTCTTGATCCAAACTATCTAGCTGCCTCAGTTCAGACAGTTTCTAAGACACAACTTTGGACATGTTACTGTATTGCTTAAAAGCTTTCTCATTGTCTACAAAACAGAGTACAGATTCCTGGTATGGGACGTAATCAATGACAACCTTGAGCTGGTCCATAATAGTCTCTCCAGTTTAAACCCTGACTGCATATTTCAAACCCTATCATTCTGAACTGCCTATATCACCTGGAATACCCCAGGATTGTCAAAGCCTCTGTATCTTTTCTTCCTTTGTGTTTTCTCTCTCCATTACCCTGTCTGAGGTGGGAAGTGAAACTTTAAGGGTTTTATCATATATTGCCAAATCAACCTCCTTAAAAGATAGGCATGGGGTTGACATTCTTTTAAATTTTGGAATACACACACACACACACACACACACACACACACACACACATCCTTGCCCTTGGATTCAAGAATTATACTATTTATTTTAGAGATTTGGAAAGTTTAAATTGTTTTCTCAGAGTTGTCCAGCAGGGGATAGTAGGCCTGGATCTGAAATTCAGGTATTCTTATGCAAACCCAGTGCTCTGTTTCACCATACTGGAATGCAAGTGTTCTCAAGACAAGGGAATGGGGGAGGGAAATGGAAAATAAATGAGAAGAAGGTAGGAGTCTTGGACCCCGCTGGCATAAATACTTCCATATCTCTCATATATTAGCTTCCCTAAGAGCTTCTCCAAATAACAAGCTGAATCATTTCTATCATTCAACTTTGGGGGTGCTATAGGCTTTTTAAAAATCTCAAGAGTTATTTCTTTAAAAATATTCAGATAGGCTCTTCCGTTTACTACAAATTAAAAAAAAAAACTGTAGCTACATCACAAATGAAGTAAAAGAATTACTACCTAAAGTATGCTTTATCTTTAAATTTTCTTACCAGGTGATATTTTAATTCAAGGATGGATAGACAGACATTTAGTATGATATTTTCTTTTGCAGTTGTAGAGAAATTGAGAGAGCTGTGAAAAAATTGGTCAAGGTTATAGAGGTGTGGTGGATAGTAAAATTACTCTTCTTCTTGAACACTTGCTTGTTGCCTTGATTTTTTTTTTTTTAAATGAAATCAACAGCTTCACATCAGCTACTGATCAGGTACCAGATGGCAAAAACTTTCAGTTGCTACCACCTAGGGCTATATTCAAACCAATGAAAGGCCTGTATCTCATTATCGGTCTCTTGAGCTCTCCATTCTCCCACATGGTACTGTCTTTTTCAAGCAGAAAAGTGACACTATTTTAAAACTGCCCTTGTTTCAGATAACCAAAAATTTGATAATTTAAACAGGTTTGTCCTTTAGTTTTTCAATTGTGCATGACATTATTAAACTTGCAATGAATACCACTGCAACAGAAATTTATAAAATCAAACCAAATCATACTAAACTATATGATGAGACCCAGGAATCTTGCTTAAAGTCAAGAATTATTGGAGGCTGAATAAGATTACCAGGTTTAGCAAATAAAAATACAGAACACCCAGTTAATTTCGAACTTTAAATAAACACATTTTTTTGTTGTTATTACACATATGGCCCAAATATTGGGTTAAACATACTTATACTAAAAAAATTATTCATTGTTTATCTGAAATTCACTCAACTAGAATCCTGTATTTTATCTAGAAACCCTATGAGTAAAGAATGAACAGTTTAAATTATTTTTTATAACTAAAAATATAAGGACATGTTAAGTTGCTTACAAAAGTGTTTTACGATGTCCACCAAAGCCACTTTATGCTCTGTGAGGGACAATCATGTCTTAAAATCATTATTATAATACTGCAAGTCTATGAAGAATAAAAGGGGGAAAATAACTACTGTTTTGGCTTGAAAATAGAATTATATTTTGTTAGCATGAAATGGCATGCAGCAAAATAAAAGGTACTGTGGATTTTTTCAGTCCCTCTTATAGAAATAGAACCCAATAAATTACTTTCATTTTTTTTTTTTTTTTTTTTTTTAGTAAGAGGAACATGCTACTCCTAGTTGGAAAACTACTGGGCAAGTTTTAGGTTTAGCAACACTGTTCACTGAATAACAATTCTGAATTGTTGCATATTACTCCGTTATTCTCTCTGTCACGTAAGTCTGTGAAGGTAGAAGTGCACCTCTTGCCATGAATGTGATTCAATGGTGTCTATAATTAAAAGGCAGCCCCCAGATAAAAGGGGAAATATGAAACCATTTGCCTAGGTACAGATTTCTTATTTATTTTTGCTCTTATTTTGTTTCAAGAGCAATGAAAGAAATGTGACATCCAATAACTTACCTTTCTACTACATATACATTTGAACTCAAATCGCATAGCCATGGTAACAAGGACATTAATAGTAAATATAAAAAGTACATTAGAATCCCATTTGGGTGTATGTTGTTATCTTGATCCATAGATTTATATATCTAACATCCATTAACATTGATGAATGTAAATCTCAGGCACTGACGAAAGAGCATAAATACTTGTAACTCAAGATATAAGTATTCCTACCTTTAAGGGTTAGGTTTCTGACAACCTAACCATTGCTTTCTGACAAAAGCAATGAAATGGAAAGTACAGGGAACTGACATTATACTCTTAACCCAAGATATTGTAATATACATAGGGAAAGTTTTTTAATTGTAAGCTATGCATTCTGATATTAATTATAATGTGAGTAATGACCTCATGTATTAGGCTGTAACCATAGTTGGTATTTCAACACAGCTATTACTAGAAAAGTGAAGCTACTGTATTATACTTTCCACTTTTTTTTTTTTAATGTTAAGGGGAATAAATCTCTCTTGAGTATGCTACCAGCCATGTTGTCTTCTGAAAATCTGGCACATTTGCACACCTTTAGTGAATACTATTTTCCCCCCAAATAACATAAATACTTGGTGACACAAAATATCCTCATAAACCAAAAATATAATAGAGAGGGAAAATATATTGTTCAGTGCATTATATAATAAAGTTTTATTTTATAGACATCTATCTGTCTACTGATTTGTGAATTCATGTGTTAAGCAAGTTGGTAGTGTGTCTTGATATATGATTTTTAAAAATTAGAATTATGTCTGTAAATGCATGCTAATCTTAAATGTTCATACTGAAAATAGTTTATTTTGTTCCCAGAAAGCTGTACTCTTTTAGAATGCAATGATCTTTTGGGTGGTGAGGATGGCAGGGTGCTGAGGAATCCTTGCTTTGTGTCACAGAGCTGAAGATGAACCAAAGCTAAATGATCAGTGGCATGTGGAAGAGACCAAGAGGACCTGTGGTGGCAGGAGTTTCATGCACACTTCAAAATCATGAAATGCAGTTATTGGGAAAACGTCATGTACTTGCAGCTCGCTCTACATGCTACTTCTAATCTTATTGATACAAGTACAGGCAAACATCTACTAACAACAGAGATTATCTCTTTTCCCCTTGTTACAATTTAGTATTGATTGCTGTGCAGGAAGGGTGACATGAATCCCAGAATGGGTTTAATTACAAGTATACATAAAAAAAGTAAATGGCACAGTAAGAGATTAGTCAGCAGGTTTCTTTTTTTACAGAACCACAATATTTATCTTAAGAAGCAGTGGTAATTAACAAAGAAAAAAGAAAAACAGTATATATATATGACCCCAGTCCAATTTAAAATTCATTTATCTCTTCCTCCTTTAGCCAATTCCTACAAAAACATTTCAATGCCATCTCTATTGTCATGTTACAAATCACCAATGACTCAATAAATATCAAACTGGAAAATTAAAGAGGGATAAGACATGAAGCAAGAAAGTGGGTAGTATGAAAAGGCTGCCTCCCAAAACTTACCCGAGTGTGATGTGATATAAAACATATTATAACTCTAGATGTCAACATTTTTGTATTTTGGGCAGTCTTCAAATAGGCTTGCAAATTTAGCTTAGTGGTATCTTCTCTACTGACGGTTTTTATATTACAAATAGAATAAATCCCACAAACAAGAATCTGAAACTTAATTTCACAATTTCCTCTTTAGTTGATTATGTTTACACTATCTCCTTTTGTTCTGGGAACACAGATTGGTTTTTCAGATCATGCTGGTATTAATATAATTTTTTTAAAAAAATAATTGAATTTAACATAGAGATTGGTTGAGAAAACAGGCAAAATGAAAATGATAATTCTTGGCGTGAAAACCTTAGAAAGTGAAATAGAATACACTAATGTTTTTTGCTTACTTCAAAATGTTTAAGATATGTTGGACTTATTGATGGTACAATATAACAGAAGTTGGGCTTACCAGGGCCTTGCTGTCCATGGGGTGTCAATGGTTCATTACAAACTTTGCTAGGTAACCGAAAAATACTTAACTGGGATTTTTTTAGATTTGGTCTCTTCTAAGCTCAGGTTTTCCTTCCCATTTTAGACTTATTTTCTTTGATAAATCAATGTTAATGTTAAACTTCTTTTGCTATAAAGTTAATAATAAACTTCTATCTTTTGATTACTAATAGACAGAAGTAATCAATCCTGCCATCTTGTTTCTTGCTGCTTTACACCAAAGGCAGGCTAAAATAACCAAATTAGGGGTAAATAAAAGTGATTAAAATCTCCACTTTGGAAAATAATTTCTGTAATCCTATAAAGATGAAGATTGGTCTTTTAATTAACCATTAAATACCAGCCCTCATTACTATGCTACAAGTACAGTAGGTACTTAGTAAATACTAGTGACTGTCACATTATAAAAATGAGAATATTGCCTTGAAATTTTACCTGCATTGACATAATTATATAGGAAAGAGTAGACAATAAAATTATCTAGACATTCCTGCATTTATAATATTTTATAGTATATACATATCTGTATTATACTTGCTTTTAAAAATTTCCGTAAATAAATGTAAAGAAAAACAAGCAATGACATAATTATTTTGGTAAAAAGATAAAAAATAATTGTTTGTTTTTAAATCTGAAAACTCACTATTTTCATTTATCCATGTGAGCACGATTTACAGATTTTGATAAAAAAAAAACACAAAACACTACAATACCAGGGGTGCTGCATTTTAACATGTATTAACATAAAAGGAACTGAATCACTTCAACCTGTGTGACTCAAGTCAGTGAGATGGCAGTCTTTCTGTCTGAGGACTAAATGCCATAATGCAACACAGTTAAAGCACAGAGCAGATTTGTGTTCACATGATAGAAGAAAACGTAAAAAACAGTTTCTGATTCTTTACATTTTAGGAAAAGTAAATGACAGAGTAATAGTTTTACTATCTACATACCTGCATTAGAGCTGTTCTGACC
The DNA here is from genome assembly GCF_964194185.1 of Rhinolophus hipposideros. Lineage (NCBI taxonomy): Eukaryota > Metazoa > Chordata > Mammalia > Chiroptera > Rhinolophidae > Rhinolophus > Rhinolophus hipposideros. The sequence continues at coordinate 28,664,234 of NC_138053.1, forward strand.
ATAGAGTGCATGCTTAACTTGAAAAAGTCTACTCTGTAGTGTAATGTCATTTTGTACATACGATAATTGAAATAAATTTTCAAAAATTAAAAATTGCCAAAGTGAAAATGAACAAACTATTTAGCTGGTTGTGTAATAGTTAAAAAAAAGTTTTACAAGCATAGTTCAAGAGAATTTATGTTATATCAAATGGCAACAACTTCCCGAATTGATTGGAACAATGAAATTTTGAAACATAACTAAAGAACAAATGATTTAATCTGATTCTCAGCACTGGTATTTTTACAGCTCAACAGGGTTTGCATTGATGAAAGACAGCCTGCTACATTAGCTATCAGTAATATTCTTTATAACTATCTCAGGCAATTACTTTGAAGCTAAAAAATCAAGTAATGCTTGTGGCTTGTTTTTTATAAGAGAAGTAGAAAAGTCAAGATCATTTTAAAGAAACTAACTGATTTAGAAATGTGACTTGTATAAAGCTTACATAAAATGCCTACATTAAAAACAACAAAAATTAAACAGTCAAAATACCCAAACAAATCTGAGAAAATAAAACAAACAAACAAAATAACCATAAGTCATTTAAAAAGTATTCCCTTCTAGGACATTTAAAACGAATTATTTCATAGGATTTTCATGAAAATTGACAATTTAGGCAGTATTGAGCTAAGACTTGAACTGCCACCAATCTAAAATATGTTAAAGATAATCTGCATTTTTAGAAATTGGGATTTTTACATTGCAACCTATGTTTAAGAGGATATTTTGCAATAGTTAAGTATGTATTTGCATTCTTCCTAAGGTGTAAAGACTGAAAATTTAAAGATAATTTTATTTTTGCTGAATGTGGACATTATACTAGAGGAGAAGATCCTCATGATTTATAGAAATGTTATCAAAGTTTATGAAAAATAATTTTTTACTGTTTTAAAAATGATTGTGTTTTACTAAAAGTACATGCATATCATGATTAGAATAATTGTAGTCTTTATGTAAACTTTCTCAGTGTAAGTTTTACAAATATGCCAATGATATACCCAATAAGGAGTTAATATTTAAATTTATAAAGAACTCATGCAATTTAAAACCAAAAAAAAACCTAAAAATCCGATTAACAAATGGTCAGATGACCTGAATAGACATTTCCCCAAAGAGGATATACAGATGGCCAATAGACATGAAAAGATACTCAATGTCACTGTTCAGTCAAGATGGTGCAGTAGGTAAATACTGTGCTTACCTTCTCTCTCGACCACATCAAAATTATAACTAAACTAGAAAACAACCATCATTGAGAATCACCTAAATATTGCTGAACCAAAGCCCTACAACTTAGGACATGCAGAAGAAGGCACCTCAAGACTGGTAGGAGGGACAGAGACACAGAACAGGCTAGTCTGACACCTGTGTGTGACCATTAAAAATCAGGAGGGATATCTCAGCTGTGGAGGCCCCCTGAAGGAGCAAGAGGTTCTAGCCCCACCCCAGCCCAGGCTTCCAGTTTCAGGGAGTGAAATTCCCATAATTTCTGGTTGTAAAAACCAGTGTAGATTGTGGTTAAGTGAGACAGAGGGTGGCTGGAGCCCCAGCCGCTCCTCTTAAAGGCACCGCACAAGGACTTACCAATGGAATCACTGGCTCTGAGTTTCAGCGCTGGGACAGTAGCTGGAAAGGTGGTAGGGACAGATGGTGGGGAACTGATTTGTCTGGCTTAGGACCTGGGCTGGAGGGGCAGCTTTCTCCTGGATGGAGGAAATTTCTCCCAGACGTTGTTTCTTTGTTAAGTCCTTCCCCTTCTTGGCGTGCAGACACAGGTGTCCACCATATGTGAGTCTTCTTCGCCAGGCCTGGTGATTTGAGACCATGCCCCGCCCAACTTTCGGGCCCACCCAAGCCACTTCCAGTGGCTTTTTTGTACAAACCACCTGCTTTTGCTCATGCTGCAGACTTTACTAGGATCTCTCAAAGGTTCGCGGAACCCAAAAAAGCAGCATTTGGCTTGCATGTGTCCGTACCTCTGGCTGAGAAGCCCTTAGCCCAGCACTGGCGACAGCCAACCTTGATTCGTAGCATGGCCTCTCGCGGCACTTCCAAGCATGCAACGGGCAGTGGCCTACTATGGATTTCTTTGTGTCTCCTGTCGGTGGCCCTGGGTGGGGAACGGGGCTGTGGCTGAACTTGACCTGAAATGGATCTCCTCCATTGGAGGAGATCCTTGGGCTAACGCCCCCAGTGGCCAGCTTTGAAATGAGCTGGAGCATTATCCAGCTGCCTCCAAGAATGACAGACGTAAGGGGTGGATTGGGCAAGAACAAGACACCTGCTGAGGCAGATCCTGACCTGTAGGGTCAACTCCTGTACCACAACTCCTCTGCTGTAGTCATGGGCAGTCATCACAACAAATGAACCTGAGGGTCAGTCCCTCCCATTGATGTGTAAATAGCAACCAAGGCTCAACTACAAGAGGAGGGCATATACAACCCACACAGGGGACACACCTGAAGTGCATGGCTCAAGGGACAAGGGAGACTGCACCAGTGAGCCCACAGCACACCTATTACATAAGGCTACTCTACTAAGACCAGAAGACACAGAAGCCCTACAACATACATGGAAATGAACACAGAGAGGCAGCCAAAATGGGGAAACAAAGAAACATGTACCAAATGAAAGAACAAAACAAAGCTCCAGAAAAAGCATTAAACAAAATGGAGACAAGAAATCTACTAGACCCAGACTCCCAAACACTGTTTATAGGATGCATAATGATCTCAGGGAGAGCTTCAAAAGAGATAGGAAACATAAAAATGAAGATAGAAAACATGAAAAGAACCAGTAGAACACATGAAAAAGAACCAGTAAGAAATAAAGAATACAATAACGAAAATAAAGAATAAATTACAGGGAATCACAGTAAATTAGATGAAGCAGAGGACTGGGTCAGTGATACAGAAGATAATGTAGCAGAAAACACCCAATCAGAATAGTAAAAAGAAAAAAAAGATCCAAAAAATTGAGAGTTTAAGGGGCCTCTGGGACAACATCAAGTGTACCAGCATTGGATACCAGAAAGACAGAGAGAGCGAGCAAGGAATTGAAAACTTATTTGAAAAAAATGATAGAAAACTTCCCTAACCTGGGTAAGGCAGTAAATGTATTATACAAGCCCAGGAAGCCCAGAGAGTCCCAAACAAGATGAACTTAAAAAGGCTAACACCAAGACATATGATAATTTAAATGCCAAAGGTTAAAGACAAAGAGAGAATGTTAAAAGCAGCAATAGACCAGCTTGTTTCCTACAAGGGAGCCCTGATAAGGCTGTCAGCTGATTTCTCAAAGGAAATTTCGCAGGCCAGAAGGAATTGGTAAGAAGCATTCAAAGTGATGAAAAGCAAGGACCTACAACCAAGATTACTCTACCAAGCAAAGCTATCATTTAGAATATAAGGATAAAGAGCTTCTCAAACAAACAAACAAAAAGCTAAAGGAGTTCATCACCACCAAACCAGTATTACAAGGAATCATGTAAACTTAAACAGGGATATCTTTAAGATGGAAATTATATATACACATACATATATATATATATGTGTATATATATATATATATGTATATATATATACATATATATATGAATAATAAAATTACAATAACTATATACCTATCAAAATTACTTTCAATGTAAATGGGTAAAATGCTCTAATCAAAAGATAGGGTGGTTGAATAGATAAGAAAACAAGATCCTTACATATGTTGCCTACAAGACACATACTTCAAATTGAAAGACACACACAGACTGAAAGTAAAGGGATGGAAAAAGATATTTCATGAAAATTGAAACAAACAAACAAAAATCTGGGGTAGCAATACTTATACCATAAAAATAGACTTTAAAACAAAGAGTATAACAAGAGGCAAAGAAGACCTAGTAATCCCACTTTTTGATATGTATCTGAACAAACCCAAAATGCTACTTTGAGGGGACATGCTCATGTTCATTGCAGAATTAACTACATAAGCCAAGATATGAAGGCAACCTAGGTGTCCCTGAAAGGATGAATTGATAAAGAAGAGGTGGTACATAGATACAATAGAATATTACTTAGTTGTAAAATGGAAGGAAATTTTGTCACCTGACACAACATGGATGGACCTAGAGGATACTGTGCTGAGTGTAATAATTCAGACAGAGAAAGAGAAGTGTAATATGATTTCACTTATATGTGGAATCTAAAGAACAAAATAAACAAACAAATGCAACAGAAACAAATGCACAGATACAGAAAATATTTTGATAGTTGCCAGATGGGAGGGGGGATGGAAGTAGGTGAAAAGGGGAAGGGATTAAGAAGTACAAATTGGTTGTTACACAGTAGTCATGGGGAGGTAGGGTATACCATATGGAATACAGTCAATAATATTGTAATAACTAGGTATGGTATCTGATGGGTACTAGACCTATCTGGGTAGTTAATTGGAGGGGTGTTGGGGGAGGGTGAAAAAGATGAAGGGATTAAGAAATACAAATTGGTAGTTACAAAACAGTCGTGGGCATGTAAAGTACAGGGAATATAATTAATAATATGTATATATTATTAAGTGTAATAATATAATTAATAACTACATATAATGCCAGGCGAGTACTAGTCAGGGGAATCACTTCCTAAATTATATGAATGTCTAACCACTATGCTATACACTTGAAACTAATATAAAATAATATTGAATGTCAACTCTAATTGAAAAAATTTAAAAGGCGGGAAAGATCAATAATAAGGTGATAGCGCGGTACAGTGTCAGATGGTTGCTGGACTTATCATGGTGATCCCTTCTTTAGCATAGGGAATACAATCAATAATGTGGTAATAAGTCTGTATAGTGCTAAGTGGGTACTGTTGAATAACTATGATGAATACCTGAAACTAATGTAATAGTGTATCTTAGCTATGTTTTAATAAAAATCTTAAAAAATATACTCAATGTCATTAATCATCAGAGAAATGCAAATGAAAACCATAATGACATGTCACCTCACACCTGTCAGAATGGCTATCATTAATAAATAAACAAACAATAAGCACTGGTATGGATGTAAAAGAAAAGGAACCATTGCGCACTGTCAGTGGGATTGCAAATCAGTGCAGCCACTATGGAAAACAGCATGGAGTGTCCTCAAAAAATAAAAATATTACTACCTAATGACCTAGCAATTCTACTTCTGGGTATTTATCCAAATAAATTCAAAACACTAATTCAAGAAGAATTACACCCCTAAATTCACTGAAACATTATTTACAATAGTCAAGATATGGAAGCAACCTAAGTGCCCATCAGTATTGCATAAATAAGAAGTGGCACATATATACAATGGAATATTACTCAGCCATAAAAAAGAATAAAATGTACCATTTGTGACAACATGGATGGACCTAAAGAGTATTATGCTAAGTAAAATAAGTCAAACAAAGAAAGACAAATACCTATGATCTCACTTACATGTGGAATTTAATAAATGAACCAACAAAACAAAAACAGACTCATAGATACAGAAAACAACTGATGGTTGACAGATGGGAGGAGGTTTGGGGGGGCCTGGGTGAAAAAGGTGAAGGTATTAAGAAGTATAAATTGGTAGTTACAAAGTAGTAATGGGGATGTAAACTACAACATAGGGAATATAGTCAATATATTGAAATAACCATGTATATGCCAGGTGATTGGTACCCAGGTGGATACTAATCAGAGGGATCACTTCATACATTATATAAATGTCTAACCACTATGCTGTACACCTGAAACTAATACAAAATAATATTTAATGACAATTGCAACTGAAAGATTTTAAAAGGGAGGGAAGGTGAAGGGGAATAGAATAAGATGTTCAAATTTCCTGGTATAAAACAAATAAGTCATTAGGATGTAGTGTACACCACAGGGAATATAGTCAACGATATTGTAGTAATGTTGTACAGTGTCAGATGATTACTAGATTAATCATAGTGATCACTTCTTTGGGTATATAAATGCGGAATAACTATGGTGTACACCTGAAAGTAATATAATATTGTATGTTAGCTATATTTTAATAAAAATAAATTTTAAAGAAAATAAAGGAAACATGAAAAAAGTTTCACAAATACAATTTTACATTTTGATTGAGCTACTTTTACTTTTAGTTAAGAGTTTTAACTTTAACAAATAGTGACTTTGAAAAGTTTAGATAAACAATGACATATATCATACTGGAATAGATATGAATGCAATCTAACAAAGATCTCTAATTTTGCATCCAAGGAAACTAGGCCAAGGTACATTGACGATCAAGTCTAAGTTATTTACTGGCAAACAAGGGTGAAATCTTGATTCTTCCAATTTCCAAACTACTACTCTTGATCACACAGCCCAGATCACATTGCTCTTAGGGATAGAATTTTTATATATTAAACTGTGTTTTAAGTGAAGTAAAGAAACTTGTTACTTAAAGGGACCCAACAAAGAACGTTTCAAAGGCAAGTAATTTATGTGTAATATAAATAATAATTTTCCAAAATGGTAGAAAATACTCTGAAGCAGCTTCCATAAGACATGGTTTTCAGTCCCTGCTCTGAAAATATCTAGGAACATACTTAGAACATGGCTTCTAACTTTCTCTCTCAGTATTTTCTTCTGTAAAAATCAGAAAGTTGGATTATGATTTTTGACATACTTTCTGGTTCTAACAATTCAGTTAAGGTCATACTAGGAATTGCAATGAACTCTTAACAATTGTTTGGGCACTGGACTGGTGGGAGTAATTTTATCTACAAGTACCTCTTCCCTTCTTCCCGAAGAAGAAGAAAGGGTGTTTACAGAATTGGAATCCTTAATAGGGTCCATTATAATTTCTCTGTCTAGAGCCAGTACTTTTTGGAAGGCCCACATTCCAAAGGGTTTCTGAGATGTACTTTCTCAAACTCCTGATTTAGCGTAACATTTTAGCCCTTCAGTAAAGTATAATGTAATTTCCTGCAGTAGTTAAATGTGATATTTACAGATGGAAAAGTGAACATAATACATACACATACACACAGATATGCCCATTCACTTACATATCTGTTTTTAGTTTCAGGAGTAGGTGAAATAGACAATCCTTTAGTATATACACAAATATCTTAACACACTTTATATTTTATCTGAATAACATACGCTGAGTTCTTAATGCAGTTAGAGAAAGAGTGAGCTCAGTTCACACCTTCCTTTCTTATCAATCAGTCTCAGTAAAGGAGAGGGCTCTTTGAGGGAAGAAAAATGAATGAGCTGTCTTGGATTTACCTCATGCAATGACATATGGTGATCTATTTATTTTCTCTGAGTATGTATAGTTCTTTTGGGGGGATACGTAAAATATGGTGAATGTTATACTGTCATTTTCTCTTTAATACATTTCTACCACTTCCCCTCTCTGTTTATAATTAGGAATGTACTTTTTAAGAGTACTGTAAAAGCTGTTCATCTTGTCTTTAATTGACAAATCTCAAAGTTGGGAGGCAACAACAGTTAATTAAAACTAGCAGGAAATATTGGGAAAATAATAAGTTAACTATATAAAGGTGAGGTTGCTGTATGAGACATAATAATCACCGCAGAATGGAATCCTCAAACACAATTATATCAATGGAATTGTTATTTTTTACTTTATTTTCATCCTAGGCAATCTGATTTTTCTGTCTAATCTACAGCTGTTTCATTTTGTTCCATCTCTAATGTAATGAAGAGACAGATTACTTCATCCAGTCAACAAAGTTTTGGGGATATTAAGCATAAGTATGTGTTGGTTAGGGGACGATAAAAACTATTAACTACATATTTGAAGATAATGTCTCCATTAGCAAAATGTATTTATTGGGCACAGTGTATCACTTCAGATTAAAAAAACCCTACTGCATGGGTCTTCCATTGAGTACTTAGAGGATATTTTAGTATTGGAATAAGCAAAAACTTATTGAGGTATGCCAAAAAAGGAGGAGGTTTGATGGTCCTCACAGATAATTTGATAGTTTAGAATGGAGCAATTATTACATAATTTTTAGTAGAAATGAAAAAAAATCACACAAAAAAACAAAAACACTCCAATTAAAAATATATTAAATTGTTTAAAAATGTATAAAAATAGTAAATGCACAATTGAAAAGCAACAAGTAATGAAGCCTTTTTAGTTATTTAAAATTTGATAATAAAATATAGTTTTCAGAGCCTTTTGATGTTTAAAAGATCAGATATAAAACTGTAATAACTCTTCTTGTTTTTAAAGTATATTCTCCTAAGTTCATCACTGTTATATGATTACTGAGTATATGGAATGAATGTGCCTTAAATGAATGGCAGGTTTTTATCCAGGAATAACTTCAGAGTCAAACTAACTCAATAAACAAAGTGGAAAACATCACATTTTGAAATATGACAGAAAGATAATTACATTGTGATAGTAGTAATTTAGCTAACACTTTTGTCTTTAAAAGACTTTTCATGTATTTCTTTATCCAGTAAGGAAATGGTGTCCATTTGTGCTGACTGGATAGAGAAAATTATTGGTGAATGCATTTGGAATTATTGATTATGTTTAGGCATAGTGAGAGTTGTTAAAAAGAGACTGAATCAGGGGAATTGAGCTGAATTCTCTCCCCTGGTGGTTCTGCATTTTTCTTTCCTAACCACCCCCCTCCCATGCAGAATCTTTAGGTCACAGGTATGCACTGAATTCAAGAATGTTGCTGAAAAGACATCTATAATAATTTGTGATAATGAGGCAAGGAAAGCATAACATAAGGCATATTTATCAATCCAATAATATGCACTTGCATGATGTGGGAGAAAGAACTGGAATTTGAGGTTGGTGCCAAGCCTGTATGAGTGCATGTTAAAAAGGTTGGCTTACTTCTTTAGCTCTCAGTGGAAGTAACATCAGAACTCGCAAGGCTCCTCTTCTACAACTTGCCTTCTATTTTAGGGGATTGTATTCATCCCCATCTTCAATAGATTGTGCAATCGTTTTAAGGCTTTAATTCTCTTTCTCTTTGTTCCTTTCCCTTCTGTGTTTTTCATGAGTTTCAAACCCAGTTCACATCTGTCAGTTACCGGACATAGCTTTTGGGACACCTGATTTAGAAAATTTGTTCCAATTCTCTTTATGGTATTTATTAATTTGATGGTATTTCCAATTCTAACAGTATATATGAAATGTAAGCCCAGAGAGCAGGAACTCCCCTCTTCAGTAATAAGATGATATGAGACAGCTAGATCATGCATCTGCAAAAAATGTTTAGGAAGCCTTAAGAGTGAGAAGACAGTCTAACCATTACTGGGGGAAAGCACAGCTATTTCATTTTTCAAGGAGTTTAAACAGAAAGATTTGTGGAGCTAATATAAGGCAAGACAATAAACCATGCTTTAAACATGTCAAGTATTACATAAACTCTAAACACGCTTTCTAATACAAAGAAATGCAGATACCATTAAAGGTTTGTCAAATAGCCACTGCAAGATTTAGAGAAGACCAACTTGGGACTGACTCACCTTAGAAAATCTGTAGGGATTTTGTCAAATACTTATAAGGGAACAAGTATTTTATCCTGAACTTGAATTTGCCTGCTGACTAATTCAGGCTCCATGGACATTTTTGATGTTTGATTTGAGTGTGTGTGAAACACTGCAATGTAGCTGGATAAAATTCCACATTGTCTGGTAGGTATGAGTCTGTGCTGGATCAAATCTTGTCAGGTTCAGATTGGAGTTGACCCGATTGTTAGGGTCACATTTTCCAATCCTCACACCACTTTACAAGCTTCAGTGTGCATGAAATTATGAAACATAGAGCATGTGAAAATATCTCCCAAGTTGTTTTTGTGGTAAGAAAGCCCAGACAAATAATTTTCAGCACTTTGAGTTTTATTACTTTCTGAAGAAAGAAAATTTGGTTAGGGTCAGTTTTCAAGTTTAACAGTTCATCAGCCCATAATTGCAGTCATTATTACTGTAGCCAGCTTTATATTGGAGTTTGATTAATAATGATATGCACTTCAGTAACACTTTCCATTAAGTGGCACTAATTACTCTGTAACTGCTGTTCAACAACCAAGCAAGTGTAACTACAATGTCATTTTTATGGAGCCAGATTTGCTCATAAGGGTACTTTGATAATGCTAATGAAGGAGTGAAGTAACAGAGTGTGGTACCAAAGTTACTATTACTTTAAATCCTGTAGACAATAAACCATGGCATTCTGAGGTTCTTGTTGGTAGGAGAAGCTTTGGATATGGACTCAGTGAAACTCTTTGTAATCCAATAAGCATCTGCTTGGAACTACTTTGGAGACTAGGAACCCCAGTCATTAGATGTAAGAGCATAGGATTTACTTGGAAGACTGGGCTCAGATCTTAGCCTACCCATTTATCACTCTGATCCTGGGCAAAGTGCTTGACCTCTCTGAAATGACCATGTATGTATAATGATGCCTGCTCCCATATTTGTGATGCTAGGATTAAATGAGACACTCTGAAGATACCTAATGTAGTGACTGGTCCATACTAAAGGCTTTTTTTTTTTTAATGTATACCTAACTCAGTTATTTATTTATTTATTTTTTATTGGGGGAAGGAAACAGGACTTTTTTGGAGACCAGTGTGTACTTTCAGGACTTTTTTTTTTTTCCAAGTCAAGTTGTTGTCCTTTCAATCTTAGTTGTGTAGGGTGCCATTCAACTTCAAGTTGTTGTCCTTTCAGTCATAGTTGTGGGGGGTGCAGCTCAGCTCCAGGTCCAGTATTCGTTGCTAGTTACAGGGAGTGCAACCCACAATCCCTTGTGGGAGTCCAACCGGCAACCTTGTGGTTGAAAGGATGTGCTCCAACCAACTAAGCCATTCGGGAGCTCAATGGCAGCTCAGCTCAAGGTGCTGTGTTCAGTCTTAATTGCAGGGGGCAGAGCCCACCATCCCTTGGAGGGACGCGAGGAATTGAACTGGCAACCTTGTGGTTGAGAGCCCACTGGCCCATGTGGGAATCGAACCAGCAGCCTTCGGAGTTAGAAGCATAGAGCTCTAACTGCCTGAGCCACCGGGAGGGCCCCCTAAAGGCTTTTTAATGTTTCATAAAGCCATTCTCTCCTCATTCTTTCTATCATTTAGTAGCAGGGAAAGTACTTTTGCCCTCTCAGTAAGCTCTCTACTTGAATTAAGAATATATATATTTAATGTTTAAAAATATGTGCACACACAGGGAGGAAAAGTGTTAAGTTCTAATAGGAAAAATGCAAATTAATCACTATTGTATTAAGAAACTGGAGAAACTATAGGAAGGAGGGAAAGGGTCTAAGTTTAATTTCCAAAGTGGGATTATTATGGAGAAAAACGATTCTGAGGCCAAGAGTTCAGCCAGGTCTCGGAGACATAAACACTGGGAAAAAATGAAGCAACTTGGATTGGAAAAACTGCACAAGAGAGTGAGCATCTATTATTTAAGAGCTGGATTTTCTGTACTACTACTAGTTCTTTTGCTAATCATTAGATTTTTGGGAGGTGTATGCCTCCAAAGTTTTGCTGAAATAAAAGAATTAGAACCTGTGTAGAATAAATTATTGTAATACCTAGAGTGGGAGATAGGATTTTTTTTTAAGAGGAACCACAGGGAATGGGCAGTGTTCCAGTGCCTATAGCAGTAGGTTTCAGATAATGCATTTAATAGTGAGTGGTGACAGGCCAACTGAATTAGAATTCTTGCAAGGAATCACAAATATTTGGTGGAGAGAAGGTCAAAGTAAGATCAAAATACCTTTATATTCTAATATGTTTTCCCATTATTTCCTGCCCTTGAACAACTCTCCTTTTAAAATTCCAATCTGCTCAAAGATTACCTTATAAACATGAGCTGCAACATATATTCTGGGCCTTGATGTAAAGTGTATTGTCTGGGAAATACGGAGAGAAACCAGTTTGATATAATTGTGCCTCTGTAATTTTGGGTTATTGGAATAGTACATAAATGAAAAAGAAAGAAAAGAAAAAAGACATTAATCTCAAATAATGTTCTCTTTGCAAACTGTGTGTCCTTTCATCCCAGTTTCTAATTACATGAGTAATTGCTGGTGCCCAACTATATGTGCAATAATTTAGAAATAAGGCTTTATGACACACTCAGTTGGAAGAGTAGAATCTATTGAGTTAATGCCAAGAGGCAAGGAGACTTGGGTGTAATGAAAAAACCTTAAAAATTGGTGAACTTATTTTCAGGGATGGGCTCTTTCTGAAAGCCAGCACCCCAGATTAATAACTGGTGAGCACCAGTGATTAAACATTTGGCTCTGATTTTCTGGGTTGTAATAAACTCTCAGCTTTTGCTCAGACTTGTTGAAGGGGTTTTCATACTTCCTTTCAAGGAATATTTTGTGGACCTTCATTTACCTAAAAATATAGAACTATGAATAAATTATAGGTTCCCATGCCTTGATATTTGATGGGAAAGAGTCATACCAACAGTTAGCAGAACCTCCATGTGAACCAGGAGGCAATATGCCCCAATACCTGGGAGAAAGGGGACTCAACACCATCTCCAGCCAAAAATCACTTGAATTGTTGATCTTCCATGTGGACCATTTCAGTCAATGTTCTGTTTTTTAAATACCTGTACTTATATTAAAATATCATGCTATATAGAATTGTGACTGTTTAAAAATGACTTTAGTGTTCCCACTTATATAGGTATACATTGATTCACAGATCTATGGGCTAAAGTTATTATAAAGGTAATAACCTTTTCAGCTTTTGATACTTCTTTACAAATAATTCATTAACAATAACTGTAAAGAAAATTTTAAAATAATAAACTTCTTTACTCACATTAACTAATTTTTAAAAATAGGCTTATGTAAATCTATTTAAATGTTTAATTTATCATAAAAATATGAACTGCAGTTGTTAGATGCCTGAAGAGTTTCTATTGAGATGGAACTGGTGGGAAACCTAATATGAAATATTGAATGAAACAGAAAATAAAGGATTGAAGTTTTATCAATTCAGAATATAACATAAATTAATGGTATGATGGCTACTTTGTCCATCAGCTATAATCAGCCTAACATAGGTTCTTTAAATTTTTAAAACAATAAACATGTAATTATAGTTAGCAAGGATTGTACAAAAATATCTACTTTTTTGTATAGAAAAACTATATAAGGTCATTTAATGTTGAAAACACAAACCTTTTCCTTGTGTTAAGATTTGTTTGTTGATGGATGCATTTAGATTTTGTTAAACACAGTGTATGATGTATGTACCTGTTACAGATTTCAGAACATCAAATAACGTGTCACAATAAATTATTATCTTGGGCACCTATAAATACAAGTTATTAAAACTTTCTAAACGTAAAGAGTTGTTCATTGTTCTCTAACTTTGGAAAACACAAAAACACAAAACACTGTTTCATGGCCATAGTAACCACATGAAGGTAAATGGTAAATTTCTCCCACAGTTACAGTCTGACCTCCTGGTGGCTGCACCATGGGCGTATAGAAAGAGGATTTGTTTTACACCACCTTTAGGATGTCAGTGCTTAAAACTTTTCCCCAAGACATAAATATGTTTTACTTTAGATAGATTTTGAAATTATTTGCATTTTCAGATTAAATTATATCTGTTGAATAATAGTATTTACAACCTGATCACATTTTATTTGCTTTACCTTTTGCTATCACTGGTAAGTAGAAACTTCTAAAGCTAACCATTCGAAATTTTATTGTAAAACCCATGTGTAAAACCCTTACTCAGAGACAGATTTATACTTATTTTAAAATACAAAAAAAAATTGCACTTCTGTGAAAGTACTCAAATATATGGAGAGAAATTCTTTTTTTATTTATATTGTAATCCTAATATGAAAATTGAAAATCCAAATAAAAACAGCAGGGTAGATATATATAAGCTATATCTACACAAATAAGAATGGCCAAATGTAGTGGGTAGTCTTTGTAAGTAATAAGGTAGACTTTGCTAATTCTCCAGATTAAAGTTAGGACTTCAACAAAATTCTGTTCGTCATGGCACTTGGTCACTCTCACTCTCCATCTTAATCACATCATCTTTATAGCTCTTGAGGCTGAATTCAATTTCATTGGGAGTTTGTAATAAAGCTTTCCTTTAATTCTCAACGTGTCCTCATGGTTTAGTATCTTTGATTTCAAAAGTCTAAAAGACAACCTAATCCTTTAAAAAATATTTTCTAATAAAAGAGTTAAAAAAGTCTCTCAGATCTGTATACACATCATCTATTCATTTCTTAATATATATGTTTATTTGTAAAACAAAAAAATGTAAACTCAGTGTTTTACCATCAAATACAATACAAATCTAACACACACCCACAATATACTTTTTAACATTTATTATAGTTTGGAAATTATTCTACATTCATGCACACTATTGATGCCATCAATTTTTATTTATGCAAGAATCAATAATTATCTTTATTTATAGATACCATGACAATTATTATAGATTATCAGAATCGATCTGAATGTGTAGCTGAATTATTAGAGTTCTTTGAAACAGGGAGGTAGGAGTATAATCAAGGTCAGAAAAATAGATTTTCCATATACACATTTGCATATGTGCACACACACATATGTCTAGGTGAATATCTTTGTATCTCTATATTTTTGGATGTTTAGGCAATTAAAAAATTCCTTAAAGTATTTTATTTTCCTCTAGCCTAGACACCCAAGATATATAAGTATGAGGTCTATATAAAAATATAAATGACTCATGCCTTATTTCTTTTTAAAATAGTCACACTTTTTCATTTATTAGTGAAGATAGCACTTATCTACCTTGAGTGTGTGTGTGTGTGTGTGTGTGTGTGTGTGTGTGTTTGTGTATGCATGCGCATGTGGGTAACAACAGACGGCAAAATATAAGCTTTATTTTTCTTTAGTTTTCTTACTCAGAGACAGATTTATACTTATTTTAAAATACCAAAAAAATTGCACTTCTGTGACAGTACTCAAATATATGGAGATAAATTCTTTTTTTATTTATATTATAATCCTAATATGAAAATTGAAAATCCAAATAAAAACAGCAGGGTAGATATATATAAACTATATCTACACAAATAAGAATGGCCAAATGTAGTGGGTAGTCTTTTTCTTAGTCCTCAATAGGTTCTTCAGTCATAATTTTGGTCTATCTACCAGACACTTCTTATGTATATGCTTTCATATGCTCAACCTCTCCCTTCTCTTGTTTTAGTTGTTGCTGAGACAACCCAGCTGAGCCCGGGCTTCAAACAACTTCAAAATAGTACAACCTAATATTGCCTCATTGCATGTCTGTGCTGTATACCAATAGCCTTATGCCTGTAGCTTCTTGAATTACACTAAAGCATAAGATATCTCAAGGCTCCCTAAGTGTTTACATTAGCTGTCGTTTTGTCGTTATGTGGCCAGAAACTACCTGAAAAGGAAACCAAGCAGAACTGAGAAACAGAGAGTCAGAGTCCAGATATATACAAATATTTGGACCAAATTCCTAGCTGTGGCATGTCTGCAACCCTGAAGAAGACTTTCCAGTTATGAAAGGCAATGAACTATTTTCTTTGCTTCAGCCAGATTGAGTTGGGCTGTCACCGAGGGTACTGACCAATAGCCTCATCGGCCTGCTGGGCTGGCTAGGTCTCTCTGTCCTTGGCTAACACCTCAACAAAACACCCCCTGGACATTGTACTTTTTGTTTATTTCCATTGATAAATGTTTAATTTTTAAATGCCTACAAAATGTGATGTGTAGATTAGTCCCCTACAATTCAACTCATTGTATATGTCGATATGCATTTTTTAATTTCAATATGGGATTATGATAATGTGGATTAGGACCTCTAATGCCTGGAGACCCTTAAAACCCCAAATTATCCTCTTAATCCATTACCAGTGACTTTATCATGGACCTATAAACAATATAATGGGCAATAGGAACCGCCACCCTCCACCCCATTTATCCTGTCACCTTTCCACCATCCCACTACAAACTTTAATGTACATGTGAATCATCTAAGGATCTTTTAAAATGCACTAGGTCTGGGGTGGTACCTGAGATTGTTCATTTTTAATAAGTTCTCAAGTGATGCCTGTACTTCTGGTCCATGGATAGCACCTAGAGTGGTGAGGCAGTAAGTCCTGAGGAGACAGGTTAGTTAGTATGATTGCTAGGGAGACAGAGGGGTCCCTGATGCAATAAACAGAAAAACAGCCATATCCTGAAACTCCAGGTCCTGGAATAAGCCAGAGGTGTATGAGTTAAAAACCTATGGGTTGATCCAATGAGACATAGGAGGCTTGTGGAGTACATGGGATACAGAGCTGATTGATCTGTTTTCCCCCTCTTTCTGAGTATAAAGCATACTGAGAAGCAGTTGTTTAGATGGCCTCTTGGAAGAGGGTCCCAGTGAAATCAACCAGTCACTCGGCTGTACTTGATATAATGTTGTGGGCAGATACATAATACATCCTTTTACTGGTCCTTCCTTCTTCCATCCTCACTTCTCATTTCCTTCACTCCCTCTCTCTGGAACTGAACTCCAGTAAAAGTTCCAGGCTTCAGGCTCTGCCTTCTGGGGAACTCAGATTAAAAATGGTGTCAGGAATGGCCCTTGAAGATAAAACTCATGGGTCTATTGACAACAGGATACACTTGCTGATGGTATGTAGGTTGATGATATGTCATGGTGTATATTAGCTTTGCAATTACTAAGGATTTAATCTCCAGTTAAATAGGACAAGGTTCAGGTAGAAGGTAAGGTGATGGATTTTACAACAGCAGTTGCATTTTAATGACATGAGGTAAAGATAATGACAAGAATTCAAAGTAGCTTTTGTTAACAGCACTGGCATCTGTGATAGAAAAAAATAATAAATGAAAGAAAACTAAATATGCCTACTGAATCCCAAGGACCTCTATTGCAGCTTTTAAGAAACATTCTTGACATGTAAACAGAACAGACTGCCTGGAATGTATAGCCCAAAGAGGTCTCCCATGTCAAAATCATGTCACTAACAGAAAAAGACAGGGATAATAATCTCAAGACCTATCCATGTTGTCGCAAATGGCACTATTGTATCTTTTCTTATGGCTGAGTAGTATGCCATTGTGTGTGTATACCACATCTTCTCTATCCAATTGACTGTTGAAGGACATTTTGGTTGTTTCCATGTCTTGGCCATAATGCTGCAGTGAACATCAGAACACATATATCTTTACAGATAAATGTTTTCAGATTGCCGGATCCTATGGTAATTCTATTCTTAATTTTTTTGAGGAATGTCCAAACTGCCTTCCATAGTGGCTGCACCAGTCTGCATTCCCACCAACAGTGTATGAGGGTTCCTTTTTCTCCACAGCCTCTCCAACACTTCTTACTATTTGTCTTCTTGATGACAGCCGTTCTAACCGGTGTGAGGTGATATCTCATTGTGGTTTTTATTTGCATTTCTCTGATGATTAGTGATGTTGAGCATCTTTTCATATGTATGTTGGCCATATGTATGTCCTCTTTAGAGAAATGTCTCTTCAGGTCCTCTGCTCATTTGTTAATTGGGTTGTTTGCTTGGATTGTTGAGTTGTATGAGTTCCTTGTATATTTTGGATATTAGCCTCTTATTGGAGGTGCTGTTTGCAAATATCTTATTCAGTTTGTTGCCTTTTTATTTTATTGATGGTTTCTTTTGCTGTGCAGAAGCTTTTAGTTTGATACTGTCCCATTCATTTATTTTAGCTTTTATTTCCCTTGCCTTTGAGGTCAAATTCATAAAATCCTCTTTGAACCCAAAGTCCATAAGTTTAGTACCTATGTTTTCTTCTATGCAGTTTATTGTTTCAGGTCTTATGTTTAGGTGTTTGATCCATGTTGAGTTAATTTTGGTACATGGTGACAGATAGCAGAAATAAGTCAGACAGAAAAAGTGGAGAACCGCATGACTTCACTGATATGTGGGATATAAAACTGAAAGCAACAAAGGAACAAGACAAACAAATAAAGAAACAAAAACTCATAGACACAGACATCAGTTTAGTGGTTACCAAAGCATAAGGGGGGAGGAAAGATAATAAAAGACGGTAAAGGGGGTCAAATATATGGTGATGGAAGGAGATCTGACTCTGGGTGGTGAACGTACAATGTGATATATAGATGATGTATTACAGAATTGTACACTTGAAACCCATGTAATTTTACTAACCATTGTCACCCCATTAAATTTTAATTAAAAAAAAAAAGAAAAAAAAAAGAAAAAAGATAAGAACTCTAAGACTTATCATGAGGACATTCAATTGGGCAAAACTGAGATTTTCAAATCCCCCCAAACCCTCTGGGCTGGCAGAAGAGACCCCTTTTCCTCTTGCTTCTTTTCAGAAGCAGATTCTTTCCCGCTAGAAACCATGCGATAGTCTCATCTGAGGCAGTTCCCTTGCAAGATGATACTTGTTCCCCTCAGGATTTGCTCCAACCACACCTCACTGTCTTCAGGCCAATAAATCCAGGTCAGAGCTCTCACATAGTCACACGGAGAAGTAGAACCATTGCTGTATTTAGCTTATTTGCTTAAGGAAGTTTTGCGTCTGGCTAATATGTTTCAGCAGGGGCTGGGTAAACACATGTAGGAATGAAAATGAGAGTGTTCACCAGAACACAGAATATAAAGCTGCACCATGAAGAATTTATTAACACGAGAGCAGTAATTCAAACTTGGGATTCAAGGACTCCAGGATCTAGTCATAGTAATTTGCTGATTTGAATCCTTACATCTAGAACACAGTCATGCCTGACAATATGGTATGTTTAGCTTTCAAAATCCAAAGCAGCCTATCAACTCTTGTGTCCCTTTCTTCATAGTAGGAGGTACAAAGTGGAACAACTGTCTTTAGCTGTAGAGGGAGTATCCCAGCATGCCATCTGACACTGGATCCTACAATCTTCTTTCATGTCGTCAGCACCTGCACCTTTTGGGGGTTTATAGCCTTCTCTCTGACACAGAACTATTTTATTAGGGTATATAAAGTATTTTCTGCTTCCTTCTTGCCAGATCCAATTTGTTTGATGTCATAAATATAGTGGACTAGCCAACACTGTGTAGAATGTCAAGATGATCTTATCCCTATATTTCTATAAAAAACAGGAGAGATAAAATAGCTCTGAGGCAATACATTGATTCCGAACTGCTATGATTTCTGTATGAATGCAAATTGCTTTTTTTCTTTTCTCTTGTTTGGGATAAAGAAGAAAGCATTTGCCACCAGATCAGCAGTCACATACCAAAAGACAAAGACTGTAGGTCTGCTCCAGTAACAATGCATTTAACATGAAAGCTGTGATTCAGAGCACTCTCTGGTGAAGTTCACATTAGACAACTGTCATTTGCTATATTCCATTGGTTTTTTAAGAGCCAGACAGGTGAATTGAACAAATTGAATGGGATGATGGGAAACATCATCCCGGAATCTAATAAGGGTTTGATAGTGGCACTAATCTCTGCAACACTGTTCGTGCTGAGATACTCTATTGTTTCCAATTCCCTATGTTGGCCAAGGCAAAGTGGATACAGTAAAGAAGTTTCAGAAGTTCTCGCTTGGCCTTTCCTCCATATGATTCTTTACCAAATCAGAGAGGCAATGTGAAAGTTCTGCCAGCTACAATATAGATCTACAATATATATTTATTCTCGTTGTATTCTCAAGGGACCAGGTGAACAGTCACAGGGCGGAACCACTATAAATAATCACAGATCGGAACCACTACAAATATGGACAGATTGGAACTACTGTAAACAGATTTGGATTCAAACAATATTTATGACCAGATCGCCATAAATGTCCTAATTAAAAAAATAACTTGATGGAATTTTAGATCCCGTCACATGGGTGTCATCTCTCACTCTATATCTCATTGTTCTCAAAGATTTGGCTATTCTCACCTCTCCTGTGCATAATAGCTTCTGTGCACATAATTAGAGTGGGGAGGGGGTTGGTGAAATCTTTACTGTTTATTTACATAAGAGCTGTCTTTGAGTAGGTAATTGGGATGGTACCCAGTGCATCTGTGGAATGCGTGCCCTTAGAAAGAAGCATCTGCATTGAATGCATAGGAACAGGATGAAAGACAGACATGTATACAGAGCAGTTGTGATGGTTAATTTTATGTGTCAACTTGACTGGGCGACAGGGTGCCCAGACATTTGGTCAAAATTATTCTGAATGCGTCTGTGACAGTATTTCTGGATGAAATTAACATTTGAATTAGTAAACTGAATAAAGTAGATTGCTCTTCTTAATGTGGGTGGGCCTCATGCAATCACTTGAAGTCCTGAACAGAACAAAAAGCCTGACTCTCCCTGGAGTAAGAAGGAATTCTCTCCTGCCTGACTGCTTTGATCTGGGACATTGTTTTTTTCCTGCCTTTGAACTTAAACTGAAATATCGACTGAAGCATCATCATCTTCTCAGTTGATCAAGCCAAATATTGCATATTGCTATACTTTGGTTTCTCTTTTTCCTTGCTCCCACATTTAGTTCATCAGGAACTAAATGGTTGACTCTGGTTGACTCTTTTATATATATTCTGAATCCATCTTTATCGATTTTCATATCTTTTTAAGTTCAAGCTACCTTCATCTCTGACTTGAATTTCCACAGTAGTCTCTTACCTAGTTGCCCCTACTTCTACTCTCACACAAAAACTTCATTCTTCACTCAGCAGTCAAATATTCTTCCAAAGATATAAATTTTTTCATGTCATTCTCTTGCATAAAATTCTCAGTGCATTTCCATCACAGGTAATATACATTTCGAATGCCTTGCCCTGGTATCCAAGATTTTCACAGCTGGATAGCTCATGTCCTGTCTCTATTTCTCTCCACTATGACACTTGCTAATACTCTTCAGCCACACTGGTTTGCTATCTGTTCCTCGACCATGCCGAACTTACTCTCTTGTCTTAGGGACTTCCACTTTCTTCCTCCTTTCTCTTCCATGACTTCTAATCATGCAGATATTAGCTGCAATGTCTCCACCTTAATGCAGGTTTCCTTTTCTTTCTTTTTCCTTTTTTCTTTCAGTTTCAGGTGCACAAAACATAGTGATTAGACATTTGTATACTTCACAAAGTGAAAATCCATCTGACACTGTACATACTTATTACAATATTATTGAATATATTCCCTATGCTGTACTACATATCTCCATGACTATTTTTTTTTAAATTGTAGTTGACATTCAATATTATTTTATATGAGTTTCAGGTGTATAGCATAGCAATTAGACATTTAGATAATTTTGAAGTGATCCCCATGATAAGTCTAGTACCCATCTGACACTACACATAGTTTTTACAATATTATTAACTATATTCCCCAGGCTGTACTTTTCATCCCCGTGACAATTTCATAAATATCAATTTGTATTTCTTAATGAAATATTTTTTTTTTTGGTTTGTTTTGTGGCCCATATGTGGCCTATCTTGGAAAATCTTCCATGTGTACTTGAAAAGAATGCATATTCTGCTACTTTGGGGTGGAATGCTCTAAAATATCAATTAAATTCATTTTCATTTTAGGCCACTGTTTTCTTGTTGATTTTTGTCTGGAAGATCTCTCCATTGGTGTCAATTGAGGGTTAAGGTCCCATACTATGATTGTATTACTGTCGATCTCTCCCTTATGTCAGTCAATATTTGCTTTATATATTTAGGTGCCCCTATGTTGGGAGTGTAAATGTTTACAAGAGTTATATCCTCTTATTGGATTGATCCTTTTATCATTATGTAATGTCTTTCTTTGTCTCTTATTATAGTAATCATTTTAAAGGCTATTTTGTCTGATATTAGCTAAATAAGCTACCTCATTTTTTTTTCAGTTTCTGATTGCAAGAAATGTCTTTTTCCATCCCTTTACTTTCAGTCTACGTGTGTCTCTTGATCTGAGCTGGGTCTCATATAGAGAGCATACATATGGGTCTTGTTTTCTTATCAATTCAGCTACCCTATTTCTTTTGATTGGAGCATTTAATGTACTTACATGTGAAGTGATCATTAATAGATCAATAGTTATTGCCACTTTATTATTCATCTTTTTTTATCTCTCCCCCTTCTTTTTTGTCTCAAAGAAGACCCTTTAACATCTCTTGTAATACTGGCTTGGTGGTAATAAATTCCTTTAGCTTTTTCTTATCTGGGAAGCTCTTTATCTCTCCTTCAATTTTAAATGGTAGCCTTGCTGGGTAGAGCAGTTTGGGTTGTAGGCCCTTGCTTTTCATCATTTTGAATATTTCATGCCACTCCCTTCTGGCCTGCAAAGTTTCTGCTAAGAAGTCAGCAGATAGTCTTATGGGAGCTCGCTTTAAATTCATTGATTGTCTCTCTTTCTCTGCTTTTAGGATTCTCTTTATCTTTAACCTTTGCCATTTTAATTATGATGTAACTTGGTGTGAGCCTCTTTGGGTTCATCTTGTTTGGGACTCTGTACACTTTCTGGGCTTGTGTGTCTATTTCCTTCACCAGTTTAGGGGAGTTTTCAGTCATTATTTTTTCAAACAGTTTCTTGATACCTTGCTCCCTCTCTTCTCCTGTTCCTCATATGATGTGAATATTTTTACACTTGATGTTGTCCCAGAGGACCTTGAACTATGTTCTTTTTTTAAAAATTTCCTTTTTCTTTTTGTTGTGCCAATTGGGTATTCTTTGCTATATTGTCTTCTAAATTGCTGATTCAACCCTCTGCTTCATCTGTCCTGCTGTTGATTCCCTCTAATGTATTCTTCATTTCAGTTGCTGTATTCTTTATTTCTGACTGGTTCTTTTTTTTATGGTTTCTGTGTCCTTCTTTGTGCTTACTGTCTCTTGTTGAAATTCTCATTACATTCTTTAAGCATTCTTATAACCTGTGTTCTAAATGCTGTCTCTCACAAGTTGATTGTCTCCATTTCATTTAATTCTTTTTCTGGAGTTTTCTCTTGTTCTTTTATTTGGAACATGCTTCTTCATTCTAGCTGCCCCTCTGTATTTGTTATTAGACAGATCTTCTATGACTCAGTCTTTGCCGGGTGGCCTTATGTAGTATGTGTCCTGTGTGGTCCAGTGATTGAGTCTCTCTGATCACCTGTGTGTGTATTTCAGGAGTGTCCTTTTTGTGTGTTGTGTATATTCTCCTGTTGTAGTTGAGCCTTAATTGCTTTTGGTACATCAGTGGGTGGGACTGACTCTCAGGTTGACTGGCTGTGAGGAATTGCTATGCCCACTGTGTATGGGCTGCTATGTGGGAGTTGACCTCTCAGAGGAGGATTCACCCGAGGAGTCTTTTTTGTCTTTTGAAACCACCTTTTGTGGTCTTAAATCAGGTTGTACTCTGGTTTATTCTCGGGCCTGCCTCTAGTATCTCTTGGGAGGGGCTCTCATACAGACCAATTTCAGCCTTGCCTGTGACCAGCCTGGAACTACCTGTTAAAAGCCACAAAGCTATATGCTGTTGGTTGCTGCCTGCACTGGACTTGGAGGTGTGTTGGTATGGCCTTGCTGTGAGTCAAGATTGGCTGCCACCAGTGTCAGGCCTGAGGCATCTCAGCAAAAGGCCTAGGGCCCCCCTGAGCTTGTTGCCACCTGTCGGCTGCCCATTAGGCTCAGCTGCTGAAAGGGCCTCCTTAGTTGCCTGGGCCCAGCTGATGGAACTGGTGTTGACAGTGCCCCAGCGATGCTGCCCAAGTTGGGTGGGGTGTAGTCTCAGGGACTTATGGGTTATGGGCTGTGGTTTTTACAAATTTAGCATAGATTCAGTTCTTGCATCAGTGCTGGGCATGTGGCTGTTATGTACAACACCCAGATAGTACCATGGCTAGCCACCACTGCCTTGGGCCTGCAGATCTCTGAGAAACTCCCAAGAAAGTCTGTAGTGCAAGTTGTGGCTGGCAGTCCATGTCCAA
Organism: Rhinolophus hipposideros; assembly: GCF_964194185.1. Taxonomy (NCBI): domain Eukaryota; kingdom Metazoa; phylum Chordata; class Mammalia; order Chiroptera; family Rhinolophidae; genus Rhinolophus; species Rhinolophus hipposideros. The sequence goes on from NC_138053.1 coordinate 28,688,217, forward strand.
AAGTTTCCCAGGCCACCATAGGCAGTCTGCTGCTGTAAAACCCTTCCACAACTTGAGGGGAGGGCCTGGAGGCCCAGGAGCTGATTGCCCTACAATGCCTCACTAGCTGGATAAGGCAGAGTTCCAGGGAATTACCAAGTTGGTGCATGTGTGGATTTATCAGATTGATGCATTCTCAGATTTGGCCTTTTGGCAGAGGGTTCAATACAGGAGAGATGGTGCCCTCCTGTAGGCAACATATGAGGTGGACTCCACAGGGATAATGGTGGCTGTGCCTCTATCCTTCTCCTGGAGACCACACAACTCAGTCTTTCCCTGTATGTCTCTGGTGCTTCTCGACTTGGCACCCCTCCACTGGAGCCCAGGATGAGTGCTTGTAAGCAAGTGAGTATGTGTGCAGAGTTGCCAGCCACCTTCCATTTCATGCGGATGGATGGACAGAATCCTTGATGATTTTCACTGCCAGATGTTGTAGGGGCTCCTCGTCCTGGCACAGGACACCAGGACTGGGGAGCCAGGTGTGGGTTGGGACCCCTCACTCTTCAGGGAGGACTTCAGCTGCTGAGTGGACCCTCCAAGTGCTCCACTGCTACCTGTGGTTTTGGGGTCAGCCTGTTTCCTGTCTCTGCCCATCTTACAAGTCTCAATGTGGCCTCTTCTTTATGTCCTTAGTTATAAGGCTTCTGTTCAGCTAGTCTTCAGATGATTTTTGAGGTTGATTGTTCTATAATTTAGTTGTAATTTTAATGAGATCCTGGGAGGTAGCAGGCATAGTGCTTACCTATTCCGCCATCTTTGACGTCCTTAATGCAGGTTTTTTTGACCATTCAGTATAAAATAGCTATCCAGGCACCTGCTATCAATCTTTACTGAATCTTTATGGAGAAAGTATCAAAATGCTAATTAGGCTTGACTGAAGAAGGATATAGTTGGAGATGTGACAGATAAATGCCAGGGCAGGACTGTTCAGTGGAGCACAGATATAAAAAAGAAATTAACGGCAGTTAGTTTACTGAAAAAAAATGCTGTCTTCAGAGAAACTCTAGACAACAGCTATTAATAGGTTTCAAAACAGAAGACATGCAATAAATAAATGTGAGCCTTGGGTGGGGGAGATATATCATATGTGGATTTTATGAGTATTACTAACAGAATAAACATTTTGACATGTATTGCAATGTTCAGAGACAATCTTTGGGATCAAGCCAAACTTGTAGTTTTGTACTTATTTATTATTAGAAAGGCTTTACTATCTAAATACCACATTGCTTAGAAAGATAAATTGGTTATGAAAAGGATGTTATGGACATTTTTAATAAATGATTTTTAAGCTGAATTTGTTTTTCTTAAATATTGGTTGAACTATTTTATACTACTCAAACTAATATTAGCCACATGGTCTAACTTCATTACAATGCAGTGTAACTGTAGCAATAGTCAATTATTTATGAATCAGTGGAAACATCTGGAAACTTGACCTCCTTTTGATATTAAAAAGACTTGGAGCGTTTGCTGTATTTCACTATTAGTGCCACTTCAGTTATTACATGCTCTGCCAATGATTTATATAACTGTACTGATTTCCTCCTGACTTATAATGTCAGCTGGCTGTGAAGGGATTGAGTTTTTCTAGGCAATGGTACCTCCGTCTATCTCCTTATTGATATAGTGGCCTCCGACCTAATGCACACCCGCATTGCAAAACGGGTAATTCGAGAATTATATAATATATTTTGTAAGCATCAAAGAGAATAAACTAATTTATTTCCCTGGATCAAGCTTATATTCATGTTTCATAGTATTTCCAATCTTTTCTTTTTGATATATGCACTCATGCCCTCTTATGCACACACACACACACACACACACACAATTAAATGTTCCTCATTTATATCTAAAATATATAATGTCTTTACCTACTGGCAGAATTACTTCACTCAGTTAAAAAAGAATGCTTCAATTTTATACCAAATATATTTCCAATGTACTTTACACGAAAAGTAGAGATAGAGAAAGTGCATGTTCAAGGACTGATGACATATGTACCAAAATATATACAAACATACACAGGTGAATTCACAATTCTATCTCTGGCAAGATAAAGAATATATAATTAAGTAGATATATCCTACTTAGTTGGATAATCCCAAACTGCAGGGAATCAAGTTATTTGTATTTAGCTTTGTTATTTTCCTGCCAACAGACTTCCATCCTTATTCATTTTGCTTTGGCTTATTATCATTCACTAGATATTTTTGTGAGTATTCCCTGTATCAGACACAATACTAGACATTAGAGATAAAAATGATAAATGAGATAGTCTCTGGTTCTAATGGGTTTCAGTCTTTTCACATGGTCTAAACCAGAACAGCCCAGCAGTAGGGTGAAATGTATAGGGAACTGAAATGAAAGATAAGAGTCACTGTCCTGAGATTAAAAACAAACACAAGCAAATACACAATCAGAACAAACTGATAATTTAATACTTAATCTGATTACTTTCCAAAGCTCCTATGTTTTCTTATCAGGGTGCTTCCATATCAATATTGAAAGAACTGAGTTGGAAAAAGCAGAACAAGTGATGTGGGTCTCTGGACGAGGCTACATAAGGTATATGTTTAGAAAATGAATCTTCCTAATTTCCATAGAAAATAAGTGCTTGGGAAGACATAAACTCCTCAATTGTGGGCATGGAACATTGTGAACCATGAAGGACACAGCATATATTGTACCCTGAAATCATACAAAATGAACATGTGTTCAGTGCTCATCCCACCCGTACCCGTTTTGGCAGCTTCTTGTGCTTTGCTTGCTATTCTTTGTGCCACATTACACTACCACTTTCGCAACTCAAGATGAGATTAGTGATGTGACTCTACATCTAGTTTAGACACAAGATTGTGAGGTCCCTGCGCCCTAGAGCTCTAACAAGCCAATGCTCCCTAAAGGGAGTGTAACTGACTGACACAACACACCAATTTCTTTGGAAGCTTTGAATGGGAGATATAAAGATAGAGGCAGCAGCTGGCAACAGTAGAGTGATAAAAAAGTGGAGAGTCCTAGTGAAAGAAAGCAGTATGCAGAAGCCATCAGCCAATGGAATCTCTGTGATTAGAAGACAGAAAGCAGTACAATTGGAAGGGGGTAGAAAAACAAGTAAGCAAGAAGAACGAAATAGGGAAAAGCGGGTGAGACTGATGTTACTGGGTATAGGCAGGAGCAGTAGCAGCAAAGACAGACTAGCTGAATCATTTTAACTGTAGGACTCTGAAGTCCTGACCAACGGATGCCTGCTTCTGAAGGCTGAACCTCACGTGTCCATTGGCTAAGCAGGTGGTACTGACTTTAACAAAGAAGAAAGCATGAGCTGTGATGACCATACTTGGTGTTTCTACAGAAACAGACTTGACAAATATAGTTTTTTTGCCATAGTAGGCCAAAACACTTAGGAGAAACAGACTTTGAATAAAAGTTACATCACATGGGAAAATGAGTCTCCTAAATAGGCTAAACTTTCCTCTGTGATTAATTACATCTGCAAAACTTCTATTTGTAAAAATAATCTTTGGCCAGAACTTTGACAAATTATCAGGATTTCTTAAGTGTCCACTTTTTTAAAATTGAAGAAATTGGGTTAACAGAGAAGCCACGTGGTCAGGTGGTCATCTTAATTCTGAATGTAGGATCATCTCATTGAATTCCTTTTCCTGCAGGGCAAAGAAAGGCCCCAAACGTTCCTAGCCACTTTGCACAGTGTGTGCATGCATCTCAGCAATAATGGCTATAAAGAAAATCTTCTGTTTAATGATAAAATCAATATTCTGTTAAAAAAAAAAGTCTTGATTGCTAAGCAATGCTTCTCAAAGACAATATCAGGAAGGAAGGTATATTGGAAGTTAGAGGCACATGTTCTTCCTGGGATCCACTGTACACTATCCAAATGCTTTTCTTCTTTTCATTTTGTATGGTGTCTAACAGAGTTTAATCATGCCACATTTGTTATCTTCTATCTTTAAACAAATGAATTGTCATGGTTTCACAACCAGGCCCAATCCTCATTATCTTCAATGGGAGAAAATGAGGCCCTGAATACTCAAGACTGGGGTTTCAAGCAAGGAAGTGAGCAGTAGAACTCGTATTTTATCCTTAATAACATCTTTCTTTACGAGTCATAGCTGCAGGACCGCTAGAATGGTTTCTTTTCTTTACATTCCTTGGTTTCTCTCACTAAATACCAGTTAACTATTAACTGGCAGGCATAGGTTTCATGAAATCTGTACGCATCTTAGAGAAAAAAAGGTGAAAAAGAAGATTTGAAACATTTTAGGGTATAGAAGAAAGAAACTAATGATAGTTAGGTTTAATTTTCTAAGTAATGGAGGAAGCAAAGTTAACCACACAGAGAAAAGGTTGGCTAGAAATGGGTAATAAAGTTTGGAATTGCTACTGTGAAAATATGGCAGGGAATCAAGTAGAGATGAATAAGAAAACTGTAATAACGGTCCAAGAGCTGATGGATGGCATGCCTTATTACAGTGATTTGCAAAGGGTTTCTTTTCCTCAAGTCATGACCAAATGTCCTTTGGCAGAAATCCATGTTTGAGGATGGCAAAATTTACATCTTTATTTTCAGTAACCTTGAACTGAAATTTACATTTTCTTCAATTGTGAATATAGGCTACAAACCACATAAGTATTACTAGTTCTTGTGATATTTGACCCAATTGAAATATTAGGTATTTTCATATCATATTAGTGTTATAGTATCTCAAAATATCATGTATTATACTCCAATGTTATTTAATGTGTTATTACAAAAGAACATATATTACAATTTCAATTTTGTTGACAATTGTATTTCGACATAATTAGATTCCTTTGTACTCTTTAATTTTTTAAATTTAAAATATTTTTAGAAGTGTTCTATGGTATTCATAGAATTCATCAAGTTACCAAAGAGATTCATGCCATATAAATTATTAAGAATGCCTGCTTTTGGTGTCTCAATATTCGTCACACATTATATAACACTCAATACTGAAGGGAATGGGACACACTGGAATAAAATATTGTTTATGAAATGGGCAGAATACATAAGTAATTACCTAGGTTCATCAACTATTATGAAACGCTGCTTTTCTTATGTCAGAATTTTAATATTATGACTTCTGGTATTTTTCTTTTACAAATGCCCAGGACTTTTTGTTATAGTCAATTAAACCTGTCTCATTAATCTTCTCCAACCTTCAGTTAGAATGCCCATGAAATGTAACATTCATATTTTAACATTGTATGTGCAACAGCACGATTTAAGGCTGATGAAGGCTTTTTTATATGGGCACTTCATTTGGTGAAAATCCATGGCTGACATTTCCAAGTCCTGTTGTTGCTTGCCTTAGGGATTTTTGCAGGTAAATATTGATTGCGTGCCTTTGATTTTCTACTGATTGATAAGTAAGTGCCTAGATGAGGTGACTGAAGAAGGTTGCCAATTTAGCATCAAAGCAAAGGTTATAATACTGTCACGGGTATCTGTTCCCGTGGTATCTGCATTTGCTGTGCTAGTACCTCTCCCCTATCATTTTCCAAGGTAAGCAATCAACCTTTTATTTTATCAACATATTCCCTTTGATTCTTAATTCCTGATTCATTTGGGGCTGGCCCTTTCTCCAGCTTCAGGGGTGAACACGTAAATCAGGCCAATCAGAGGGTTCTGTTTCCTTTTCCACAGTATGGTCATAGAGAGAGGCATAGGTGACTGAGGCAAATACGATTAATTTGGAGGGCTATTCACTGGAGTTCGTTGAAAAAAGTTGAGGTTATTGAGATCTTGTGTTAAGCCTTGAGCTGCTGTCAGTCTTCTTTCCACCATGACAGCAAAACCTTTCAGGCAATGAAAGCTGTAGGAAAAAGTGTTCCTCAGAGATGGTAAGAGTCACAGTCATTCTGGTGACTAAATTAGAACGTTGGATCTTGCTGTGCCTAAAGTCACCATGTGAGGTTTCATTGTTGTGCACCTATTTGTGATTCATGTATTGAGTCACTTTGAGGTTCCATTACTTGGAATAAAGAGAGTCTGAACTAACACAAACACTTTTGCTAAACTCCAAATTCTAATTAGGCTGGAAAGTTGTTATTAACTATGAAATACTTATTAGTTATCCATGAATTAGTCAAAATAAGAATGGCAACAAAGGAAAATTATTTCATACTTAAAAAAAAATTCTTGTTTTAAATTAAGCCATGGCTAAGTATGGAAGTAGAGAAAAAATCTGGATATTTCAGATGATTAATAAATTGTATAAATATCAGTTAATTATTTGAGGAGATTCTGCATTTATCATCCAGCATGCCATAATTTCTAAACTGGCATGCTTGGATCATTTGTACATTTTGAAGTCAGAGGATCTAATCAGTCTTTCTCCTGGATTTGTATTCCAGTAGAAATGATGGCCTATTCAAGTGCAGCCTGTGTTTCCTGGCCTATTGTACTGAAGAATAAATGAGTAAGTCTTGATTACCTTACAAATAAATCTGGTTAACAGTTATATTAATTAAAATGCCTGGTTCTGCGGCTATTCTGAACTATTTATACGTGATTTAATTCATATCAGCAGCTAATTTGTATTTAATGCAAACTAATGGGTTTTATGTAAATGGAGCATGTGGCAGTCTATTTAAAAAACAAATTATCTCTAGTTTCATTTCAGTTATTTTAATTAAATTTAGAGTGTGTGTGTGTGGTGGGGGGGATGAAGGGGAAAGGGATGTGTTATATATGAAGTGATGATTAAATCCAATTTAAATCTACAGAATAAGAAACAAGTAATTCTCTCAACTGACACATTGGCCCTTTCATAAAGTTTTGGAAAGTCAAGATAGTTAGTACACACAAAAGCCTCTAAGATTCTAGATGGTGTGGCTTTCTTAAGATCATGCTTTAAGTTACAAACCACAAGCACTTAAAAGTGCTTGTATAAATAAATTTCTATACAGATTTTTAAATTTGGCTGGAAATTATGTTATGACTTAAATACGTACATATGTGTGTGTGTGTGTGTGTGTGTGTGTGTGTGTGTGTGTAGTTTTTTTTCCCAGTCTTTGATTTGGAAAATTTCAAACTATTCTATAAATTGGTTAAGTAATGTTTACTTGACTTTCTGTCAATAGTTTAAATCTATAGAATCATGTTTTACCTGTAATAAAGCATTCCCAATCTATAGCTTATATTGGACTTTTATTTTTTTAAAGAGCATTTTTTCTCTTATTCCCCTAATTTTGATATGTATTCTGGAGCTAAAGAGGATTTTGGCACATTATTCATAATTTCTGCTATTTAGTCCTAGTCTAGAACAGTCTCTCAGCTTGTATAATTTAGGTAACTTCAAAGTTGATGAACTTCTTATTCTTTTTGTTGCATTAAGATTACTTTTTTCTGTGTTCCTATTGCCAGCTAGATCATAACTTTTTGAAGGACAAGAACTAATTTTTTTGTGTGTCTACATAATGTGATTTTGTTGCATGAGTACTTCTTGAATATCTCTCAAAATGAATTATCCAACCACTGAACGACAAGTGTTCCAAAATCTTTCAATGTAAACAAAACATAATTCTCCTCCCTCTCATGCTGTTGGTTACAGGATAAAAACTAAACTCAACAATCTAATCAATCTGGTTTTCCAGACCAAATTTTAAATATCTCAAAAATTCACTAACCATTACCTCTTAGTTGCACTAGTGTCATGGAAGCATAATGAAGGATTGCATATTGGCCTCTAGGGAAGTCCTCCAAGGGGAGACAATGATTGATACCAACCTTGAATAAATTTCCTAGGGAAACATGGGGAAGAATAGGTTTCTGTGATACAGAAGAGCACATGTATTCCTCACATAATATGGTATAGAATTAACCCCAAAGAACACTCTTATGTGCTGGTATCGAACTCTTTCCTTAAGAAAATATATGTAATGATCATTTACTGAAAACTTTTTCCAATTTTACATTTGCAAAATTGGAACCATTTTTAAAATACCCTAGATTTCCTCCCTGGAATATTTAGGATTACCTAAAATTATAATGGCAAACATGAAAATAAGTTTTAGAAATCATGTCATTGGTATATATCCACAGTTACAGAAAATTATCACAAGCTTGTACAGGAAAATACAATCAATTTTTAAACTTTATGTTTTCTTGTCACCAAAGAACAGAAACTCCAAACAATTGTTTATGGATATTAATCCTGATCAGCTTGATCAGTTGACAATCCCTCTAGTTTCACTGGTTGTATAGGGAAGTGGTGACTCCTACATAGTATGTACAGTGACTTCAGGTTTAATTCAACTGCTGCCAATTTGGAGCCACACTCAACAACTCAACTCCTCCAGAGAAACTTTAACAGCTATAATTAGGAATATTTGAAATGAAAGCATATTCACTCAGTTAAAATCACTGGAAATCCATTTTTTTTTTACAATGTAGTTAGATTCTAACAAGTTATTTAATTAACTTCATTATCATTTACTTCAGGAGGATCCTAACTATTCAGATGGTATAGGAAATGCTTTGTGTGGTACTGTGAGGTGTACCAAAGTAGGGGGGTCTCGTTCATTTTTCAGTAGCACACGGGAGAGGGAAAAGCTGATGTGGTGTGTAGGGGCAACCACATTTCACGTAACCCCATTACATATGCAAATTACAGTTTATACAAATGATGCCTCAAAAGGTGTACCCCAAGGAAGAGATGGGAAGAAGTGAAAATGTGCTTCAGAGAGCTCACTGTTGTACCCTTTTTCTAAAGCAAAAAGTAAGTTATTAAGATAACATTATTTGGGACAACATGGATGGATCTTGAGATTATAATGCTAAGCGAAATAAGTCAGACAGAAAAAGTAGAGAACCATATGATTTCACTGATATGTGGTATATAAAACTTAAAACAACAAAAGAAACATGACAAACCAATGAAGGAACCAAAACTCATAGACATAGACAATAGTTTAGGGGTTACCAGAGGTAAGAGGAGAGTGGGGGCTCTAGAAGAGGGTAAATGGGGTCTAATATATGGTGATGGAAAGAGAATTGACTCTGGGTGGTGAACACACAATGTGAGATATAGATAATGTATTACAGAATTGTACACTTGAAATCTATGTAACTTGACTAACAATTGTCACCCCAATAAACCTTAATAATAGTAATAAAAGAACACGTATCATTATTTGTGCAGTTGCCAAATCCCTCTTCTACTGTCCTCTCTTTCAGGCCCTGCTCCCCTCTCAACTTAGCTGCATTAGCCGTCTACATTGATTCCACTGACAGGTGATTTATCAGACCAGCATTTCATCTTCCCTACAAAGGCAAAACGTGCCCTGTTCCTGGGGCTACAAGGGGGAACAGACGAATATTCCTTTGATGCTACAAGGACACCAGACTGATAAAATTTGCTCCTGCATTGAACTTGACATGGAGGTGGAGTGCTTTAACTTTTAAAAGTCTATTCTGTTACTCTCAGAATAACTGATGACTCTCGTTTATATTCACATTTCCAATGAAGATAAATCTTCTCTTTTTTTCTTCTTCTTTGATTATAGGTCCAAAATTTTCACCTTCTACACACACATACCTTGTTATCTCAAAGTGACGAAAATCTTCCTACCTGCTGAGTCACTCAGTCCATCCGTCTATCTATTCATATGCAATGGGATGGAAAAATATTGCTATTTAAACCAAAGTCACCTGCATTTGTTATCACATACTAGAGAGTGGAATGATTTATAACCGAGAGAAGATTCTTTGTTTAGAAAGTACCATAGTACCTCTTCCACTTACTTGAGTTGGGGAAATAAGAAAAAAAAAAAAAAAGAGAAGAACCTGGAGTTTTCAAAGGCACTGCAAGAACTAAGAAAGGAGTAGAGGCAAGGCCACTTCACAGGTAAGTGACTTGTGCAGTGGCACCAGGCCCTGCATTCAAGAGGCCTCCATTCTTAGTTTAAGGTTCTGTTGTTACTATCTTGAAATCCTTACAAAAATTTTGAATAAGATATCTGAAAATTTATATTACTCTGGACCTGCAAATTATATAGCCAGTTGTGGACAGCAACACTCCATTTTCTTTAATTTAGTCCAAATCTTGAGTTAAATATAGTGAAATATTGCCAATCAAATGCCTTAGGCCTATTTCCAGGTGTGAAACAATGCACCACATATTATGTAAAGCCACTTAAAAACAGCAAATACTCTCACATCCTATAGTTTGGTGTTTTCAGACACCAGGGATGCTTTATTCCATAGGCTTGAGGTTAATTTACAGGATTAGCATTTATTTAATTAGACTGATTTTTCTTTTCTCCCCACCCCTACCTTTTATCAGAGTGTCCTGTGGTTTCTCTAGGAAACTGATTTTCATAATGAAGGTTGTTAGGGCATGGGGTAATTTAACACAGACTACCTTAAAGCTCAGTCGTATTTTTTAATTTATTTTTTTAAAACTGAATGTTCCCTTGGGGTGAATATGAAGGAGGCTTGGGTAGGCAAGGTTTTAGTAACCTTGTAACAGGTAGCTGTTCTTACCCACTTCTCTGTCTTTAAGGTTAAGGAACCCAGTCTTTAAATATAAGATGCCAAATGCCAGGTACTCCCTTTACCAGTTTCTTTTAAAACTAGAAAATAACATTTCTCAAATCCTGGTTAATGGGAGCTGAGACAAAAGGTCTTTTGAAGGCTGAGGAAAGGTTTTCTTTGATGATAAAGAGAGAAGAAACTGATTCACAATGCTTGCCAGTGGAAACGATTTTATGAACACATGATACATGGAGCTACAACAGACACCTTGAGACAATGAGGGGAGAGCCATAAAAATGGAAGAGAGGAAAGATAGAAAGCAACATGAGACATGTATGAAGCCATTTGCTGCTGACTTAAGTAATGCTGAAAGCACCTCCCTTCAGAATTCTTGTAAATTTAAGTCAGTGGTTCTCAAAGTATGGTCCCTGGAGCAGCAATGTCAGCATTACCCAGAAATTTGGTAGAAAAGGGAATTCTTGGTTATCATTTCAGATTACTGAATCAAAAACACTGGGGGTGAGACCAAGGATTCTGTGATTTAACAAGCCCTCCTGGTAATTCTGTACTTTCCTAAATGTCCATTGATGGATGAACGGATAAAGAAGATGTGGCAAACACACACACACACACACACACACACACACACACACACACACACACATACACACAGGAATACTACTAGTCCATTAAAAAGAATAGAATCTTGCCATTTGGAACAACATGAGTGGACAGTGAGGACATTATGCTAAGTGAAATAAATCAAACAGAGAAAGATAAATACCATGTGATCTCACTTATATGAGGAATCTAACAAACAAACAAACAAACAAACAAAACAAACTAACAAAACCCCAAACTCTTGGATACAGAGGACAGAATGGTTGCCAGAAGGTAGGATTGGGGGTGGGCAAAATGAGTGATGGGGGTCAAAATATGCAAACTTTCAGTTATAAAATAAATAAGTCGTGGAGATATAATATACAACATGGTGACTATAGTTAATAATATTGTATGGTGTATTTGAAAGTTGCTAAGAGCACAAATCTTAAAAGTTAAAAGTCCCAATTACAAGAAGAAAAATAACTTTTTTTTTTGTAATTCTGTGTGGGAACAGATGGTATCTAGCATTATTGTGGTGATAATTTTGCAGTGTAAACATATATCAAATCATTATGTTGTACAACTGAAACTAATATGTCAGTTAAATTATACTTCAATAAAAAAAAGAATTTATCACTTTGCTCATAACACCCATCTGTGAGAATCATTGTCATCAAATATGAAATTGATTTGATATTATTTATCTCATTTTCATACTTGTTAGTTAAATCTTGCTGTTACTTGAGGACTACTCTTTATTTCAATGGGAAAATTGGGATAAATAGAAATATTAGTTAGAACAATGCATGAAATTTGATACAAACAATCTCTTTGTATACCAATAAAACCAGTATTGGATTTGGATGCAGCATTCCTTAATGAGACTCTAACAGTAGATAATCACTTTCCAGTATCACTTTCCAGTGTTTCCAGTATCACTCCCATGTTCTTGCTTGGGGTATTTACATACTCTGTTGTTAGCTTACTCTGCTTCAACCATAGCTCGACCTGTGTCCTCTTTACAAAACTCCTCATTGGTTCCTCTCTGCCTATAGAAGTCTTCTTCAAAGTGGAAACATGTGTACTCCAGATATTTTCAAGATGATAAATTGACGTATAGGGAGAAATATTAAAACTCTGTATATTTTTTCATTTACTAATAGGAAACAAATCTTTACTAGAAATGCAATGTATGGATCAACACTTATGTATAAATGTGGTCTACTTTCTGGTACATCATATATCATGTACAATGTGAGAGTCATCTTCAAGAAAGAATGAAACTGACATACTGGACAAAGGAGGACAGTAGAGCCTTCTTTTTATTTATTTATTTATGTTTGGCTGTCAGCATATTTTTATTAATGTAGTTTATTTGTGCCAGACTTAGTGAAGTTATAAATTATATTATCAAGTAGCTTTAACTACACAAACTTTCACAAAGTAAGGGAGTTCAGATACTTTTCAAAAATTGCAGGTTGAAGGAATCATAACTCATGTAAATACAGGTGACAATAGTAATATTGGTGCTTTCCATTTTGTTCATGGGCATTTTGCAGCCTTGTTACAAGATAAAAACAATTATACTCTAATATGACACAATTACAAGTTTCCAAGCACTTGTTAAAATAGAAGAGTATCTGGAATATAAATTTATATCTATTATTTTTAGTGATGACCCTCACTCTAAGTGGATATTTACCTATAGGTATTAGTTTAATGATAGTTATAGCTATATATATAATTATCTATTATTATGTATACTACACAAAGCACTATTTTTTTCCTGATTTCTAAATTTTTATTGTGCTGCTGATTTTATTGTAATTTATTTACTTTTTAGCTGATAGAGAATATATAGTAAAAAACAAAACAAAACAAAACACTGTGTAGGCTCTTGACTCATAGAATGAGGTAAAACTTCTTTGTTTTTCATACAAGGATTTCTAGCAGCTGAGTCCAATCTGCTTTTCAATCGTCATTTTTCTTTACTCTTCTCTCATGCTCTGTGTGCTTCTGCTGTAATAATGGAACTGCTCACACTTTTCCAGGCCCAGCTCTACACACTTTCTTAAACTAATTTCAGCCAGGAGTCATTTCACCTTCTTTGAATCCTCATAATGAGTGTTGATACTTTACAGCCTCTAAAGTTCTTTGAGGGCAGAATTTACTATCTGATTCATTTTACCTCCCCGATAATGCACAGGATATGTATTCTAAGAAAATTGTTAGAAGAAAGGAAGGAAGGAAAGAAGAAATACCCACTGTGTGAGTGTGAGGAAAAAAACAAAACAAGCAAAACAAAACAAAAGTTCTTCACCTGTCCTGTCTGAACGTTCAGGCTGATGGGGAGTCACCAAACTATGCAAATGAATTCCTTCAATCATTTAATTTTGAAAGTGTACTTCTTTTTACACTATCTTTCATAACTAGAGCAAGCTTAAAATATCAGGCTGCTGTCTTTCTGTCATGCAGTGACACATAAAACAAAATCTAAACTATGGGGTTCAGAGAACTTCCAGGCTAGCGCCACATATGCTGGAAAGGTGAAACTAAATCCTGAGCCTACTGAACTACACAAAACACAGAAACCTGAGAGGGCGGACAGTGTGGGGCATGGACATTTTATGCCATCAGAACGAGGTGACAGTCCAGCTTCATTACTTACTCAATACATACATGCAACTGTTTCTCACACTCTTTCTTCTCTAATGTTCTCACCTTTCAAATGGCTATATGAATTCAAATAAATGATACATGCAAGGAACTTAACATAGTAACCAGATATAATAAGTGCAACTTTTGGCAACTTTTGTTTTCCATTACTGACAGCACTTCTGACACCAAATGTGTGCGACTTTTCCCCCGCACAAAACAATTTTCCATTTCTCTCACCATCCGCTGGGTGTCCTACAATTAAATCATGACACTAACTACTCAGAGTTACTTTAAGGGTTCGCCCCCACATGATAGTCCCTGATTCTGATGCTGTTTGTGAATCCAAGGTTGTCATCTGTAATTCTGATCAACGGACTATATATATTGAAGTTTCCCAAACCTCCTTCTCAGGTTTGATAGTTTGCTATAATGGCTCAAAGACATCAAAGAAACACTGGTGTTTACTGGTTTATTATAAAGGATACAACGAAAGACACAGATGAACAGTCAGATGAAGAGGTACACAGGGATAGGTCCAGAAGGGCCTTGAGTGCAGGAGCTCTGTCTCTGTGATTTTGAGGTATATCACCTTTCCAGCATGTGTGGTGCTCACTGACCTGGAGGCTCTCTACACCCTATAAATACTATAATGTAGAGTATTGTACAGAGTATTGCACAGAGTATTGCACAGAGTATTGCCCAGAGTATTGTACAGAGTATTGCACAGAGTATTGTACAGAGTATTGTACAGAGTATTGCACAGAGTATTGCACAGAGTATTGTACAGAGTATTGTACTGGAGGTGTAGAGAGCCTCCAGGTCAGTGAGCACCACACATGCTGGAAAGACGATATATATTTTAATGGAGGCTTCATCACATGGCATGGTCAATCTCCAACCCCTCTTCCTTCCAAGGAAAGTTGGGAGTGGGCTGAAAGTTCTGAGCTTCTAACATGCTTAGTCTTTCTAGTTACCAGACGATGTTCAGGAGCCCAACAACAGTTGTGTCATTAGAAAAAAAAGGTGCTCCTATCACCTAGGAAATGTAAGGAATTCAGGAACTCTGTGTAAGACACTGCTATCATCCCCATCACTCAGGAAATTAGAAGGGTGTTTGGAGCATTTTTTCAGGAATCAGGGGCAGAGACAAAAAATATATATCTTACTATGCAATAGCTACCTGTTCTTATTAATTATTCTTACCATTACATGTGTCCTTAAGGCCTAATAATGATAACATGTATATATAATATATTATTTTGATTTATGTTATTGAAGTTCTGAATTTTAAACTTAATTAGCAGTGGTACAATTATCTTATGTTTCATCCATACCTTAATAATTTTATACTTTGATTATTTTCTCATACTTTCTAACATAAACAATTATCCATGATAAAAATTATTTATTAATTCTACAGCTTAGGTCTCCTCTAACATTCATCAAATTGACCATTTAACACTATGGGAAGTGGAAAAAAATTGTTTTTATACTTTTAAATAATAGGGGTTATAGTAAAAAGAGAACAATAAAAATAAGAAAATGGTATCAAATAAATAACACAAGAAATTTCTCAGATGTAAAGCACACAAATCCTCAGATCAAGTTTCCACTGACTGTCCAGCAAAATGAAGAAAACAGAAAACAAATCCACAACAAAGCTTATCAATCTACATACTGGGACTAAGGAGGCATTTCTAAAAGATTTAAAACGTTGTGTGAGGGGGAAACTGGTCTGTTACAAATGCTAGGAAATCAAACTGTTATTCATCTGTCAATAAGAACCTATATCCTAGAAGTCCTTGAAACAATGCTTCTAAGAAAAGACGGTTCTCATCCTGTAATACTATAATCAGGCTAACTGTCAGTCAGTAGTGAGAGAAGAATAAACATAATCTCAAAAATGTAAGGACTCAATAATTTAGCTCTCATGTAATCTGCCTTAGAAAGGTTCTAGAGAATTTACCTTAGAAAGATAAGTGATAAACCCATACATGCACAAAGAAAGCATGCTATCCTGGAAAAAGACTACCCAATACAGGAGAATGAGGAATTGAAATTCTAGAGTGACAGCTGTGTGTCAGGTTCAGAAAGAAGTGATCCTTAATATAGGGAGCAGGTGTTTAGAGGGCTATCTGGAAGAACTTCAAGTTTCCTTAAGTACTTGGTATTTTGGAAAATTATTACTAAGCTTTTGATAGCTTTGATGTAACATTTGGATAACTATCAACAATAGATGCATAGAACACATAGGAAATTTTTAAAAAAGCAGAAATGTATCCTTTGGGGAAAAACACCCAAAATGCATTGAGAAGGAAACAAACTGTTTGGCATAGCCATAAATAAGTAATCTTTACAACGGTATACTGAAATAAAAATTGACTAATGGTTTAACCAAACATGATAATATTACAATATCTGAAAGCTGTGGGAGAGAAATTCAGGAAGGGTGATGACGGAATAAGAGAATTTAAGTCTCAGCTAGTAAAACAGGAAGTCAATAGTTTCTGACAAACTAGACAAAGACCTACAAATTTCAAGTGTTTTACCTAGAAAAATGGGGGTCAATACCCAAAGAAACAACTAATACAGAGCCATTATGGGAGATAATTCTGGGATTGAGAGTCAGGATTTGGCTTCCTCCTTCCCTCACACTTTGCTCTC
Organism: Rhinolophus hipposideros; assembly: GCF_964194185.1. Taxonomy (NCBI): domain Eukaryota; kingdom Metazoa; phylum Chordata; class Mammalia; order Chiroptera; family Rhinolophidae; genus Rhinolophus; species Rhinolophus hipposideros. The sequence goes on from NC_138053.1 coordinate 28,704,706, forward strand.
TACCCCCCAGTTCCAAGTATTTGTCTCCCTGAAACCTCCCTGAAGCAACTCCACATGCATGAGATCTCTGTGCAAGAAGTATCTGGCTTTGTTGAGGTCTTTGCTGAGAGAACACTGGTATTGAATTATCTTCTCTTTGAGGAAAACAGTGACATGGAAAGTGGGGTTGGAGACCAGGGATGAGGCCCTGAGCGCAGCACCTCAAAGAAAAGGATTTCTTCAAGCCAACTGTAGACCCAAGAAACTGTTGGTTGCTGACCTGTGTTAGTGTACCAGGTATTGCATATTCCTAGAAGACTTGGAGAGAGCTGAATCAGAGGGATGAGTCTCCCCTACCCATGAAGCTATGGGCATGTGGGAAGATGGGAAAATAGATGTTTTTTTTTAATTTTTAATTTTTTTTTATTTTTTTATAGATGCCTGTGGCTTTGATGTGGAAGAGGGTCCATGAATGACATTTTACCTTACAGCACCTATAGGAATTCCATCAGTTAGGATATTACAATAATGAGCTTTTAGCCTGATTGAGCTGACATGGGGAGTTAGCCACCTATCTGAGAAACCTAACAGGGAGAGAACAATCATGTAGAAACACCTAGATACAAGGCTAGTGAAACAGAATGCCTGAGGAGCTATCTGGATACCTGAATTAACATAGCCGTTTGGGAAAACCCAAATGCATCACAAACAGTACCTTCTGGAACTTATAAACATGATTTGTGATTTTAAAAAAATAGTATGAGTCAAATCAGAATATGTAATTGCTGAGACTCAATGTCATCGACAAGAGAGCTTTGGAGTGTCTAACAGCAGAAACAAGAGACACACCACTTCTGTGTATAGCTCATTGACTAGAACAGTGTCCTGATCCTGCTGAACTGCAGAGAGAGGGAAGTATAAATCCTGCCCGGGGCTTGGACAGAAGGGAGAAGGTTGCATGGGTGAACAATGAAAGTTGCCATCATGATCTGAGATCAGAGAAAAAGATTCTAACTAAAATGCAAAATGAAGAGACATCTCAAAAAGGAAATATTAGTGAATAATGGATAGTGACATAGAGATATAGCTATCAATATAGAGACAGAAATGTAATTATGAAGGATAGACTGCCTGGGAATATGTAACAAAATGCTAAATAAGATCACTTAAAACAGAAGAAACATTCTGTGAGAAAAATTCTAACAATCCTTATAAACCTTACCAATGGGAGATGAGGAGGAAGGCTATCTCCAAGACATTGTGGGTTTGGCTCCAGACAACCTCAATAAAGCAAATATCGCATTAATGCAAGTCAAACAATATTTTGTTTTCTTTTGTTATGTTTCCCAGTGCATATAAAAGTTATGTTCATATTATACTGTAGTCTATTAAGTGTGCAATGGCATTATAGTAAAAAATGTACATACCTTAATTTAGAAATACTTTATTGCCAAAAAAATAACCACCATCTGAACTTTCAGTGAGTCAAAATCACTTTGCTCGCAGAGGGTCTTGCCTTGAATTAATGGCTGTTTACTAATAAGGAGAATGAATACTGAAGGTCGGGGTGACTGTGTTTACTTCTCAAAATAAGACAACTATGAACTTTGTTGCATTTATCAACTCTTCCTTTCACGAATGATCCCTTTGTGGCATGCTATGCTGTTTGATAGCATTTACCCATAATAGAGTTTCTTTCTAAATCTGAGTCAATCCTCTCAAACCATGCAGCTGTTTTATCAACAAAAGTTATATAATATTCCAAATACTTTGCTGTCATTTCAACAATATTCACAATGTCTTCATCAGGAGTAGATTCCACCTCAAGAAACCAAGTTCTTCACTCATTCATAAGAAGCAACTTCTCCTCCCTTCAAGTTTCACGGTGAGAGTGCATCAATTCATTCACAACTTCATGTTCCATGCTTATTCTAGTTCTCTTGCTATTCCCACCACATCTGCAGTTACTTATACCACTGATGTCTTGGACCCGTCAAAGTCATCCATGAGGGTTGAAATCAATTTCCTCCAAGTTCTTATTATTGTTAATATTTTGATCTCTTCTCATGAATTATGAATGTTCTTATTGGCATCTAGAATGGTGAGTCCTTTCCCAGAAAGTTTTCATTCGACTTTGACCTGATCCATCAGAAGAATCACTATCTATGGCAACTATAACCCTTATAAAATATATTTCTTGTTGACGTCATCAAAATGGTGGCGTGAGGTGAGCTTCAGTAAAGCTCCCCTGGAATTTACAACTAATCGAACAACAATAACTCCACAAAGGACTCCCTGCACAGCAGACAGGCAAGATGAACAGGCCCACTACTGAATTCACCTAAAGGTGGGAGAATCACACGAGCAGGGAAGGAGGGAAGGGAGAAGTGCGGAGACAGAGCCGCGGGGGTGCAGGACACAGACCTAGCTCAGTGCTCCGAGCTCGCTGTTCCCGGAACTACCCCAGCTGCGGGAGAGAGAAGAACTCGGACTGCTAGGGCTCCGCTAATGGCCCACAGAGCTGAAGGGGCAGCATATAACACGGCTGAACCCAACGCTCATGGCAGAGACCTCGGAGAAAAGACTGAGGGAAGAAGGCTGAAAACGGTGGTTTAAGCCCTCACTGCCAAGCAGAGAAGGGAAGCCTTAGACACTGAGACTACCCGCCCCCTCTCTACCCTCCCAGAGCTCGCCCCACCCCCACCAGGTGCTAGAAGCGGAACAGTAGCAGTGTCAGATCAAAAGAACAGAATATTTGCTGTTCTGAGAACTGTGGACCACAGACACAGATTCGCAGCCCAATTGGTTCCAGCAAAGGGGAAGGAGCTATGGTAGCAGGACCTGCTGTGGTCATAGTCTCCGCCATTGCTCTGGGCCATCTCTCACAACTCACCCCACCCCTGGCGACACCTATCTGGGCAGATCCCTGCAGGAGTAAACAGAACTGCTGAAACATACAGGCTCTGAATCTGGTGCAGGAAGAGCTTTGGAACTTCAAAAGCTCTACGCATACCCACACCGACACTGCGCCCTGTGACTCAGGCAAACTATTAACAGAAGAGAAGCCCGTCTCCCAGGGAATCCCTCCATTGTGTGAGAAGCTGGAATAGTGCAGAGAAAACACAGCACTACCCTGTGAGAGAGTAAAAAAAGGCTGCAGTCAGAGAGAAAATAAAACATTCCTCCAACAAGTATTGGAAAACAAAAGAAAGACCTCTTTCTATCAACCTGTTGCAGAAGCCACTCCTGTAGACATCTAGGAAGGGAAATAATAAATCAGTAATTGCCATGAATAACGAAGGCAACAAGACAGCTCAGAAAGAAAGTGAAAAGTCTCCAGAAAAGGAACTTAAAGATATGGAAATATGTGACTTAACTGACAGAGAATTCAAGATTGCAGTTCTGAAAAAACTCAACGATTTGCAAGAAAACAGAGAAAGGCAGTTTAATGAACTCAGAAACACAATCAAAGACCAACATGAGCATTTTACGAAAGAGATTGAAATTTTAATAAAGAACCAAAGAGAATTTCTGGAGATTAAGAACTCAATAGAAGAAATGAAGAATGAAATAACCAGCTTAGGTAGTAGAGTTGCCCAGATGGAGGAAAGAATCAGTGACATTGAAGATATAAACCTGGAAATTACACAGATCGAAGAAGAAAGAAACTTGAGACTTAAAAGAAATGAAAGAAATCTACAAGAACTTTCTGACTCCCTCATAAAGAGCAATATAAGAATAATGGGCACACCAGAAGGAGAAGAGAGAAGGGAACAGAGAATATATTCAAACAAATTGTTGATGAGAACTTCCCAAACTTTTGGACAGAACTGGATCCTCGAATCCAAGAAGCAAATAGAACACCTAATTACCTCAATCCCAACAGGCCTTCTCCAAGGCACATTGTATTGAAGCTGTCTAAAATCAATGATAAACAAAGAATATTCAAGCCAGCCAGCTAAAAGAAGACGGTAACCTACAAAGGAAAGCCCATTAGATTATCATCAGATTTTTCAGCAGAAACTATACAAGCCAGGAGGGAGTGGAACCAAATATTCAAACTATTGAAAGAGAGAAATTATGAGCCAAGAATAATATATCCAGCAAAGATATCCTTTAGATATGAAGGAGGAATAAAGACCTTTCCAGACATACAGAAGCTGAGGGAATTTTCTAATACACGATCTGCACTACAAGAAATACTAAAGGAGGCCATTCGATTACCATCAACAAGGATAATTTGTGGCAACCAAAACATAAAAGGGGTAGAGTAAAGGCCTGAACTGGAATGTGGGAATGGAGAAAGTAAGCGTGCTGAAGAAAATGGAATACTCTAAATATCAAACTTTTATTTTACATAAACTTAATGGTAACCACTCAAAAAAAATCCAGAACTGAAATATATACTGTAATAAAAGAAGAAACAGAGGGAAACATCATAGAATACCACCACACAGAAATAATAGACAACAACGAAAAGGCAAAGAAACATTGGAGACACAGCCTTACCAGAAAACTAAAGATAGAATGACAAGAAATCCTCACGTATCAATAATGTCCTAAATGTAAATGGACTGAACTCACCAATAAAAAGTCACAGAGTAGCAGATCAAAAAACTAAACCCAACCATATGCTGTCTCCAAGAGACACATCTCAGCTACAAGGACAAGCATAGACTCAAAGTGAAAAGGAGGAAATTGACACTTCAAGCAAATGGTACCCAGAGAAAATCAGGTGTATCCATAATGATATCAGATGAAACAGACTTCAGGGTGAAAAAGATAACAAGAGATAAAGACGGACATTTCACAATGATAAAGGGGACTATACAACAAGAATACGTAACAATCATCAATATTTATTGCCCAATCAGGGATCACCGAAATGCACCAAACAACTACTAACAGAACTAAAGGGAGAAATTGACCAAAACACAATTATATCAGAGGACTTAAATACATCATTGACAGCTATGGATAGATCATCCAAATAGAAAATAAATAACGAAATAGCAGCCCTAAATGACACATTAGATGAAATGGACATAGTTAACATACGTAGGGCACTTCATCCTAAAACATCAGACTGTACATTCTTTTCTAGTGTACGTGGAACATTCTCAAGGATAGACCATATATTGGGACATAAAACTAACCTCAGCAAATTTAAGAAGATTGAAATCATACCAAGCATATTCTCTGATCACAAGGCTTTCAAATTGGATATGAACTGCAAAAAGAAAGCAGGAAAAAACACAAATACATGGAGAGTAAACAACATACTTTTAAAGAACGACTGGGTCAAAGAAGAAATTAGAGGAGAGATCATAAGATACATAGAAACAAATGACAATGAAAATAGATGCTACCAAAATTTTTGGGATGCAGCGAAAGCAGTTTTAAGAGGGAAATTCATATCATTACAGGCCAATCTCAAGAAACAAGAAAATCGGTAATTAATAACCTCATATTACACCTTAAAGACTAGAAAAAGAAGAACAAGTGAAACCCAAGGTCAGCAGAAAGAAGGAAATAACAAAAATCAGAGCACAACTAAATGAAATAGAGAACAAAGAGACAATAAAAAAATTAATGTGACAAAGAGCTGGTTCTTTGAAAAGATTAACAAAATTGACAAACCCTTGGCTAGACTCACTAAGATAAAAAGAGACACTAATTAACAATATCAGAAATGAAAAAGGGGAAGTTATCATGGACACCACAGAAATACAAAGGATTATAGAAGAATACTATGAAGGACTATATGCCACCAAATTCAATAACCTAGAAGAAATGGACAAGTTCTTAGAAACATATAGCCTTCCAAGGCTGAACCATGAAGAACTGGAAAATCTAAACAGACCAATCACCAATAACAAAATGAATCAGTCATCCAAAACCTTCCCAAAAGCAAAAGTCCGGGACCAGATGGCGTCACTAGTGAATACTACCAAACCTTCGAAGAGGATCTAACACCAATCCTGCTCAAACTCTTCCAAAAAATTGAAGAAGAGAAATTACTCCCTAACTCATTTTATGAGGCCAACATTACCATGATACCAAAACCTGGGAAGGACAAGAAAAAAAAAAGGAAACTACAGACCTATATCTCTGATGAATACAGATGCAAAAATCCTAAACAAAATTTTAGCAAATCGAATACAACAGAGCATTAAAAAGATTACTCACCACGACCAAGTGGGGTTCATCCCCGGGGCGCAAGGATGGTTAAACATCCGCAAATCCATCAATGTGATACATCACATAAACAAAATAAAGGATAAAAATCATATGATTATATCAATTGATGCAGAAAAAGCATTTGACAAGATACAGCATCCATTTGTGATTAAAACTCTTAATAAAATATGTATAGAAGAAAAATACCTTAACATAATAAAGGCCATCTATGACAAGCCCTCAGCTAATCTCATAATTAATGGTGAAAAACTGAAGCCCTTTGCTCTACGTTCAGGAACACGACAGGGCTGTCCCCTATCACCTCTGCTTCTCAACATAGTGTTGGAAGTCCTTGCCACAGCAATCAGGCAAGAGAAAGAAATAAAAGGCATCCAAACTGGGAATGAAGAAGTTAAATTGTCACTCTTTGCAGATGACATGATGCTATATATAGAAAACCCTAGAGACTCCACCAGAAAGCTGTTAGAAACAATCAACGAATACAGTAAATTTGCTGGCTACGAAATCAATATACAAAAGTCCATTGCATTCCTACATACTAACAATGAAATTTCAGAATAAGAAATACAAAAACAATTCCTTTTGCAATTGCAGCAAAAAGAATAAAATACCTAAGAATAAACTTAACCAAGGATGTGAAGGGTTTATATGCTGAAAACTATGACATTTTTGAAAGAAATGGAAGAAGAAACAAAGAAATGGACAGTCCGTGCTCATGGATTGGAAGAATCAACATAGTTAAAATGGCCATATTACCCAAAGCAATATACAGATTTAATGCAATCCCCATCAAAATCCCAATGGCATTTTTTAAAGAAATAGAAAAAAAATCGTCAAATTTGTTTGGAACCACAAAAGACCCCGAATAGCCAAAGCAATCTTAAGAAAAAAGAACAATACTGGAGGTATCGCACTCCTTCACTTTAGTTTGTACTACAGGGCTACAATAATCAAAACAGCATGGTATTGGCAGAAAAACGGACACATAGACCAATGGAATAGAATTGAGAACCCAGAAATAAAACCACATAAATATGGACAGATAATTTTTGACCAAGAAGCTAAAAACATACGGTGGAGGAAAGACAGCCTCTTCAATAAATGGGTCTGGGAGAATTGGATAGCCACGTGCAAAAGAATAAAACTGGACTGCTATCTGTCATCATGTACCAAAATTAATTCAAAATGGATCAAAGAGTTAAGCATAAGACCTGACACAATAAACTGCATAGAAGAAAACATAGGTTCTAAATTTTGGACTTTGAGTTCAAAGAGCATTTTATGAATTTGACTCCAAAGGCAATGGAAGTAAAAGCTAAAATAAATGAATGGGACTATATAAAACTTAAAAGCTTCTGCACAGCAAAAGAAACCTTTGACAAAATATAGAGGCAACCAACTGAATGGGAGAAGGTTTTTGCAAATAGTGCCTCCGATAAGTGGCTAATATCAAAAATATACCAGGAACTCATGTACTCAACAACAAAAAAACAAACAACCCAATTGAAATATGGTCAGAGGACCTGAAGAGACATTTCTCCAAAGAGGACACACAAATGGCAAATAGACATATGAAAAAATGCTCAACATCACTAATCATCAGAGAAATGCAAATACAAATCACAATGAGATATCACCTCACCCCATTCAGAATGGCTGTCATCAACAAGACAAATGGTAACAGTGTTGGAGAGGCTGTGGAGAAAAAGGAACCCTCATACACTTTGGTGGGAATGCAGACTGGTGCAGCTGTCATGGAAGGCAGTGTGAAGGTTCCTCAAAAAACTACAAATAGAATTACCATATGACCCAGCAATCCCTTTCCCTGGTATGTACCCCAAAAATTTGAAAACATTTATACATAATGACACGTGTGCTCCAATGTTCATTGCAGCTTTGTTTATGGTGGTGAAGACATGGAAACAACAAAAATATCCTTCGATAGATGAATGGATAAAGAAGTTCTGGTATGTATACACTACGCAATACTATTCGGCGATAAGAAAAGATGATAGAGGAACATTTGTGAAACATGGATGGATCTTGAGAATATAATGCTAAGCGCAATAAGTCAGACAGAAAATGTAGAGAACCATATGATTTCACTGATATGTGGTATATAAATCAAAACAACAAAAGAACAAGACAAACAAATGAGAAACAGAAACTCATAGACACAGACAATAGTTTAGTGGTAACCAGAGTGTAAGCAGGTTGCGGGGTGGGAGATGAGGGTAAGGGGGATTAGATATATGGTGATGGAAGGAGAACTGACTCTGGGTGGTGAACACACAATGGGATTTATAGATGACGTATTAGAGAATTATATACCTGAAATCTATTTCATTTCACTAACAATTTTCACCCCAATACATTAAAAAATGAAATTAGTATTATCCAAAAAAATAGTAAAATATGTTTCTTAAACAATAAGAAATGAAAGTCAAAACTACCTGTTTTATTCATGTGGTGCAGAATGAATGTCATGTTAGCAGGCATGAAAACAACATTAATCTCGTATATCTCTATCAGAGCTCTTGGGTGAACCGGGGTGCATTGTCAATGAGCATTAATATTTTGAAAGAATTCGTTTTCTTCTTTTGAAAGAAATCTTTTTCTCACCCCTGAGCAGTAGGTCTCAACAGTGGGTGTAAAATATTCAGTAAACCATGTTGCAAAAAAATATATATATATACTCTTATCAGGCTTTGTTCTATTTATGCAGCACAGGGAAAGTAGATTTAGCATAATTTTTAGGGTCCTTGTATTTTAAGAAAGTAAATGAGCATTGGCTTCAACTTAAAGTCACCAACTGCATTAGCTCCTAAGGAGAGTGAGTCAGCTTGTCCTTTGGAGCAAGGCATTGATACTCTCTAGTCATGAAAGTTCTAGGGGGTATCCTCTTCCAATATAGGGTTGTTTGTCTATGTTGAAAATTTGTTGTTTAATGTAACCACCTTCGTTTATTACGTTAGCTAGATCTTCTGAATAACCCACTGCAAATTCTACATCATCACTTGCTGCTTCACCTTGCATTGTATGTTATGGAGCTGGCAGAGTTGAAGACAGTTACAGCCTTCCTGTGGACTATGCTCTGGCGTAAGGGAACATCGTGGCTAATTTGATATTCTATCCAGGCTACTAAAACTGTCTCCATATCAATAATAAGTCTGTTTAGTGGAGAAGCACTTTTAATTTCAAGAATGTTTTCTTTGTATTCACAACTTGGCTAACTCTTTGGCACAGGAGATCAGCTTTCAGCCTATCTTTGCTTTCAACATGCCTTCCTCACTAAGCATAATCAGTTCTAACTTTTGATTTAAAGTGAGAGATGTGGGACTCTTCCTTCACTGGAATATTTAGAGGACACTATAGGATTTTAATTGGCCTAATTTCAATATGTTTGTGTCTCAGGAAATAGGGAGGCCTGAGGAGTGGAAGGGAGACAGGGGACTGGCCAGTCAGTAGTCAGCACACACACACATACATTGATTAAATATACATATACAGCACAGCATGTGGAGCCCCCCAAAATTACAATAGTTGTATCAAACGTCATTGATCACAGGCCATTCTAACCAATAAAGTAGTAATAAAAAAGTTTGAAATATTGCACGACTTTCCAAAATGTGACACAGAGACATGAAGTGAACAAATGCTTTTGGATAGAAATGGCACTGATAGACAAGATTGCCAAAATTTTTCACTTTTTAAAAAGAGCAATATTTGCCAAGCTCAATAAAGAAAAATACAATAAAAGTAGTCATGCTTATAAAAACATACCAGAAGTCTCACTTACTGTGGGGAGAAAGAAAAATGGAGAAAAAATAAGAGGTACCTTATTTTAATGGTTTTATTCTGTGGGGGGAGGGAGTAAAACAAAATAGAATTAGGATCATGGTGAGAGGCAATGAGTTTTAATGAGAAAATAGTAGGTAATAATAATAGATCCATATATGTGTGTTTAAAAAAGTAATAAGAGGGATCATAGCTATATAACAGAGAAATACAAAATCTTCATACTAATTGGGAGAAACCTAGAATGAAAATCAATAAAATAGCTAGCAAAAAATAGGCTAAGGAGAAAAGAAAGTAAAATATACAATGATTTATATACAGGGTAAAACAGAAATAATATAATCTAAGGTACATTAATTACACTAAATGTAGATAGATTAGAACTATTAAAACATACACAGATTACAATAGAAAGCAAACTCAGATACATGCTGTTTTGAAGGAATAGACTTAATTAAGTAATAGACTTAGGGAATAGACTTAATTAAGTAATAATAATGATAATAATGAGGATGAGGAGGAACAGAAGAAGGAGGAAAGCCAAAGGACAGACAAAGAAATTTCAGGTATCTAAAACCAGAAGAAAATTAAAATGATAGTTACTTTCCAACAAGGTAGGGTTTACAATTAAAAACTCTACAGAGCATTAAGAGGGATAATATACACATTAGAAAATACAAATGATGAATAAGAAGATATAATAGATGTAAATATATATGTGAAGAAAACAGTATAGTAGCTAAAGAAAAACAAAAAAAAGTGTTTAGATTGTATGAGTTAGAAATACGTACAATTCAAAAAATGCAAAATATTTGAAGATTTTATTAGTTTCATCCCAGCATTACACAGAAGTAATAGGGGAGATTTGGAACTGCTGCTATCCTGAAAACTAGGGTTTGTGAGAGGACAGTAGGAAACCTCAGTTACATAGATAAAAGTGGTTAAGCACCATTTTATTTTTTTCAAATTGTAATCATATATTTGATAAAATTAAATAGTAATTTGAATCCATGTCTGTGAAATAATCATTTCTCAGAATGAAGGGAGAAATATAGGAGGTTATTGCTTATGATAATGCTATATACTCTGTTGAGAGTGAGGATTAAGATCCATGCCATTCTGAGTAGATTAATTTGTTAACTGTTTCCTCATTCATGCTTAATTGCAAATAAATATGTAGACTTTATACAATAAAATAATTAAAATTATGGACATTTCATTGTGTTAAGTTTATTTCAAATAAGAGATAATGGTTAAAATCATATTAAGTTTATAACAAACAATTAAACATTGTCTTTAAAGAGAATCTCATTTAGAGAGAAGTATTTTCTTTCCTTGGTAAAGTAATATGCAATTTCTTTTATTTTAAAACTGTCTTTTATGTTTGGTTTAAATTTTCATTTCTGTGGGCACGTTCTTAAAATCCCTGTAGGCATTAACAAAATTCTGAATCTGTTTCTCCTCACTACATGCTATTTTGTTAATGCTTCTTTTAAGGCAACTAACATTTTTCAGAAGTAAACCAAATGCTACAAAATGGACAAATTGAGAGAAGACCCAGACATTTTTTGGCCTTCTTGCCAGGCCCATTTCAATTTAAAGCTTTGACAACAATTTTTTTATGTGATATTTGGATGAATTCAAGGCACTTTAATTTGATTCTTATTTCCCTTTATGACTTTCTTTTTCAAAATTTTCTGTTATATATAATCATTTTTTTAAATGTAACGTTATCAAATTCAAAACTGGTTTAATGAGAATGTTACTTGGAATTCTCTTAAATTGGAGGAACTTGCCATATTCATAACTCTCATTATTCCCACCAAGAACTTTCTGTATTTGCTATATAGTCAAATCTGTTTTTATATTTCTTAGCAGAATTTGATGCTTTTCTCTGTACATTATTCACATATTTTTGTTTATTGAATCTCTATTTTGAAGTTACCTTTTTAATTGTATTTTGTGAACTGTTATTGCTACTTCATTAGATAAACTTTGGATTTGTCATGTTAGTTTTTCTGTCCATTATCTTAATAAATTTGCTTTTTAAAATCTAATTGTATTTTAGTGTATTTTCTTAGGTTTTCTAGATAGACCATCAATCTTTAATATAATAATATGGGTTATACAAAATTTACATTGTTTCTGTTTCTTGTTTTATTGCATTGGCTAGAATGAAGTTAAATAGTAATTAGCACAGCAGGCATCTCTATTATGAAAATTAAAAAAGATATTATTGGAAAACCCTCTAATGCTTGCCTATTAATGTGTAGTTGTTGGTTCACTTATGACAGATATTCTATAATGTTTTTATAGGAGTTCTCATCTATGATTTTACTAAGTCTTTCTTTGGATGGTGGTCAAGTTTCATCAAATATCTCTTGGGCATCTTTTGAGATGGTCACATACATTTTAATGTAGGATCTGTCTGTGTTATTATTTATACAAAAATATATTTGCATTTCTGGGAATGACTCTATTTGGATGTTGTCAATTACTTTTTAATAAATTATTGAATTTGATTAATGGTGTTTTATTTGGTATTATTACATATGATATATGTTTCATTCTATATTTTTTATTTTTGCTACATTTCTCTATTTTTAATATTGGAGGACTACATAACATTTAATTTATATAATCTGAAGGAGATTATAAGGAGTGGGAAATAGTCAATGTTTATTATTTGTTTGAATTCACAAGTAAAGTTGTAAGGACCAAGACATTATTTTAGATATAATTCTTTCTTTGATTTTCTAGTTCTTTTATTGTCATTGGTCTGATTTGATCTTCTAATTTTTGAAATAATTATAGAAATTCTAATTTTGTCAAAAATTCAATATATTGAATTTGATTTTTTCAACATATTGAAAAAATTCAACATAAGTTCATGGAAACTAGCATTTCATAACTTTAAAAATATCCAATTGTTTCCTCATTTCTTATTTTAATACGTCCTTCTAAAATGTTTTTAAATTGTTATATTTATAAATAGTATGTGAATATATTACATCCATTATATTACTAATTAGTTACTTAATTGAATTAAGTTTCTTAAATAATTTTATAGTTTTATTTTCTTATTGTTCACTTAATTTGTGCTGTTAACTTTTGGACGTTCTGCATTATATTATAAAAATGTGGTCAAACATTTTGTATTCTTCAGATGCACTGAGTTTTTGTTTTGTGATCAATAATTGATAAATTTTATAAAAATTTTAATAGAAATGAAAAGTTGTGCATTCTTTATAAGATGTACATGTACACATATTATCAATTAAAGTTTATTGTCTATATTATTTTGTTTTTAATATGTTTCCATGTTTTGTCTTTATTTGACTGAGTATGTGGATTTAAAACCACTATAAGTGATTTTTTCTTATTTTTTTCTTGTACAATAAATATGTCTTTGAAGTTATAATCAAACCATTGACTTCTAAGAGAACAGGGCTATTCTCATATGCCTACCAAGAATATAGTATAAAGCAAAGTTCAGAAAATAATTGTTGGAAGAAGTACAAAAGCCATAATAAGTTGTAACTAATGCCATCAATTAAACTGTTAAACTATTAATGAGATATATTCAATTGTCATAAATGTCAAAAATATTGAACTATTAATGAGACAAATTCAATTGGCATAAATGTCAAAAATACCGCATTTTGAAAAAATGTAAAAGACAAGAATGCATTTAAAATGTAAAATTGCAAAATGAACATTTTACTGTGACATAAAAATAATTAATTCCTAATGAGGAATAATTGAAATGGTATGTATATTTTAGAATTTATTAAAATTGGAAGTCTAAATTAAAATGTAAAAGTCAAATAAATATTTGACTCATTTTCTACATGTAGCTCCACAATAATAATTTACTGCTCAAAAATTACATTAAGTATTTTATGAGGATTCATTTTTTTTGGAAAACAAAATTACTATCAATTTTCAAGAATTCCAGAGCATAAAAAGAAAATAACATTTTAAAATCAAAGAATAATGTTGAAAATAGAACTATGCCTAATGTTTAGTATCTTAGAGTAATGAGATAGTGTTGTGAAAAATGGATAGCAACATGCAAAAGAATGAAAGTGGACCACCATCTTACTACATATACAAAAATGAACTCAAAATGGATTACACACTTGAACATAAGACCTGAAACCATAAAACTAGAAAAACATAGACAATAAGCTCCTGGACATAGGTCTTGGGGATAATTTTTTAAAAATCTGACACCAAAAGTAAAAGCAACAAAAACAAAAAAAAACAAGTGGGACTACAACAAACCAGAAAGTTTCTCACAGCAAAGGAAACCATCAACAAAACAAAAAGGCAACCTACTGAATGGGAGAAATTATTTGAAAACTATATATATGCAAGTACGTAAAGCACTCATTCAATTCAATAGCAAAAAAAAAAAAAAACCCAAACCAAAACAAAAAAAAAAGACAAAAAACAAAAACAAAAAACACTGTAAGTAAAAATTGAGGAGAAGATCTGAATAAGCATTTTTCCAAAGAACATATACAGATGGCCAACAGGTACATGAAAAGATGCTCAACAACATTAATGATCAGGGAAATGCAAATTGAAACCACAATGAGATATTATCTCACATCTGTTAGAATGGCTGCTATCAATAAGACAAGAAATAATAAGTGTTGGAAAGGATGTGGGGAAAAGGCAACACTTGTGTACTGTTGGTGGGAATGTAAATTGTTATAGCTACTATGGAAAACAGTATGGTAATTCCTAAAAAAATTACAAATAGAACTATCTTATGGTCTAGCAATTCAACTTTTGGATATTTATCTGAAGAGGATGAAAATACTAACTCAAAATATGCACTGTCATGTTCATTGCAGCACTATTTATAATAGCCAAGATATAGAAACAACCTAAATCTGTCCATCAATAGATGAATGGATAAAGAAGTTGTGATACACACACACACACACACACACACACACACACACACACAGAGTCACGCACCTATGCATGCACATGTGCATGCAATGGAATATCATTTAGCTACACACACACAAAAAAATTGAAATCCTGCCATTTGCCACAACATGTATGCACTTCAAGGGCAAAATAAGTCAGACAAAGATACAAATATCATATGACTTTCCTTACACGTGGAATCTAAAAAAAAACAAAACAAAATAAAATGAAACAAACCGAGCTCATAGATGAAGAGAACAAATTGGTAGTTGCCAGAGGTGGGGGGGAGTGAGAGGGGGTAGGTGAGAAAAATAACTGAAGGGGTCAAAAGGTAAAAAAAAAAAAAAAAAGAAAAAAAATATAACAAACATGAATTTCCCCTTAGATATCTTGCCAAACTCTTAACTCTATGCTTTGAAACTTTCCCTAAAGTATTTATGTGGGAGAATAAATCAATATTCATGGCTTAGTTAATATTATTTTAAGAGGAAAGAAGTTATCTACTAACTTAGTGGAACACATTTTCCCATTGGCTAAGGAAATAATACAAAATTACTAAATATTATAGAAATCTCTTGTAATTGCCATTGACTTTCTCAAAGTGATGTGTTAGTTAAGCCTTATTAGTTTATAGTTATACAATTCTTAATTTATATAGGATATAGTGAAGGCTGAATTTGATCCACCTTGGAGAAGGAAATATTGATATAGTGACTACATAATGAAGATTCATTTTCACTGTGAACACATTAACCGATGGAGAGTACAGACCCTCTGAACAGCTCTTATGCCAAATTCATAGCCTCTTGTCCTTACCCTCTAGTTCAGCCATGCTGCATTGGTTCTGTACAGTCTTGGATGGGCTTTGCACTGGTTAACCTGACTGTAACTTGCCTTATTTGCATCTTCTGCACCTTTCGATTCCTACTCTAGGGCTTCTTTGAAGACATCGTATACATAGGAAGCCAGCTGGGAGGCCAGCATGAATTGCCTCATGAATGCAGTACGGGGAAATGTAGGAGAGTTAACACTCCATAGGGAAATACTTTATCAATGAAAGATGAGAGCCAACAGATAGATTCTTCCTTCATTTATCTCATGGGCAGACAGTTCTGAGGCTTTTTATGTTACAAAAAATATATTTATTTTATAAGGCTCCTCAGAAATTGTTGGTGACATTAAGCACTGAGCCACCATTAGCCAATGTCATATGATCATCTTTATATTGGTTTTTGCTTTTCTCCTTTCCTTAATTCAGTTCCCTGGCATTCCAAAATAAACAGAGAGAGAGAGAGAGAGAGAGAGAGAGAGAGAGAGAGAGAGAGAGAGAGAGAGAGAGAGAGAGAGAGAGAGAGAGAGAGAGAATAAGGTTGAAAATAGAGATATGCCTAATCTTTAGTATCTTAGAGTAATGCGATGACAGTTTGAACTGTCTCTGAACTAAACGATCTTTTTTTCTTGATCATCTTTCTATATCTTACTGGCAATTTCCTTTTGGTCTCAGTGAGTGATGTTAGAACTTTTTGTTGGAAGATTGATTTAGTTGTACCACAAAGTAAAAGCCTGCTTATTTGGTTAAAATTTTATGCTGACCAAATGTTCTTTGGAAAAGTACTTCTCACATCTGCCAACTAAATTCTATCATACATCAAATTAGATGTTAGGACTATTTCTTGCCATCTGTATTCTGTAAACTCTTCAATGATAATTTACTATGATTATACAGAATATATATTTTTTAGATGGGGAATCCATTTTGCTTAATCTGTGATAGATTTGTAATATGTTATCATGCTAATTATGACGCATTTTAGAGTTTTAAAAAATTAACTGTGGTCACTTCTCCCTGGGCACACACAAAGAATCACACCTTCCAACACCTTGCAGTTAGGTAGGACCATGTAATTAGTTCTGGCCAATCAAATGTGTGTTAACATGATGTGTGCCACTATCAGGGTAATTAAATTCAAAGCCTGTGAGTGATTAGCTAGTGTCTTCTTTTTCTTGCCTGCGGTTGTTGTGGATGTCATAAGCTATCAGAATCACAGGATTAAACCATCCTGGATATGTGAGCCACTGCCTAGTGGACGGATGCCCTGGGTAGTTACCTCGACCCAAATAGACTTTACATGTATTAGGAATAAGCATTTGTTGTCTTAAACTACTGACATATGAGGGTTATTTGTTATTGCAGCATAGTCTCTTAAGACATATACATCAAGCAATCAGCTATCTTGGAGTTTCTATTTACCAGTAGGGAGTTTATTAATGTATACTTACACTTTTAGCTATTTGCATACTATTTTCATTGAACCTGCTTTTTTAGAAAAGTACTTCTCAAAATACATATTATGATAATTTACTTTTTTTGTTCATATACATTACTATATTTATTTAAATATGTTTATACTAATATTTCTTTTCACTTCACTGTCATCAAATATTTAAGTCCATGGTAGCAATTATATTTGACCCAGAAATGTTGTGTTCATCCATTTTATTTGTAATACTTGTCTTAGGACATGATTGATTATGTGGAATGTACTCTACCCATTGAATTTTGTTATATTTTGTACTTGTCACATAGAATGCTTAACATGAAATATTTATGTCTCCCAAGGAGACGAATATGCACCTCAGCATTTGAAATAGACAATGGTGATAGTAAATATTTATTAATTGTAAAGCACGACACCAAAATTTATGAGATGGACTACACGCATACGGAATGTCACACTGAATGCCAGTGTACACATTGATGAATAATGGATAATAAGGCTCACATCTATGAAAATGACGATGAACACTTTTGAAGAAAAAAAACACCTAAATATATTGTAAGTCGTTTGTCTTTATTTTCTGTTTTGTTTTCTTTTTTGCCCAAAATTTAGGGGCATAAAGAAATAAAGGCCTTCTCTCTATCACGCACTCTCTCCCTTGTGCCTACAAAATTATTCACTCATTGATTTAACAACTATTTATTGAGTGACTACTCTACGCCAGGTACTGCTCTGGGTGATGAGGCAGAACATTTACAAAACATAATTTTCTTACTTTCGTTGAACTTTACTAGAGACAATCAACAATATAAATACATGTGATGATTTCATAGAGGAATAACTGGTATGAAGTTCATGCGATGTGGGGAGTGATCAAAGATCTTTTACAGGAGGTGATTTTCTTTCCAGTGTTCTTTTTTATTTGTTTTAGTGAGAAATAATTGACATACATCACTGTATAAATTTAAGGGGTACAGTACGACAATTCAATGGAGAGGTCATATTTGAACTGAGACCTGAATTATAAGACCTAATCCCTGTAAAAATCAGACTTTCAACAATTTATTTTGGAGTACATGGAGATCTAAATGACACTGTGATAACTGCCAGCTGACATGTTCTGGCTTGAATCATTTACATGGAGGTACTGCCATATACTATTATTGTTTCCTTTGGGACTAGGGGACTTAAAATGTGCTCCAATAGCTATTCTTGGTAATAATTTCTAATTTTAGATGCAGGAATCATCAAGTGTATGGATCAGACCCATTTATTTTTGCGTAGTCCTCTCCATTTTTCAATGAATATATTAGTGTAAGTGTCAAGCTTGACATCTATATCTTATTAAATTTTTTTTTCTGCTAAAGTTGTCATATTTCTTACTCACTATTTTTCTTAATCATCTGGAGTCCTGCAATGCCTTCCAAGTGCCCACCCACACCCGCTGGTTCCACTTCAATTCATTTTTCACACTGTAACTAAATTAAATTCTTTAAAAATGTCAGTCTTATTACCACCACAACCCTCCATACACACATATTTGAGATTCTCTATTAGCTTCTTTTTGCTCTTAGAATGAAACCACCAGATTTTCATAGGCCCTAGAGACACTACACAGTCCCTTCATACGCCTGCCTCTTTTGGTTCCTCCACCCTGTAACACAGGAATTGGTTAACTTGCATGTATCACATTCCATTCTGCCACCAGTCTGTGCACATGCTACTCCATCTGGAATGTTCTTAACTCACTTCACATCCTAATGATTTCTTTACAGTTTTCAAATTCTGAGTTATTTAATACATTAGAAAATACACATAGAATATTATTGTTTGGAAATTTATTAAATATTTTGTCAAATTTGTGTCAGAATTTTTTAAAACATTCAGTGTATTACAGAAACATTGTAACTTATGTAGCTATTATTTCATTGTCTTCCTTTCTAATCCCAGATCAACCACTATTTTAAATCTGGTCCATTTCCATTAATAATTTTATACTAAAACTTCGCCTCTCTATATAATTATAATCTCTATCGGAATTTCGATAATATGAGTTTGGACAGAGGGTTAAGGAGCAAAAGAATGCAAATTAAATGAATATATTTGGTTCTAGAATTTCAAATAGCAAGTAGTGAAAATTTAGACATAGATTTGTACAAAACATTACCTGAATCCATCAATTTCTATGTTTGAATAGCAACAGTTTGGATAATGTACAGTCTCCGGTGTTTGAGTGTGTGTGTGTGTGTGTGTGTGTATGTGATTTTTTTACAATTTTTGAAATTCATATAAATAAATTTATATGGCTTACATAATATCTGTTAGTTTAACAACATTATGTTTTTCGTAGACTTATCCATGTTGACCTAGTTTATTCACTTTAACGGCTATATATGTGTGATTATGCCTTAATTTAATTTTGCATCCCATTATTTACATTTTATAAGTAATAGTTTAATGAACATTTTTCCACATTTTATTTATGCCTAAGTGTAACAGTTTTTCTAGGATATATATATTTATGAAAGCTTGAACATTGTCAATTTTACAAGATATTGTCAAAATGCTTTCTAATATAGATTTACCAATTCTTCCTACAACAATAGTATATGGGAGCCCCTTAGTTTTTATTTTCTTCCCAAAACTTGGTCATGTCAACATATGGAGTATGTTTGCATTTCTATTCCCCTGATAACTAATAAGGTTGAGTAGTTTTTGCATTTTTATTGGCTAATTTTCTTTTTTTGCGAACTGCCTATTCACCAATTTTATCCAGTGTTGTATTGGGTCATTTTTCCCCTCATTAATTTATATAGAAATCTTTACATCTATATATTAAAATATCATCATTACATGTGTTTAAATAGCTTCTCTCTATATGCCACCTGTCTTTTATCTTAGTTAATGATGTCATTTA
Organism: Rhinolophus hipposideros; assembly: GCF_964194185.1. Classification (NCBI taxonomy): domain Eukaryota; kingdom Metazoa; phylum Chordata; class Mammalia; order Chiroptera; family Rhinolophidae; genus Rhinolophus; species Rhinolophus hipposideros. The sequence continues at coordinate 28,724,827 of NC_138053.1, forward strand.
TTGAACATAAAAAATTTTAATGTAACTGAATTTAATAATCTCGTACTGATTGCTTTTTCTACTTCTTGTTCAGAAACCTCTCCTTATTCTAAGGTTATAAGAATATGTTTTTATGTATTCTTCTCAAAAAATTAGAGTTTTCCATATCTATTATACTTCCATGTTGTATTTATAGCTAAAATGTAAGTTTGTGTATTATGTTAAATAAACATCTATTTTTATTTTTATATCATAAATAACCAAATGCTAAGCATCATCTATTACGCAGTCCATACTTGGCCCCCCTGATTTATAAAAATCTGTCCTATATCATAAATATTATGCTTAATTTATTTTACTTTTCATTTATTCCTGTATCAATACTCAATAGATTAGAACTTGTATAAAATAGGTTTTGATATTTGGTAGAGCAAGTTTTCTTCTTATTCAATGTTTTTGCTGTTCTTGGCCCTTTACTCTTCCATATGAATTTTTAGTTGGGTTATCAAATTCAATGAAAACCTCTATTTGGGTTTTAAAGAAAATAGGATTGAATTTACAGAGTAATTTATAGAAAATTGACATAATTTTGATACTAAGTTTGTAGTGTATGGATATTTTTAAAGTTTGTTTCATATCTTCAAATCCATACTTTAATTTCTTCCATATACTTCTTGCACATGTTTTTTTTAAAGAAATATTCCTAGGTATGGCATGATTTTGACTATAATTGGAGATAACATCTTCTTTTAACATGTATTTTTTAAAGGTTTGTTTCTGATGTAAATAAATATAATTGCTCTTTGTACACTACTTATTTTTCAGATCTTCACTCACATATGTTACTTCAGAAATCATCTGATTTCCTCCATATGTTTTGGAGCTCTGAGTACCTCTCTTTCATATATTTGCCACAGATGCTCTTTTCCTTTGTTTTTATGATTACTTTATTAAATTCGCTCTTTTTCACTAGACCTTATGTTCTAGGTTACAGATCATTCTGTTTTTCCCCACCTTTATGTCTCCTAGACCTAAGGACAGTGCTTGGCATATAACAGATATTTAACTAGTATTTTTTTGAGTAAGTGACTATAGGAATGAATGAATGGGTATCATTTTTTTTAAGCAAGTTATTAATTAGGCTTAGATCCTTAGAGTATGAGAGATTAAATGAAGTTTCTCTTCAGACATAACAGTTCAGTTCACACTGGAGACAAGTCAATTAAGGCTAGTAAAAGACTGAAAATTCATCACCATTCAAGACTTAAAATTATGTTTTCACTATCTCCTGGCTGCTGATCATAACAACCCTCTTCAAATACAACATGGAATAAAGAATTGCATAGGAGAAGAGAGAAGTAAATGCTGCTCTTCACTTTAACTGTGCTTTAATAGTAAAAGGCTGTGCAGTATTTATGAAAATCAGCACAAATAACAAATGAAATTGTTCTGATCAAGAAAACCAAAAGGAAGACTCAATGAATTATTTGTAAACAAAGTACAGCTTTTTACAATGTGAGGATTCTTAACTGGGTTGTAGTTTGATGAACTATAAGGAAAACAGTTCAAATTTAATTTTATACTGGTATAATAACTGAAGTTTTAACATGTCTTCCAATTTGGGTAACAAAGGAAAAATAACACAAAAACTGTTGTCAAGATAATAGTTTATGTTTTTTTCTATAGGTTTTCCAAGCAGGGGACTTTGAGCTTAGACATGACCTTTTTTCCTAACCAAATCTTCTGTTAATAGCATATGAAGGGGAGCAGGACTTGCCCCCAAATATGTTTCTTTGGCATAAGAATTATTTTAGGCTGATTAGGAAAAGCTCTGAAAGCCAAATAGGAGTTGCCCTTTTGTAAGAGACATTTATAAGAGCAATCTCCATTAGTTAGTGTCTCCCTCTCCATATCAGGAAGAGGAGGATGACTAAAACCCTAGAATCTCTTACCAATGGAGAAGGCTTGGACTTAAATCTGCACAAAACCACACCGTTGTTTACTGTTTACTGGTGCTTTTTCTGGTGACTTCCCACAACTTGGTCTCCCTCCACTCCCAACATCTTTTGTTTTTAGCTGCAGATGGTATTTAAGGTGGTAGCTTGGACCATTTCCTGGAGTTACGCAGTTTTACTGGGTCTCTTCTATACATATAAGAGGTATACATGTTATTAAACTTCGGTTTGCTTTTTTTCTGTTAATATATTTTGTTCGTTTCTTTGTTTTGTTTCATTTTTATATGTAACAGGGTCTCATCCAAAAACCCAAGGGTAAAGGGACACTCATAAAACCAAGTATTTGGCATTAGATTATACTAATGAGCAGAGCTCTTTTCCTTTCTCTCTCTCTCTCTCTCTCTCTCTCTCTCTCTCTCTCTCTCTCTCTCTCTCTTTTCTTTTTTCTTTCTGTTTTTCATTTTTGTCTAGCTTTTATACATTTCCTAGGAATTTTGGAAAGGTCAAGAAATATAGTTAAAGAAGACTTAACTCTCCCTTTCCACATGTAGCCCCAATTTCACATGATATAGACTATTTGTGAATCATCAATATCACCTTAATGAGAAATTCATAACCACTGCTTCAGCCAGGGTCAGATACTTAATATGTAGGACCCAGGGCACAATGAAAATATGGTTCCTTTGTTCAAAAACATTTAGAAATTTGAGACGTTGACAACTGAGCATTCAACAAAGTGTGGGGCCATTTTGAGGCCTGAAGGTCACTCATTCATGAAGTTGAGGATTTTGTATCTGCTCTTGCAATCCTGGTATTGACCTGGTGGGGTTAATTTGTGCTTCCTCTTTTATGATGGTTGCTGATGAAGTGCAGATGAGGAATAGATTAGCTTTTCAGAAGGGTTCCAGGTGAGTTCTAAAACAAGGACTTCAACCATCAAGGACACACTCTGCGACCTTGAGAACATGCTAGACATTTCTGAATAGAGGCAATGGTGACCGACGGTTATTGGTGTAATTTCCATGATGTGAACCATAATTATAAAATTAATTATAAATGCATTTTACTTATAAACTTATATTAACTATAAATTTTCCATTTCCCCTTTGTAAAAATTTTAGTTTGAAATAACTGAAAATCATTACATTGTCCAGATAAAAAATACTTTAATTTGAAAAGTACAAGGCAGATACTATTGCTGTTGCTCTTAGCTTCTCTTTGCACTGGTGTCTTACAGCTTCAAACTACTTGCCTTTTATTCTGGACTTTAATCACTATGTCACCTACCACTTCAATATGAACTGTCATTGTTTTCTTTAACTGCTTCTCCTCCAAAATACATATATATATAAATATATAAATACAAATATATAAATATAACTATTTATATAAATATTTATATAAACATAAATATATATTTATATAAAATATAAATATATATAATAAATAAAAAGGAAAGACCTTTGAGAACTATGCTCTAACAGGTTATTTTGTAAAGTACAGAGGCAAAAGCAGATGCTCAAAAATGGTTGCTTGTGAGAGGTAAAGGGGGTCGAGAATATGGTGGTGGAAGGAGAACTGACTCTGGGTGGTGAACACAAAACGCAATATACAGATGTTATATTATAGAATGGTACACTTGAAACCTAAGTAATTTTACTTATCACTGTCACCCCAATAAATTTAATTTATAAAAGTGGTTGCTTCTGTTGCAGGGGAGTAAATCCCTTTGAAAAGAAGAAGATAGAACTATGGTCCTTTGAGCCTGACTTGGGTTACAGGTAAATACGGAGTTTAATACAGCAGGTAAAGAAAGCAGTTTCTAAAAAAAAAGGGGAAACACTTGACATCAGAAAGAGAGCTACATCATAAATCACAAATGATCAGTTTGTTCCTGGTGATATCCCTCTTCTTAGCAGGGTGCATAAGTTGAGCAAAGTTTACCTCTGAAAAAAGGTAATGAGAAGAACAAGGCATGGCCAGCCCATGTCTCAGGGGCTTGTTCTATGGCATGGCTTCTGCCTCAGCAGGAAAACTGAAACAGAAATCCAATCAGAAAGAGGCTGTGTAAGGAGGCAATGCGATGGAGAAAGAGGGGGCAAGTAAAAGCTGAATCAGAGGGAGAAGCATTGGAGTTCTGGGCATTTAGAATAGTGATCCTCATGGCTAGGATTATTACATCCACGTTTACAGAGTACTAGCAGGTATTGTTGAAGCAGCTGAGAACTACAAAGATAATACAACGTCATGCATATTGCCTTTCCGTGTTCTGGGTCTAGTAGGCAAAAAGACACACATAGTTTCCTTATAATAACATAACACAAAGCTTAGAAGTATACACTGAGTAGGTGTAGCAACACAAAAGGGTACAATATCGCCTGGGGTTTCAAGAAAAATATTTATGACTGAATGTTAAAAAGTGAGTAGAAATGAGTCAGATGAAGAATGAATAGGAGGTTATTCTAGATAAATAGAACAGCATGCGCAATGTGGTGTGTTGTAGAACTACAGGCAACTCAGTATTTGTCAGACATTAGCTTAACAGTAAAGAAAGAAAGGGAATGGAGGGAACAACAGGCCAAGTCATGGAAGGCTTGTATGTCACATTGCTAGGCTTTGACTCCTGACATTTGAAGGCGATCAATAAGGCAAAGTTGCATTTTTACAATTTAATCAAAGGTAAAGATATTTGAGTAATCAGGAGGCAGTCAGACCAGTCAGGAGGTTATAGTAATATAGTAACTATATTACTACTATAGTAATATAGTAATAAATGAGAGCAGCTGAAGGTCTGGACTACGGGAATAATAGCAGGACTAGACAGGAAGGGGCGCATGTGAGATAGATTTAGGCGGTAAAGATAGCAATTATTAACCAAATTGGTTAGCGGTTTAATGATGAACTTGAGGGGAAGGAAACAAATAACTGTATCTGAGTGGCACTGAGAAAGGAAGGGCTAAATAGATCCCTTAGGATGTGTGGGAATTCATTTTAGTGGGTAGGCTGTTACACCGCATTAAAAACAGCCAAAATTTTCAGTGACCTAATGGCAACTGTATTTCTTGCTCATGGTACATATCCTGTGGACTGTGATGTATCTCTGCTCCACACAAGCACTCAGGAATCCAGACTGCCACAGGTGCCACCATTCTGTTCCTGCAGCAACTGAGTCATGTCACGACAGCAGAGGAACGATAGCATAGAGAAATGTATGTAGACATTCCTATCTCAGCTAAGAAGTAACAAAATTTTCCTCTGCTCCCATTTCTTTGGTCAGAACCAGTGACACACCCCTATCCAACTTATAATTTACACAGAGCCTGATAAATGTAATCTTCAGTATGCCCAGAAGGAAAGGAGACCCAAACATTGATGACAACTAGTGAATTGTTATGAAACTTAAAGTAATGTGAATGTTCTCGTGTGAAGCTATGTAGCATAAGACAGGCTAAACATGGCCATAGGAAAACATTCAGAGCATACTTTGTAATAATTTGCTCTGTGCCAGGCCCTATGGTAACCCTGCATATATTAAAATAATTTAGTTATTTAATCCTCTCAACCTTTCAAGAATACAATAAACTCTTAATGACAGTTTGAATTTTAAACTTCGAAAATAACTTTCAAGTAATCATTGTATAACAAACCCTTTATTTTGCAGATGAAAAACTGATATCAAGAAGAGTAAAATGAAAAGGTACATACTTCCAGTTATAAAATAAATACGTCATGGGGAAGTAATGTACAGCATTGTGACTATAGTTAGTACTGTATTGCATATTTGGAAGTTGCTAAGAGAGTGGATCTGAAAAGTTCTCATCACAAGGAAAAAATGTAATTACATATGGTGACAGATGTTAAGTTGGCTTACTGTGGTGATCATTTTACAATATATACAAATATTAAATCATTATGTTGTACACCTGAAACTAATATAATGTTGTATCTCAATTAGACCTAAAAAAAAAGATGCCGATGGGCTGACAGACAAAAGTGACCATCATATGAGCAGGAGACCCAGGAATTTTTATTTATTACAGAGACTCATACAATAAAACGACAAAGTAAATAAACTAACAAGAAAAAAAAGAAGAGTGGAATAATGAATTTCAGATAACATAAAAAATGAGCCTCAGAGATAAGAATCAAACTCAGACTGGATGCTAAATCCAAAGGGCTTTCTTCCATCCCACTATTCCTCACGTTCCATGATTTGGATCTCAAAGATCACAGAAAGTTCTGTGACATTTCATACAGCTGGGCAAAATTACTGGTACAAACCTCTCGGTAAAGGGTGAGTATAAAGCCATGATTAAATTATATTTTATTCAGTTTTGATGTAATCTCTGTGGCATACTCAAGAAGACATGGCTGGTCATGCAGGCTTTATTAATATCCCAAATGACAATGCTTTTATTTGTATTGAAAACCTTAAGGTTTGGTGGGGTGAGGAAAGGGTGCAGGTTTTCCCTTACTAACCTCATAAATGCTTATCGACAAAGTCTCTATCGTTATGATTTGCAGTGATATTTCACACTGTCACACCACATTCTGACAGGAGGGAGATATAGCACTGCTCTGGCCAATTCTCACGGCCTACTGTATTCATTTAACCTAAGAATTGCCACATCGTGGCACTAACTTCCTGACTCAAAATTATAAACAAAATTGCAAAAGAGAAATAAATTGTAATTACTAAATAGTAAAGGAGATTAACTGTATTATTTAAACTGGCACTTTGGTTAAGATACATAATCACTATGCCAGTAGAGTTAATGCAAGTTAGTTTACTTTCTGGTTGCAGAATTTAACAAATACTATATTAAAGTCTACAGGCAAGAGTGAGATGTAATTCACCAGTGGTTATAAAGTAGATAATACCCCCCAAAAAGAGATATGTTATAAAATTAGATACAAAGAGCTTTTATGAATAAAAAGAAAATGTTTTTAGAAAAGCATGAGTGAAAGTTTGACTCTTTCTCCAAACGTTGGTGCTTACCTCTGAGCAGTGTGCAAAAGCTATTTAAAAGTACAGGGTAAAGTACAAAATAAACTCATCATGTTCTTGGAGACTCTACTTTAATAAAAAATTTAATGATTTAACTAGTACATCTATATTATTATAAGCATGGATATATTATAGGGTAGAATCAAAGCTTGCATGACTTTTTATGATACAGCAGAAACTAATGGAAACAGGTCACTTAAGTCTTCTCTGAGGATATGCGTCAGATCCTTCTGCTGTTAATGGTAGGATAGCAATAAACTCTGAGAAACAGATGGAGGGAAATTTGCAAATTGGAGCAACACAAGTTTGTGATTTTATCATGTCTTTGGACTTCAGAATAAAGGACTGAAATTATCCTTCAGCAGGTAAAGAAGTAGGAAAAAGCCAAGAATTACCTTCCTTTGAACATGAACTGGACAGTAATATGGATAAATGATGACAGGTTACATTCAGTTACAAAGTTGGCAGAGCATCTAAGAATCTTCCATTTTTATATGAGAGGACAGAGAGTTGGCTGAGCCCTAGGCTACAATACTCTGAAGATACCGGACGTGAGGAGGATTTTATCCTGCCTACTCTTACAGAATCTATGTCCTCCATTCCTCTTGGCATACATTCGAACAGTACACTGAAACTGTGAAATAGAGAGACAGATTTAATAATCATTCCACTTAGTAAGTACAGCTGGGGCAGGTAATTAAACAGGTTTTCTCTTGCCAGCAGGCCTAAAGCAATATAGCTCGGCATCTCGGTCACACCTCTGGACTGAGATGGAGCTAATGTTAAACAGGCCTTCGCCAGACAGCTCCATGTCAGCATCGCTGTTCTTAGCAAGTAGAAGTTATTAAAGGGTCTAGTCAGGCTGCCAGAGGCCCGCCAAACCATCAGTCTTAGAAATGTTGAAAATAAAGGCTGAAAAATGTAAAGGGACCAGAATAATTGAAAAATTATTATAATCGAAGTGGTTGATATCTAATAAAATATGCTCATTGTGATTCTTTAATATTGTCATGATATGAATAACAATTCAAACATTGGTAATATAATTTCAAAATTTTAAAATCTATAGTCCTTTGCGTTGTGACAGTACAGTATTTAATTGAGGTGAGACATACTAGCCGAATTGTGTGTAGGTTGAATAGGGACAAAACACTCATAGGGAGATGAAAATTGAACTTAGTTAACTAATTTCCCTTTGTTGCAAAGGATTTTTTGCTTGGTTGAGGATGGAAAGTCAAAACAACTTAAATATTTTTCATTTAAAAAATATATCAGTGATATCTATGGCTCCATTAATGGTGTTTCCTTTGTTGTTTCTTTTGTATACATATATTGCTACATAACAAACTACTCCAAAACTTAGTGTATTAAAATAGCAAACACTGTATTATACCTCAAAATTTTGGGGGTTGGGAATTTGGGCAGCGGTTAGCTAGGTAATGCCTCTGCCCCACAATGTGTTGACTTGGATTATTTAGTGGTATTTCCTTGGATTACTCGGATTACTTAGCTGATGGCTAGTCTGTTTTTGGGAGTAGAACACAGCTAGTGCTGTGGTGGGGACAAGTGTGTTTGGGCACAGCTGTGTCTTTTGCTCTCACCATGGAGATTTAGGGCGTCTTTACAATCAATGGTCCTACCAGTGACGCCCAGGCAGCATGTACTGAGTAATAACCACTGGAGTTGATGTATGCTGCAGGTCCAGTGATTGCTAATCTTCATGTCCTAATTTCAACAGGGTGTCAAAACTATAAATATTCTTCACATATAAAACATACATTCCAACAAATGTTTTTGGAGAGCTTGGTGACATTTAAATCTTCTTCCACTGTGTGGAAAGGCATCAAATCTAAGTACAAGTAACTGGATTTGATGCCTTCACTGGAGTCTGTGGTTCTACTTTTAAGTAGATGGGTATGATGGTGGCGGTGGGAAGTGGAGAAGGGGCTTGCTTGGGGAAAACTTTTCAATGAATTCCCAATCTTATTTGTGTTTTGCCAGCTTGGTTTTTTGGAGGGAGGTAGAAACAGTGATTGGTTTGTAAATACAGTGACTTAAATAGTGTTGTACCTTTGACATTAAAATATGCTTCTATTATTTTCTTTACTGTCTTTTAAAATATATTTTAAAAAAGTCTCATTAATACCGTGTTTCCCTGAAAATAAGACCTAGCCGGACAATCAGCTCTAATGCGTCTTTTGGAGCAAAAATTAATGTAAGTCCTGGTATTGTATTGTGTTGTGATGTATTCTATTCTATTCTATTCTATTCTATTCTATTCTATTCTATTCTATTCTATTCTATTCTATTATTATTATTATGTTATATTATACCGGGTATTATAGTAAAATAATACTGGGTCTTATGTTAATTTTTGCTTCAAAACACACATTAGAGCTGACTGTCTGGCTAGGTCTTATTTTCAGGGAAACACGGTAGGAACTCAAATTGCATGATTTATGCTAAATGTAAAACATTTGGGTAGCTGTGTGATATGAGATAATCTACAATTTAAACTAGACAACACTGCAGAAATATACAGAATTGCAATTGTTGCCTGGATACTTAAAAATAGAATAAAGGTACAACTCTAAATCTATTACCTAGATTTAACAGGAAGCTAAGTTTCAGAGATATTCACACAATATTGAAAATTTATATTTTAAAATTTTAATTATTTTACTAGACAATCTTTTGTACATGGCCAAACATTTATAAAATATATTAAATATAAGTTATAGAGCAAAGATCTCTAACACACAGACAGCCAATATTAGCAGTTTTTTTATGTGTAAATAAGCAAATATGACTATGTATTCTCATTTTCCTATTTTCATAAAAAAGTGGTATTCGATACATGCTATTCTAGACCTTGTTTTTGCATTTAATAAATCTTTCCATATGCACACATTAAGAGCTTTTTAATTTTTTACATTCACATAGTATTGCATCATATGGATGCATTATAATTTAAACAGCTCTCTAGTGATGAACACTTATTTTTTAAAATACATTTTTTTCCATGTAATTAATAACCTATTATTTATATTACTTAAAACACAAGTATATCCACGTTAAGCTTTACAGAAGGGAAATCACTGGGTCAAAATACATATGCATTTCTAATTTTCATAGATATTATCTAATTGCTCCTGATAAAAGCTGCAAATACGAATATATACTGACTCTAGAAATATATGAGACTGGCTTCCACACAGCCTGACCAAGAGGGTCAAAGGAAATTTTATTCTTCTTTCCAAGTGAAAGGTTAAAAAAGTAGCATTTCTGTATCATTAATGTGCATTTCTTTTAGTCTCACTGAATTCATTCATTGCTTTTTATATTTTAAAGAACATTTGCTTTCCTGTGAACAGTATGATCACATTCTTTCACCAAAGATCTATTGGGTTATTATTCTTTTTCTTATTTATATTTCTTATTCATATTCATTAATATTAGCATTTAAGGAACTTTATGTTAAAGTTGAGGCATTTTTGACCTGATTTAGCAAACATTGTTTCTTCATTTATTAGGCCTTTGGCAACATAATTTTTTTGGCTCTGCAGAAGTTCTTTACATCTTTTCATTAGTGACTTCTGGATTTTGAGTTATACTTAAAAAGGTTTTTGTCTCTCCAATTTTATCAAGTAATTCCCCCAGTATTTTTCTGGTGCGTTTATGTATTATTTAAGCATTGTTCTGTTTGGAATTTATCTTGATGCCTGGTGTGAAGTACAGCTTACTTTTCATTAGTTATTCCAATGGCATTTTTTTAGTAGTTCATCTTTTCCCTACTAATTTGATATACTAACTTTATCATCTTTCAAATTTATATATATATATTTGTATAAACTTTGGATACTGTATTCTGAGACATTGATCTGTCTGAGCCAATACCTCACTGTTTTAATATTAAAGCTTTATTAATATTTGTTATAAGTATATCATAAATAATTTTTTGATAAGACTGGTCCTTCATGTAGTCTTCCTTATTCTTTTTCAGAGTATTGCTAGAAATTTTTCTATTTAAACATGATGATTAATTATGTTATGATTAGTTATTATTAGTTAGTCTAACTAACACTTATTTTTATTTAGGTTGTATCAAATTAATAGAATAACGTAGAGAGAATTAAAATCTCTATAAAGACATTGAGCATTTCTATCCAATGACATAGTATGTTGTTACATTTGGTCATGTCCTTCAGTTCTGGTTTAAATTCTTCTTCAAAGAAATCTTTTCATCTTTGAGATTGTTATTTCCTGTTCAAACTTGGTAGGGTATATAGAGTCATTTTTCTCGTGCTGTATTTTCTAACTGGTTGTTATTTGCATATATGAAAGCTGTTTTTCAAATGTTTTTTTATCATCTATAGTGGCGATTTATATTACTTGTATTAATAGTTGTCTTAGTGTTGAATCATTACACATACAATAAAACTTAGTTATGCTAAAATTATCTTTTAATTTTGTGGTATTTTCTTGAGTATTTTATTTAAGATTTTTGCATCAATATAAGTGATACTGTTCGACAGTCTGTTTTTAAAGTACAGTTTTAATAAGACTTTAGTATCAATGTCATATTCTTTTTATAAACTTGCTTTCTCTTTTATGCCTGGAGCAGTTTAAAAGCATTTCAATAGTCTGATTGTTAAATATTTGTTGGAATTCTCCTGTGAAACCCTTTGATCCTAGTGCTGTTTAGGAGGATTTATCTTTGACCATTTTTGTCTCAATTGTTTTATGAAAATTAACCTTTTCTGATTTTCTGCATTTCAACATCAGTTTTGACAAATTATTTATTCTTAGGAAAAGTATCTATGTTATCTACGTTTCAAATTTATTTTCATATAATTAACATAGCACTGATTAATATTATCCACTTTCTTCTATTTCTGTGATTTTTTCTTTATTATAACTTCTTATTATATGCTTTTTTTCAACTAATCTTGATTAACTAGTGAATTTTGTTTAATTGTTTACTTTTTTCTTCAAAGAAGCAGTTTTTAGATTGATTATTTTTGCTGTTTACATATTTTTCTCATTAAATTTTACTTTTGTTTTTATTGATTCTTCCCTTATGCTTGCTTTCAATTTATTTCTAAACTTCTAACGGAATCAGTGACTTAATACATTCTTTTTAACTGAGAAAAGCATTTATGGCTGTGCATTTTTCTCTAAACAGTATTTACCTATATTCCACATACTTAGATATGGATAATTTTCTGTTATGTGTGTTTTTTGAAAGTTTTACAGTTTTGATTAGTGTTTAGAGTTAATATTTTTTCTACATCTAGGTTTATAGATTCATACATTTACTTGTGTTGTTAATTTCTAATTTTATTGCATTTTTAGCAGAGAATATTGTTTCTACCACCTGTGATGGTTAATTTTATATATCAATTTGACTGGGTCATGGATTGCCTACATATGTAGTCAAACATCATTCTAGATGTTTCTGTTAGTGTTTTAGATGACATTAAGGTTTAAATCCTTAGACTATGAGTAAAGTTGATTGCCCTTCATAATGTGAGTGGGTTTTATCCAGTCACTCAACCAGCTAAAGGCCTGAATAGAACAAAAAGACTCGCCACTACCCAAAGAGAGAATGCTTTAGCAGACTGCCTTTAATCTTCTACAACATCAGGCCCCTCCTGGTTCTGCAGCCCACTGCCATTGGACATGAACTAGAATATTAGCTTTCCTGGGTATCCAGTCTGTTAGCCGAATCTGTAGGTTTTAGGTTTTGGACTTGCCAGCCTCCAAAAATCAATTCCTTATAATCAATCAATCATTTTCTCTCTCCATATGTATATAAATATAAATCCTATTGGTGGTGTTTCCTTGTAGAATCTTAATACACCATTCAACATTTTAGTCTATATTCCCCTATTATTATTTTGTTTGCTCGATATTTTTAGTTTCAAAAGGAGTTGATTTGAACAATATTTTCTGAACTTGTTTTTAGAGTTTTATAACTTCATGACACCTGCACTGACTATAAAATTTATAAATGGTCTTTCTTTTTAATTTTTCATTATCTTATGTGTTTTCCTTGGTTTTGGCATTGAGTATTACTGGGTGGAAATCTGAAGCCAGCTTTATTTTTTCCTCTTATAAATAACTAGTGATAGACTCTTAGTCGCTTTATAGTTAAACTCTAGTAACTTTATTAACATATGTCTGACTGTTGAGCATCCTACTCAGTTTGCTTTGACATATGTCTTTTTAATATGTAAATACAAAGGGCATTACCACTTATTAGTTGAGAATTGATATAACTTAACTTCTATACATTTCAGTTTCCTCATCTGTATAATAGGAACAATAATTGGATTTGCTTTAGAAGGTTGTTATGAGATTGAATTAACATTTAAACAATGCTTAATACTGTGCTTGATACGTAGTAAATGATATTGCTTACTTAATAAATAATAAACAAAAACAAATTTCTGTCAGATAATTTTCTTAATTTTATGTATTCAAATGTTATTTGAATTTTCTTCTTAGAGAATTTCAGTGATGTGCCTATTAGATGTCATTTGCCTGTCTTCTAAATCTACTGTTTTTGCTCAAATCCTTAAAAAAAAAAATACCGATTACTGAGGTATATTTGAGGTATACCGATTACTGAGGTATACCGATTACTGAGGTGATTACTGAGGTATATTGTTTGGTGTAAGTGCAGAGTTTTGGCAAATGTACACAAATGTACAATGACTAGAGTCAAATTTTAGAACACTTCCATGGGCTTCAAAACTTCCCTCAGGATGCTTGAGGTCAAATCCTGCCCCACCCTGGCCCCAGGCAATCTCTGATCTATGTTGTTGTTGCTATAGTTTTACCTTTTCTAGAATTTCATGTAAATGAAATCACATTGTATATAGGTTTTATATCTGGCTTCTTTCATCTGTATTGTGTGTATAGTTTTTTCTTTCTTTCATTGTATGGATATACCACATTTTGTTTATTTTAATCTGCATAAACAGTTAATTTCCATTACTTTTTGTTTGCTTTGCTTATTTCTATTTTATACTCCTGTGTTTCTTAATGGGTTTCCTGTGGTGTTTCTTCCCTTTTGTGCTTTTTCAGATTTCATCTTTCTATACATGATGTTTCTTTCTCACTGTATTTTTTTTTTACTTTTTCCTGTCCTCCACCAGTTCTTATTGCATCTTTCCCTACTATCCCCCTGTCTCTGCACTAAGTTCTTAAATTTGTCTTTTTTGAATTTCTTCTATAGAGTGATGATTTAGTTCAGTTTTCTTAATTTTTAGTGATATGCTTAGCCATGCTCTTTATTTGTTCTGTGGAAACACTTTCTGAAGAATGTACATTGATTCATTCAATCATTCACACATTTAACAAATATATTTTGAATTCATACACTGTAGCAGGCACTGAGACTATAGCTGTAAATAAACCAATAAAATAATATATATATGTATATGACATATTATATGACATATTATATGTATATATGTATATGCATATATGTATATGACATATTATATATATACATATATATGTATATATATGTGTGTGTGTGTGTGTGTGTGTGTGTATATATATATATATATATATATATATATATATAATATGTCAGATTGTAAATTGTGTTATGCAGGGAGATATAACTCAGAGAAGAGGAATAAAGAATGTTGATGTGTTGATGTGTTGGTCACAATTTTAAATAATGTGACCTGTAACAATCAATCTTGGGAGGTGACAGTTGATTAAAATGTGAAGGAATCAAAGAGTGAGCCCTGTACCTATCCAGGAAGAATATGTCAGGCACAATAAATAGCAAGATAAAAGGCTTTGAGCAATGACTGTGTCTAGAATATTCTAGGAACATAAAGAAGACTAGGGAACAAAGTTTAGAAGTCAAAAGTAATTGGAAGTAAGATCATACAGGGCCTTGTAGGCTTTTTGAAAATTTAGCTTTTTTTCTTGAGTTAGAGGGAGAGGGAACCCTAGAATATATGGAGTGGAAGACGGAGAATCTGAGTATTTTTAATCTTCAGTTACTTTGGTGACCTTTACTATATTTTTATAGTATTTATATATTGAGGTTGTTCCATATTCTTTTTTAGTACCTATCACTGTATAAGTTCGATTTTCCTAAACTAGATAGTTGTAGATGGTTCCAGTGGAAGTGGGGTGTGAGAGGATCCTAGGCAATATTCCAGACTTTACAACTTAGAAGATCTCTTCCTGCTGCCACAGAGACAGACTGCCTCCTACAAACGTGGCTCCTTTGTGTATCTTCGCATACTCCACGACATCCCGCATCTCTGTTTCTCTTTTGCAAGCCTGGTCCAGAGGTTATGTTCCCTCCTGTTTAAGAGATGTAGTTTTTTCACTTCTCAGTGATCCCCTCACCCTTGTTGATTCTGTCAGAGAACTGCCCTGCTAGGGCCTCGTGAGCTCTCTTCCTTCTTATCTAAATTTGGTCTTTATGCTTTCTATTCATTTCATTTAAGCTCCTTTTGACAACCCTCACATGTATGATGAAGGCAGCTTATTATAGCAGCCTCTTAATTTCTCTGACAATTGAGGTAACAGGGTGATGTTCCTTTTCCTTGATTGGTGTGACTTTTCAGGAAGACAAGGAGAAAGATCCTTACTTAGATAGTGTGATGGTTAATTTTATGTGTCAACTTGGCTTGGCTATGGTGCCAGTTGGTTGGTCAAATACCAGTCTACAGATGTTGTGAAGATATTTTTTAGATGTGATTAACATTTATTAATTCAATGGACTTTGAATAAAGCAGATTGCCCTCCATAATATGTGTTGGTCTCATCCAATCAGTTAAAAGCCTTAAAAGAAAAGACAGTTTCTCTGAAGAGGAAGATATTCTGCAATTCAGATTGCCATCAGACTCAAGACTGCAACATCAACCTGTCAGAATTTCTAGCCTGCTGGACATCCTGCAAATGCCAAAATTGCCAGCCCCTTGATTGTGTAACCCGATTCCTTAAAATAAATCTCTCTCTCTCTCTCTCTCTCTCTCTCTCTCTCTCTCTCTCTCTCTCTCTTTCTCTCTCTGTATATATATGCCTTATTCATTCTGTTTCTCTGGAGAACCCTGACTAATACAGGTAGCCATGTTTGTAAAGAAGATTCAATAACTAAGTTGATGCAAATATTGGGAAATTTTTTTCAGAGATACTTCATTTAATAATATTTTGTATTTATTCAGCATTTCTATAAATTTAAGGTTTTCAAAGATGTATTTATTATCACACATATTTTCATGGGACATTTTTGGGAATAGTACTTTAACAATGTGGGGCATTTCTGTATTTTATCTTTACTCTTACTATAGTGTTTAGAAAGTGTGGTATTAAAACAGAAGGGTCAGGAACTAAAAGTTTAAGGGGTTATCATTTGGGAAGACTATGTCTGTTAGCCATCGATGAATGACAGAGTTTGTAGATCACAGAATGAAGATGGAATTCATGTTATCTTTCAGTAGAGATAGAAACACTCTAAATCTCTTTCCTACTCATGAACATACCTATTATTTTGTAAGCCATTCTTCAACTACAATATGCATTTGTAACCAAAAATATAGCAAACAGATATAGTTTTAAAATAATAATATTAAGTGTAATAGATACATAATGATGTCATATATTCTAGATATCAATTTCTTAGGCATTCAGGCTAGGGTCTTTAGAGCAGACTGTGGACCTTAAATTTAAATCTGGGTTTAGAAAAGTCCAAGGGTCATAGAAAATATCTAAACCTTAATCATTAAAAATATAATTAGAGTATACATCTTTTTTAGTATCATTGTTTTGTGTGATTTTATATGCATGTTATAAATATAGACTATAACAGTATTCTAAATAAATGTAACATGTAAAACTACAAACAGTCACTTTTTAAAACATAGCTTGGACGACTATAGCTTAAGAGAATTATCTCTTATAGCATCCAATGTGAGATACAATGAGTATTGTACAGTTAACTCTATTGCAATGCATTTATTCATAGCATCCATGAGTAATTTATATTTTGCCAAGGATCTGTACAATCAGAATTACCAGATAATTATCAACTATCAAAATTACTCCCCAGGCTTGCTCTTTGAGAGAAAGAACCCTTTGTTAAATATTTCCAAAGGACACACTGCTTTGGGAAATTTCATATTCTTGAATCTCCGCTACGTTTTATAACTGCTAATGGACAAATTATTTGCATAAGTGCTAGGTTGCCTTACATTTTCATTGTATTTATTCATAAAATTCTCGGTGGTCATAAAGAAAGTATATAGTCCCCTAACTTAATGATTGACTAGTTAAGGCATTATACCTGAGGTCTCTGAATATGACATACTTGAGCATGAAAAAGTGTTAGATATCAGTTTCTTACTTGATAGAATGTTGTAAAACCTTTAGAATCAAAAATACTCACCACACAGATGACACTTATGGACTATGGTTCATTCACACACAAAGGGCATCCTATAAAAAAGATAAAGAATCAGAGGGAATAAGCATAAATTACCCTATCCGTGATTAAATAAAACATCCAGGTATTACACTAAAGTTTGTAATATGCTGGAACGAGTTTCAAAGGTGACTTTGCTGTATACTGTATGAGATTTACCAAAGATTTTCTAGTCTTTTGTTCTCAAACTCATGCCAGAGGAATTCTTGTGAAAGTCCTTAAATAAATGAGAGAGTCTCCATTTAGACAAAAACAAATTCCTCAAGATGTTCTTCTAATTGAGATCCATGAGCCAGAAAGTCTGTCAATATGTAAATGTGCTATAAAGAAAATATTGTGGATTTCAGTATTAATTTCTGGCCTAACTTAAGTGTGTAGCCAATAAAATGTTTTACTTTTGTCAGCTGTGCCCTGGACCTTATTTTATGTGTTCCAGGTTGTCTTGTCCCTAGATGTCTTGCTCAGGTATCTCGTCTTGCTTCAGAGAAGATAGTACTGGTTTTTCAATAGTGTTTATGTTTTATGTTTGAGAGCTAGAGGCTCTCAAACCTAGTAGATCCAAATTTACTAGAAAGTATTTTAACAGTGGCAAGACTTCAATCAAGGAGATTCTCATTTATTAGTGGAGTGGGCATGCATTGGAAAATGGGCACAGCTAATTGTTATTATAACCACTGGCTTATGCTTATCTCATAGTTCAGTCTCTAACTATCAAATCCATTAATTACCTCCAATGGCACGAAAATTATCTGAAAAATATGGGCTGGCTGTTTTATTCCAAGAACGGCTAGACAACACCATGGTGTCCTCTCTGAGTTTCTCCGAGACTTGTTCTTCAGTATTGTTCAGCATCATGACATACTCACTTGCTATGCTAATAAACAACTCCCTACTAACCTTCCTATCACTGCCATCCCTCTACCTCACAGCAGTGTCTCAGCATGTTTACTACTTAATCACTTCATGCCCCAAAACACATGGGCTGCACTGAATGAGGCATGTAAACAAATGATAGAGCTCTACTTGATTATCATTCACAACAGTAGCCCAATACATGATTTTTCTAATTATCTCCCCTGTGGTGGACATTAGCCCCTGTTTGGTTTTCAATTATAACATCTATATGTCTTAGTCCCCAAACATTCCTAAGGGATGTACTGTTTGAATAACCATAGAGTAAAGTTCCAGGAAAGCTAATCCTTTTCATGACTTCCTTTTTTCTTTATCATTAGTTGCACTATTGTTAAGAAAGGGGCTAAAGGAACAAGCACGTTAATTTTTCAGTCAAATGATTTTCAGAATTTTCTTCATATAACAAAAAGTAAATGCCATATTAGTTTTTTTAATGTATTTTTTAGATATGCAACCATCATTCTTTTTCACCAAAGGAATGTTCTAAATGAGCTTGCTTATTTTCTGTAGTCATTCAAATTATAATATTTTTGAAGTTTTATTTGTTGAGTGACTGTTTTAGGTACATCATTCCTTAGGATCTGAATGAGACTTGATTATAATCACATTATGTTTCAAGATATTGGTGTTATTGATGCTCTTTCAGGAGGTCTTCAATTAAAGGTTGGTCAATATGTATTTTGCATTTTTACAGACAATACTTATGTCATTTTTACTATTACTTCAATTTTCATGACAAAGTCATATAGGAGAAAATGGTTTCTTCAAAAATGTTAAATTTGGCAAAATATTAATATTTTCCTCATGTTCTCTGTCCCAAAAGGAGATACTACGGAGTCATTTTGTTTGAGTGTCAAGTTTTATTGATGACCTTGGTCAGATTCACTTATACTTTGCATGTGTCATTAATAGGGAGCTGCTTCCTTGCTTGTATGAATGTTTGATTTCTTTTTCTAGTTAAACAGTGATCCAAATGCACAATCTAATGTTTGGGATACTCATGTGAATTTATGACCATCATGCAGATGCTGGGCTTTCAGAAATAAAATTGAATAGATCATATTTCTCTATAAATGTAGGTTTTGCAGAGGAGCTAGATCTAATATTGATAATCTCTTTATTTAACTGTTTCAAAATGCCATATGTGACTGAAAGAAACAGAATGGAAATAACTGTTTATAACAAACAGAACAGAAAACGAAAGTGAGGTATGCAGAGCATCTCACTGAAGTGAGTATTCAGATGAATACTATAGTACAGCAGTGAGGGCAGAGACTAGCAGGTTGAAAAAAGGGAGTGGAGCGCACCTAAATGTAGGATGAGGAAATTAAAATGGGAAAAATATAACGGCTATTTTCAGATGCTCAGCATCTCCCAGAAAGGATAACTTGAAGACTAAATTAAACTAACTTAAAATCAGGGAAAATGCCTGCTGATTTATTTCCCGATTTTGTATGGAACAAAGTACATCTACTAGGTCTCATTTTCCCAGTAGCTGCCACGTCACATCTGTATTATTGCAGAAACAATGACTCAAGGTATTTCAAAAGTTCAATTTAAGAGACTTTACATATTTTAAAATGGATGCTGATTTTGCATTTTCCTTAGTCTGTAGTCATTCATTTATCCCACATGGTCTTTGAAAGGGAAAGGGAAAGTGCTATGGACTGAATTGTTTCCTGAAATTTCTGTGTCGAAGCCCTGACCCCTAATGTGACTGTATTTAGAGTTTTTAGGAGGTAATTAAAGGTAGGATTCTAATCAGATGGGATTGGTGGCCTTATAAGAAGAAGAGAGAGTGACCTCTCTTTTTCTCTGCCATGTGAGAACATTGAGAACATGGCTGTCTGCAAGCCAAAAAGAGAACCTTCACCATAAATTGACCATGCTGGCTCCGTGAACTTGGGCTTTCCAGACTCCAGAACTGTAAGAAAATACATTTCTACTTCTTTAACACCTAGTCTATGGTATTTTACTATGGCAGTCTGACCAGACTAAGACAGAAAGCATATTCATTCCAAACACATATCTATGCTCAGATGACAGGATAATTATTTACCATTTCATTTAGCTTCCTCACTGTTTCTAAAATACTTGAATGTTTTAGAAGCCTTGGTGGTGACAGATCCACATAGAGGCTTTCTAAAGACAGTATTCAGTCTGCATTTGCTCACCAAACTGCACTTAATTTGCCAAATATCTTAGAATACAAGGGGTTTCTGTAGTTAAAAACAAACATGCAAAACATAAAAGCCCTGTTTGAAACCTTAACAATCTCAATTAGAGTCAAATCAAGCAACAAGAAAATATTAGCTACAAAATATATAAATACAAGATATCTTTGCATTTCGGTCTATAGAATTTACATTTTCTAGTTAGCCAAATTTTAACTCAAGAACTAGAATGTCTGTATTACTATGTCTGGGATCAGGAAGAGAGACCCAACTTCTACATACTCGTATATTTCTAAGGAAAGGGGGATTTCTTTGAATTAGAATTTGGAAAAAGAATGTTATTATTTACCAAATATATACATATATTTGACATATATGTATATACATATCTCCCAGGAAAAGTATAATTAAGACCAGATTTTAAACCTAGTCTTACAATTCATAATACAATTCATAATAAAGTCAATTATTATCATTCTTAAGCAACCCTAGATATCACAGCAAATGGACAGAAAAAACAATATACAAACTATAAGAAAAGAAACGATATGCTTTTAAATCGTGACATAAAAATAATTTTAAAACAAAAAAAACCCTTTCAAGTTTCATCATATTAGAATTTATTTCCCATGTTTATGTACATTTTTATTCATATATTTTATGTGAATATACCTACTATATACCTGTCACCTTGACAGGTATATAGTCACCTTGACAGATTTTGGGGATAAAAATAATACAAAGATGTTATCCCCACCTTTAAGATTTCTATTTTAATTAAAAAAAGGCCAATCGCTCTGAGATTTTATAAATTGGTAATCTGGACTTTAGACAGCCATGTAGATATTCCTGTGAAGTTCATTCAGTTGCAATTTGCATAATTGGATTCTTTAAATATTATATATTGCCTTTTATAAATATTAGAAAGCAGATACTTCAAATAATGTGTAATAATTATTATTTCTCCACACTCAAACTTAAGACTGTTTCATGAAGGTTTTAACTCTTAGTAACACCAGGAAAAAAATTATACATGTCACTGGAGCAGTACTTTTCCAGTGTGACTACGTTTCTCTGCCTCTAGAGATGATCTTTTCCTGATGGATTCACGAACAGGTGTTAAACACAGAGGGGAATTAGAATGAATGAATAAGCAGGCTCTTGTTCTCCTTTTCACCTCTCTCTCTCTCTCTCTCTCTCTCTCTCTCTCTCTCTCTCTCTCTCTCTCTCTCTCTCTCTGTTTTTTTCCTGTAAATTGGGGGAAGAATTTGTTTTTGTAAGTAGCATTGGAGACTACTTCGTGGTCTTATGTGGTTCATATGTACCATCTAGTTGAACTTCAGCTTTCAACTTCTCTCCTCATTTTTGCTTCTCCTTTTGCTTCTCTACCCAACTCATGTCTTATATTAACCTTTAATAAGGACTGTCCTAGCTTGAAATCAGTTTTTATCATCAGTGTCTTAACATAGCATATATTTTTACAAATGTGTTCTGTTACATTATGATAAAATCATCAACAATATCTAATACTTACTGATTAGGTATTTGTGACATATCTGTTATACTAATTGATTTTATGTGAATATCCGTCCTGTTCTTTCAATCACATTTATCAGACACTTTCATGATTTAAACTATTTTTGCCAAAATCAAGACTATATAACACCTAAATTCAGGAAGACCTAGTATATTTGAGTATTATAGATCTTCAGTGCCCACCTAAACTTTTCTTATCCCATCTTATTATATTCCATAATATAATGGAATATATTATTATGTTTCCATAATTCGCCCAATAGACATAGATCAAATATGTGATGAACAGCTCACCAAAGAGTGCTATTTTCTTAGAGTCCTTGGCCCTTTTTGGGATCTGTTCCTCCACTGTGTGATGTAGCAACACGAGAGGAAATTGTTAGAAAGATGACACACAGATGCCAGATGGGCACTGAATCTTAGATCACAAGTTCCCGATTGTTTTGATCACTTGGTTTATCTTTTGTAGACTTGGATTGGAAAACATTTCATCTTTGTAAAGTTGGTATTGAAGAAAAGGACTTGGGAAATAGATGTCCCAGGTTTTGGTCTTCCCTTTGGAATTATCTTCATGATATTGTGAAACTCAGTTCATCTCTCTGCTTCTTCATCTGTCATTAGTGCTTCTAGACTATATTAATATTAAGCTGTACTTCCTTGACTCTTTCCTTCTTTCCATTATTCAAGAGCAGTTACAAAGAACCAAGCTTCATAGTTCAGTTTAAGGTTTACAGCAATTTACAGAGACTTGTTCAGTGCTCTGTGTGGAAGTAGTCAACTGGTAGAGCATTGTTCATTTCGTTCCCCAGTTGGCAAGGCATTGCTACTATACACAACCTGAAAGAATTTGCTAGAAATAACATCCTAGGTATCAGATGTAAAATAAAAGATGTTGGGAGTTCAGACATTTCTTATGGTCTTTCTTATGGTTGATTGTAGAGTAAATACTGGGTTGTCTTTCTCCATATGAATTATTAGAACTCTGTTTTCATTTTTACTGTTTGACTCCCTCAATCAAATTAACCACAATATCTGTATGAAAGGTCACACTAAGGATCTTTGATAGTATTTAAATCACCTTTATTTAGCTTTTGGTTTTCTTGCTTATATTCAATATAGAGATAACTGGGTTCTGGAGAGAGAATTTGTCTATATTTTTTATAGGCTAGAATTTACTTCATTGTTTTTCTTCCTTTATATTAGAAAATTACAAAGAACAGACCACAGTGGGCAGTTCTCGTTTCTTTGATATTTCAAATTCAAAATTAAGGTGACAAGAAAATTACTTTGTGTGTATATTTTAATGTTACTACACAATTAATGCATCCTAGTGAAAAGGAATATAAAACATGTATATTAGAATATTCAATGAACTCTCTCCTTATAAAACCCAAGCTCTCAATAATTATTTTCTTTGTGAAAGAGAAAAAAAAGGAATCCAAGCATTACTACTATTGAATTATAAAACAACAAACTATCTCTTTCTCTGTGGCTTTCATCCATATAATTTACAGTACAAATGCAATTTTTGGTACACAAATGCTTCTATATTGAGAGCTCTGTGGAAAATAGAATGTCTAGTTCCAATTTTCTTGCCAAACAAAGAAAACAAAATCCTACCCCATCTTCTGTATTATGTGAGTGCCAATAACGCCTCTTTGATGGTAGCTTTGTGCTGTATTGTGTTTTTTGCTTTTAATTAAGATATATTGGGTAAAATAGTGCTTCATTGTATTTTACAAAATACGGAAGCATTGGCTAATTACAGCCTTCAATGGGATTCAGTATAGACCTCATGTTACTGTCTCATGCCCATTTTTTTAGTGTTTAGCAGTGTTCTGATATTATGTTTTCTCCTGGGGTTTTCTTTTTGCTTCTCTTCATCCAAATGAAAAGCAATAACCCCTACTTAAAATGTTAATTAAATGGCTACCTCACTTGTTATAAAGTTTTTATTTAAAAATATTCTTACATTTTGAATGCCAAAATTCAATTTTGACCCATATAGCCATTTCACACTTGTTTTTAGAGGGCACGATTTTCACAGAAGGCAAAATTCAAAGTTAGCAGAAAGCAGGTTGGGAGGCAGACAAAAATGGGATAAATATCACCCTCACCTTTATTTAAATTTGATTAACCTTTTTAATTTAGTCATTAAGTTTTATTGAAAATGAACCAAATATAGTCATTAGTTGTGTAAAGAGAATGGAACCAATTTAGACATTAAATTAAAGGGTAAAATATCTAGAACTTCTAGGTAAAGACAAACTAGGAGGTTACTTATTGCAAACAAACTTTAAGGTAAAAAAATATTACCCATATTGAAATTTACCCAGATGGCAACCTATTTGACTTTGCAATAATATGATAAAACTCAAATAATGCCTAGTATACAAGTATATCTTTTCAAGATACTGATTAAATATTTGTTAGTTGACATGAAAAATTATTATAGCTAATATTCCATTGGGGTTTCCTTGATTCTTGAGCATGGAGTATGGTTGGGATGAGGGTGAGAGGATCAATAAGACAACTTTATTTCCTTTTATATGATCTCAATGAAATACCTTCTTTTATAAATATGATGAAAACTGTGTTGCAGGAAAAATGCCCATTGAGCCAAAAGAAAGATTTAGTTTACATTTTAAAAGGAATGGTATCAGTAACTGTGACAGGTTCTGTTTTATGTTCTGTCTCTGACCCTTTTTCTAGTTGCCTGCAATTTATTTTGTTGTGAATATTCTGCAAACATTATTAGTGTCCATATAAGTATCTAATCTTTTGTTGAACTGCATTGGATTAAAATGGTAATTGTAATTGCTGTAATTGCCCTTTTCATTCTGTATGCTAAATACAATGGAGTCTACTAAATCTTTGCCTGAAAATGCATAATGTTTGGTCATATATATTGAAAGTTGGTTTTTCCAACAGCCATTATAGAGATATGCAAATCTATATGTTATGGAGGGCTTAGTGTGTGTACTTACTTGGATCATCTCATTAAATTCTTATAACTACCCAATGATATCATATGGATACAACTGACTTCTCATTCTGTTCCAGGAATACTACGTGCTTTCTTATCCAACTTCATGTTTAATATATACATCACCTCCTCCTCTCCTAGGAAGTAGGAGTTTAACAAATGAATAAACAAAAGCTTTGAAACTAGTATATGGTTAATAGGGTTCCAAATCCATGCAGCTTGATTCCAGAGACTGTCATCTCAGGCAGTATATGATACTGCCATCCTTATGGCTAATGTTTTACTTAAGAGAGTGGCAGGCTGATCTTGTAGCACTCTTCCTGGAGATTTCTGCAAAGTCAACAGTGATGCATGAAAGTGCTCATGTTCATATATAATCTGATACAACATGGGATCACAATATTGTATCAGAGCTTTGAGTATACAAGAGATATTTGTTTTCAAGTTCCTTGCATCGGGTTCAGTTTTAAAATATAAGTTAGCTCAAACCCTAGGATGGTTCCTCCTCTTACTGAAGTGAAAAATTATGTCCTCAACATGGGCTTCAAGGTTCTTTATATTCTCGCTCCTGATTCTCTTCCTGACCTCATCTCCTACTACTCATTCCTTTGCACAGTCTGCTACTTTGTCATGTTATTTTTCCTTGAATATTCCAGAAATGCTCTTCGACTTCAAATATATCCTCTGCCTGGAAAGCTCTTGCCCCAACTATCTTCATGGCTAGCTGCTGAACATCTTCCTGTTGTTTCCCTAATTTCAGCTGGCCGACAATGTGAAATTCTCTATGTACAATTTATATAGATACAGAAATTAAAATTTGTACGTGGGCATCACTATACAATAGTTCTGGTTTCAAATTTCCATATGGCATTGTCCTCAGCAAATATCAATCTTAGTTCTTGTGCAGATTTTTTTTTCTGTTGCCTTCTACCTACGCCATTCTCTGAGGCACCTCTGAGTCCCACTTCTATTCACATATTTATCTTTTATTCATATTGTTGTTGTTGGGACTTGTTAACTTCTTGTAGATATATATACATGAATAATTAGGTATACATACATAAATAATGAAGCTATTAATAAAAAAAGAACACATACAAAATTCAGGTCATTATTTTCTGTGGTGTGTGTGTGTGTGTGTGTGTGTGTGTGTGTGTATTGGGGGTGTTGAGAGTAAGGTAGAAGGACGGGATGGGAAAGGGCACATGGTAATAATGCAAGTTATGGGTAAATTTATTGGTTTTGGGGTTGTGTGGTGGTTCAAGAACACTTGTTATAGTTTTATGCTTCATAATGCATACATATATTATTTTGTTTATATCAAATAACTTGTTAATCAAAAATATTTTTATGGTTATCACTAGAGTTTCATTGGCACTAGCTATTTCTGTTCTTATATGCAAAGTTGACATACTGTATGTTAGCTTTTTTCCAGTGTATGTGCTAAAAGATGCTTAACTTTATTTTATTTTTTCCACTTCAGTTAAAAAGTTTCAGACATATACTGACATTTTTGAGGAAAAGTTAATTTCTGTATAGAATTATTGGGGGGCTTTTCCTGGTATTAGTCCTAGTGCTACTGTAATAAGGTACCATAGACTGGATGGCTTTAAACAAAAGAAATGTATTCTCTCACATTTCTGGAGGCTAGAAGTCAGAAATCAAGGAGTTAGCAGGGCTGTGCTCTGTGTGAAGGCTCTATGGGAGAATCTGTTCCATGTCTTTCTCTTAGCCTTTGGTGTTGGCAATCGTTGGCAATACTTGGCCTGTAGACTAATCACATGGCATTCTCTCTTGTGTCTGTGTCCCTTCTCTCCTTATAGGACACATATCTTACAGGATTAGGGCCCATTCTATGTGAGCATGACATAATGGCATCTTAACTTGATTACAACTGCAAAGACCTTATTGCCAAATATAGTTAAATTAATATGGGTTAGGACTTAAATATACCTTTTTAAAGGACTCAATTCAATCTATGACACCACTCCATGATGGGGAAGCCATTTACTTTCTGGATGCTTTATGGTTGTTGCGTATGTGTATGTATATATGCAAGGTAAATTAAGTTCGCAAACTAATCCTAGAAAAAGTGCTACATATCTCATTGCTGAATATCACTATGGTCACCTTCAAAGTACTCCCCTTGGGAAGCTATGCACCAATGCCAGTGCCTAGTCCACACTTCAAAGCAATTTTGGAACTCTTTTTCTGAATTGGCCATTAGAGCAGTCATCGTATTAACCTTGGTGTCCTGAATGTCATCAAAATGTCTTCCTTTCAATATTTCCTTTATCTTCAGGTAAAGAAAGAAATCATTGGGGTCCAGATCAGGTAAGTAGGGAGGCTGTTTCAATACAGTTATTTGTTGACTGGCTAAAAACTCCCTCAAAGACAGTGCTCTGTGAGCTGGTGCATTGTCATGATGCAAGAGCCATGAATTGTTGGTGAAAAGTTTAGGTCGTCTAACTTTTTCACGCAACCTTTTAGCACTTCCAAATGGTAAACTTAGTTAACTGTTTGTCCAGTTGGTACAAATTCATAATGAATAATACCTCTGATATCAAAAAAAGTTAGCAACATTGTTTCAACAAGTTTGGAACTTAATTGTCAGAACTTTGTGTGTGTGTGTGTGTGTGTGTGTGTGTGTGTGTGTGTGTATTTTTTTCCTGTTGGTAAGCAGGGAGTGAAACTTTTTCTTTTTCCCTGGACATTTATAGTTGAGCCAGATATGTGTACATGTCTATTTGCATGTATTTTACTATCACACACCATTAAGAAATAAATACTGGTCCGTCAGTTGGAAAGAAAATTGATGACACAGTAAGTTTTTTAATAACATGTGGATCTGAATTTTCTGCAGATAACATTTGAATGGAAAAATAACAAATATTGATTTGAAGATATATGAGTTTATATCCTTGATGAGCACCCGGGAATTGTCCATTTTTGTTTTCCCTCTGTCTTTTACTTCTCCTTTGTTTTTGACACTAGGGGTATATTGTCTACTAAAACTAAATTTGTGTTACTAACACTCAGTATTTAGAGAATTTATAACTCTTTCTTCAGATTGTTTTGGAACCTGGCACTTTAGAAACGTTTAGGGAATGAGTCCTCTTTCATTGCCTCAAGCTTTTCACACTAAATTTTTCTTATTCTCTTTCATATCGTTAACTCAATCATATGAAGTTTTTCTTATGTTTCTCTCCATATATAATATACAGAAAAATTTGTATATATGCAATTCGTGTCTCACTGGAAATCTACTTGCCCACTTTGTGCCAGGTCACTTAGAATTTAGATCCTTATCTACTGGGAAGGCTTACTCCTAGTCTTTAGGTATCTCTGATAGTTCATCCTGCTGGTGCTACACTTGGCTATTATTTATATTCATCATGTATACGATCATTATTTGTTATTGTTTGACACCATTTCTGGTTATCACTTACATATAATTTTACCATTTCTTTAGCCATAAGACATACTATATTTTTGACACTTAAAATTTTACAGAAAAGTTAAGATAGCCTAAAAATACTATATTCTTCTCTATGGTACCTCTTTAACCTGCATTTGGCTGTGGGTTGATTGACTGATTTTCTATGGTTATGGCTAACCTCTGTTGCCCTGTATTAATTTAGAACAGGGGTGTCCAAACTGCAGCCCATGGGCCAACTGCGGCCAGCAGTCCATTTTTAATTGGTCCACAGCAAATTCCAAAAATATATTTAGTTTACTTAAATAAACCAGGTGAGGCAATACGTACTTCACCTCAAGTGAGTGGCCCGGCTGTTTGCGTATTTTACCGCATGTGGCCCTCGGTGAAAACTGTTGAAAAATGTTTGGACACCCCTGGTTTAGAACAAGGGAAAATAGCACCCGCGGGAGAACACCCTCATACTTCACAGGTCTGCCAGACTACATGGTAACTCAGAGAGCCCTCCGAGAGCTCTCAGACAAAATATTCAAATCAATAATTAATAAAGAAAGTAGTCTTCCCCTGCTTAAATAATAAAGGAGCATATTGTGATTGCTGTATTTTTGTATTTGTTTTTAAGGAAGGGAGGTTCTAGAATAAAATAACACCATTGGGTAATAACCATCATGTTTCATAGTGGAAACATGAGTCAGACATATCCTGGGACCAGTTCTATCTTGTTACTTAGTAGGTAGTGTTGTTGGCCAAGACAGACCAGGAGGATTTCACCAGATCTTTTCAATTCAACTTTATCAATATCCATCAGCAGAATGCATTTTATTTGAAAGGGGTTGTCTGCTCCATTATCAATATCCGTAAGTCTAATAACTTCTATGTATTTCATATCAGAGTGAAAATCACACTGACGTCACAAGTTAATTACAGATGCACATCTTTCATTATAATTTCTTTTGTTAAGATGTTTTTCATTATCCAAATAATCATCCTTGTTTTGTAAAACTATACTCTTTGAAAAACATTTTTAAACAAATGTGTTGTGCAGTACTTGAAATAATGGAGACCACCCTTCTTCTTGGATGTACCAGAGGCTGACTAAATATAATATTGTCAATATATAATATAGTCACCAGAAAAACTAAAGATATTTGATATCATTTACTGATTGAATTTGTTAAGCTGTTGATTTTTTTGATGTCTGTAATACAGTTTAACCACCTTGACCTGGAAACATGTTACAATTATCTTTGTTCTTAAAATACTTAGTAAATTTAAACAAGTTTTGATAATAACACAAAAAACAACGAAAAGAATAAAACAGCAATTTGTTAGCACAGTGAATTCTCTTATGTCTCCCTTTTAAGAGACTTATATCCCAAGAAAGATGAATTACTACAGACAAAGGACTAGAAAGGAATAAGAATGAAAAAAAGCACACTATCATTTACTATTGCGAGGACTTGCATTATTGCAAAAGAGAATGCGTATAAATAAACCCTGTATGGGTGTAAAGCAAAAATAATTTTCTGTATAAAATGAAATTTAAGTTGGAGGAAAACATTTTGTTGAATTAATGCTTTTTTCCTCAGAAACCAGGGTTCAATCTCAGGGGCATGTTTCCTAAATGTTAAAGACATTAGCTCTCCTGGGTCTCTTCCTTCTCATAGTTTCAATTTTTGCAATTGCCTGCATATTGTATCCTTAATTCAGTATTTTCCCCCTTTTAACCCTTGACAACATTCCTCTACCTATGGCAAAGTATTTTTTATCTAAGTTAGAAGAATGAAGGGAGACAAGGGGACTCCATAGACCCTTTACACTTGCACCAGCTCCACATACCTCAATCTATCTGCATACCTCCTTCCAATCGCAGTCTAAGAACCACCAAGGAAGGTTTAATGAAAGATAATAAAAAACAGTTCTTATAATGTGAATAAATTACAACTACTCTTGCTTTTTCCCTATTTTTACCCATTCTGAATATATAGAAAACAATATCTGGAGTGTTCTCTTAACTCACGTTTATGAAAACATCAGACTCTATTGAGAATGATCAAATTCCACACTGTTGAAGGAGATCTATAAGAATTTGATAATCTATATATGTATAGATTTATATCCACAGACATGTACACATGCATGAGCACACATAACTATGTATTCTGAAGAAAGGAATTGGTGGTATATTCTAAATGTAGCAAATACTGCTTTGCATTGGAAGGTGTGAATTGTGGGGGAAGTAGGTTACTACTGGGATTTCCCTAGTATAACCTGCATTTTATTCCTGGCTGCATAGTTTCTAAGCCTGAGTCTCTCGACTTTTCTCTTTATTTCATTTGTAAGAATCAGCAATATTAAAATATATAGAGAGGGGTGCCAAAAAAAGTGTACATATTTTAAGAAAGGAAAAAAAAACTGTATTAAGATTGTAATACTAAATATATACCGGTAACAAAAGATGAATACAAGTCATGTGTGTACATTTTTTGGCACCACCGATGTGTGTGTGTGTTTATATATATATATATTTTTTTTTCTTTTCTTTTTTTTCCTTAGAACTAAAGGTAGCTGCAGCCACTAAAGAATGTAGCCTATATAATTGTCAGAAAGTCTAATGCATCTTATAATATGTTCATTCTCTATTTGTAGGACTATTAACATCAAATAGGGTGAAAGTAAATGAGGACAAAGCCATTTTGAAGAAAATAGAAGGATAGTTGAATTTTCTGTAATAATTGATTCCCACCCCCACTCCCAAGCCCAAATACTACCTAGCTTGGTGCCTAGCACATAATAATCTCTCGTTAGATGCTTTCTAAGTCAATACACCAAATTTTATTTATTTTCTACAATTTTCTCTCTCAATTTTCTAAAGAACCATTGGCTTCTTATAGTAGGATTTAGAGTAATAGAAAGTTCACTCACATATAATTCAATTTAGAATTCTCTAGGTTTGTCAAACATTAATTTCTTGTAGACTATCCTACAAGTAGTATATGAGGTGTGATAAAAAATATGGTGAATGCTTAATTAAAAAAAATGTTAGAGTAAAAGACATGTGCCATCAATCCCCCTCAAAATACTCCTTGCTTCTAACACACCACACTTATCCCATCATTTTTGCTACTTTCTGAAGCAGTTCTGGAAGTCCTCTTTTGTGAATTTCTTTAGTTGCACAGTCCTGGCTGCCTAAATGTCCTGAATTGATTCAAAATGTTTACTTTTCATGGTCGTTTTGAGTTTGGGGAAGAACCAGAAGTCGCACGGGGCCAGATCTGTGAATAAGGTGGATGAGGATATACTGCAATCTTTTTATTTGACAGAAATCACTACACCAGAAGCAATGTGTGACATGGAGCCTTTACATTGTGATCAGAAAATATGGTGAATGCAACTGCTGAGTGCCATCCAACGGAAGGGCAGGGATATTCAATATGGGAAGTTGCTCATCCAACCTCAATAACAGTGTGTAACAAGTTTCAACTTGTTCGGTGCAGTCAGTGGGGTGTGAGCTATAGTCGAGACAAAGTGTTTTTTAAAGTGCGCTGTAACCCATCCTCCACTATGATAATACTCCGTGTCACACATCACTTCTGATTTGGCAATTTCTGTTAAGTGAAAACATCACGGTGTGTTCTCATTTACCTTATTCACCAGATTTGGCACTGTGCAACTTCTGACTCTTCCCCAAAATGAAAATGATTCAGGACCCTGATGCAACCCTGACAGTGTAACTGAAGACACTCACGAAAGAGGACTTCTAGAACTGCTTCAGAAAGTGGCAAGAACGATGCGATAAGTGTGTTCAAAGCAAGGGGGAGTGTTTAAGGGGGGTTAATGACAATGTGTCTTTTACTGTAATAATTTTTTTCATTAAACATTCACCATATTGTTTGATCACACCTTGCATTTTGATATAAAATTTTATTACATTTCATTTCATCAACGGCATCCTTACCTACAAAATGATTATTACATGTCCATCTACATATAAAGCATAGTGCTAAATGTCAGGGCTCCAAAAACAAGCTCCCCAAGGTCCATGCCCTGGAGCTAGACTAATGATGTAGAACTTAGTAAGTGCTAGGAGAAATTATTAGAATTCTGGCATATGGCAATAGGAGAAACTTTAAAGATGAAATGAGTCTTGACTTGTATCATGAGGAAAAGACAGATTTTAGCTGAGCTTGGAGAAAAGGAGGGACACTTTAAAAAAGAAATAAAGTGTTAGCAAATACTAAAATCAGGAAACACACAAGAATATTTTCAAGGCAAATGCATGAAACAGCTTTCCTTGAATAAGTGTTTGATTAGGGAAATGGTAAGAAATAGGTAAATTTACCCCATTGTAAGGAATTTAGATTTAGTCTTGAAAGCAGATGGGGATCACTGACTATTTTGATTGCATATTTTATGTGTTATTTCTATAAGCATGAATTTCTTTCTCAAATAATTGAAGTATGTTGCTTCTCTGACTAGAGTTTTGAAAAGGCTCATCTTTGTCTACTTTTACATTATGTTGTCCAGTTATCATTAATTTAATCTTTTAACTTGCTTTTCAAAGGAAGTATTTCTATATTTCATATTATTTGTTCTTACCCAACTTGCTGGCTTCATTGAAATCCAAATTTGTTTGGTAAAGATCAGAGAGATAATGAATATCTCCTTTCTACATATAGAAGATGAAAAATTAAAGTTGACAAATGTGAGTTTCCAAACAGTGGCATTACATTTTTAACATACTAAGTTTCGCTTCAATGAGAATTTTCTTTCTCAGAGACTAAATGCATCTTTTGATGGCATTAGGAAAATAGAAAGATAAACAAGCAGACAGAAGTGTGGAGTCTTATCTTTGGCTTTCCCATCCTAGCTGTGACCACTCATCAAAATTTCATGTGCAGCCTCCAAAGTAATTTGGAGTTCACCAAATCAAATTACCTCCCATATTACCCCTTTACCTATGCTACCACGTTGTTCTCCCTGCAAATATAGCATGATCAAATTTTGTATTGTTATACTTGTCTAGAGAGAGATATACATTATATCCAATTCTTGCATCAATTGGTACATTTAACATAATAAATGGCAGGTCTCTCTCTGTGATACTGGGATAATGTTGCTATTAGCCAGAATGTCTTCTTTTTATACAGAGCTCAAGTAAACCATAGTTCCTTTAAAAATCAATAAATTGAGGTATTCTTTCTTTTAGATTCTTGGTCTAAAAGTCATAGTTTGTGCAATTCCTACTTCCTACCTTGAAAATTGCAACATTGTTTTAAAATTTTTCATTAAAAAGGATAATTCCATTAAAAAAGTCATGACTATCAAAATTTATATTTTTTCTTTCTTTCTTTTTTTTTTTAAATCCAAGGTGATTCATCTTTAATCAGCAAGTGACCATTAGGCATTTTTGGAGACTTTCAGTATACAGACACTTTTTATTATAGCATCTTACTTTCTGTTTTAGAAAATGCATTAAATCTTTTAGTTTAATTAAATGCCTATCTTGCTTGAAGTATGATTGCAAGGAGGATTATGGATACTTCCTACTGTTTTTGATTTCAGAGTTAGCTACTGAATAACCTGTAACTATTATTTTGACTCCTTTAACCAGAAAGTCTGCAATGTTTATAATGAACCTATACATTCATGCTGAGCTCTTTTTTTGTCATTGATCTTACTATTGCATTAATAACTGTGAAATATGACCATCTTGTTTTCCTATCTGTAACTAATCTGAACCTGTGATTAGTTTATATTTACTACTATTACATATGAAATAATATACCCAGAAAATAAAACAAAAGTTAACATATCACAATGTAATCCTAAAATGCCTTTTGGTGATTTATATAAAACAACTCTGAGATAATAATAAAGGTAATGAGTTAACATGTATTGAAAGATTACAATTTTGCAGACACTGTGTTAAGCATTTAATTTTCAAAATAACCTTAGGGTAGAAGCTCTAACTATACCTATTTTCAGATGAAGAAATTTAGACACAGAAGCTAGTATGTTGGAGTGTGAAAATAATTCCAAGCTTACTCCAATTAATGTTACTTACCAGTTATAATGTTAACTTTTTTATTAGCCATTAAATTATAATAATAGTAAAAAATAACCAACTAATCATATTAAGCTATGAGGTTTGAATTTCCTATTGTTTTCAAAGAAAAGGAAAAATAGTTTTCTATTAATTCTATTGTGATCCCTAGTAACTAACACTTCCTCATTCTCTGGCAAAAAAGAAAAATGTTCATCTGGTGTTCTTGTAGAATTTATAGTTCTTTAAGTGGAAAATTTCTGACCTAGACTGGATGTTCACTAAGGTCACTGGTAACAAATGGGCCTGTCATACTGGGGTTGAGGAAGGAGGAAGTTTATGTCTGGGGGAATATGGACTAGCCAGAGACAACAAATAACAGGTAGAGATAAACAACACATTGTTGGTTTGCTCGCTTCTCCTTGCTCCCCAAAATTACTTTATGTGTTTGTGACAGTACCCTTTGTCATTGAACTAGAGAAAAAAGGAGCAGCAGAGGGATCATACTTATTATTTCTTCCATTATAAACTTCAGATCTGTTTTCTACCAAAATGCAGACACCATCATATTTCTTCACAGAAATTCTTCTCAACATGATTTTACATGAAATAATTTGAACCTACATGATAATTTGTTAAAATTGACTATGCTTTTGTAGATTCTTTGAACATGTCTTTTTCAGGTCTTAGGAAGGGAAAATTACATTTTAAAAAACTGAATAATGAAATAAGTTCACAAAGAGGCAGAAGCAGGACCTCTAATATAAGCAAGTATCACATCATAACAAGTTAAAACGTATTTGTATTAGTGATGAAAATAATCTAAGTAACCTGATTTAGATATTAAATAGAAAAATAAATTAAAATCCATTTAGTTATCACAAGCCAGTCACCATTGTTTTAACTTTATTTGGTGTTGGAATGTTACAGAATTCAAAAGAAAGATCTTAAAGATTATATTAGAGTGTATAAAATTAACGGAGGTTCACAAATTCTCATATAGTATTTTAAGATAATTATAATGGAGAAGGAGGAAATGTTTCAATTGGAATATTGTTAACGAGCAGAAAATATGATTTAAATTAATACCAATATGTAATATATGTAAGATTTAATTTTTCACTAATTGGTAGTTACAGAGTAGTCATAGAGATGTAAAGTAGATAATAGAGATATAGTATGTAATAATCATGTATGGTGCCAGGTGGATACTAGACTTATTGGAGGAAATCACTTTATAAGTTATATAAATGGCTAACCACTATGCTGGACACCTGAAAATAATACAATATTGAATGTCAATTATAATTGAAAAATAAACAAAATAATTTAAAAAATGTTTAATTACTCGAACCTTTTTCAAGTTAGTTGCTATTTATTCCAGTCTTCAATTTTTTTAATTAACCCCAAGAGATCAAAAACTGAAACTGACTATTTCATCATATTACAAAATTTTTCGAGAATGTATAAATTCAGAGTATACATTTTAGTAAATAAAATTCTTTCTAGTCTTTATGATCTTCTAGAAAGTTTATTTGTGCACAGTATATAGGTATCTTGAGGTAAAAACTTACTTAACAAAATAAGTTGCCTGGTGTTCACAGAAGACCATATAATACTGGCACGTACAATTATGGTAAGTTAATAATACAAAATACATAAGGCTTATTTGGCATATGAGGAGACATGAGATGACATAAATGTCAGAAAGCACAATTGAACAAAAACAGAAAGAAGAAAGCTATCTAGGGTGAGGCTTTTTTAGTAAATGACTTAAAATAACGTAGAGAGACAGGGAAAGAGAAATGATCCCATTATTACTTGGAAGAGAAAGTAAAGGGCCCCACATCACAGAGCTGGGATGAAACAGACGCTCGGAATGGATGTTGAGAATAATGCTGAGTTGCCATGATCAGCTGTGGCACCTCGTTATCTAAGAGCTGTGTATACATAGAAGAATTTCAGAGAAGAACAGTGGATAAGATGATGACAAAGAGAATGGGAGGAGTGATGTATAAAGCAAGATCAAACATACTAAATATTTTTGCAAGTTCTAAGAAACAACAAAGATAGAAAATATCAGTCTACAAATAAGTAACAAGTGGTAAAGTAATTACTGAACATATTTGAAGGGGATAATGGGATGAATTAAATTTAAGGTGCATATTATGTGTGGGGGAATCCCTTTGTATGAAATTTATAACAGGCAAAATATATGACTCCATGAGAAAAGCTACCTCATACTTGAGGTCCTCATGGATTCACATTCTAGGAGACAACCTGAATGAACACCAGAGAATACCAGATTCAGAAGAGCAGATCGATAAGCCTTAAGCACCTTAGTGTTTAACTGCAGGTGCTGTTTGAATGAACTGCTTCTGCCAGGTGACCACAAATAACCATGGCACAGAGCAAAAAACATATTCAGGATTTGTGGTCAGCTACACAGGGCAGAGCTCACTAAGAGTTAGTTACGTGAAAAACAGGTTAAATCAGATTAGAGACTGATAACCTAGGAGAGAACTTGAGGAAATGTGTATTGATGGATAGAAGGAGGGTATGTTCTGTCAGATTTCGGTGGATTCCAAAAGGGTATGTGGTGCCACTGAATTGTGTTCTTAATGTTCTGAAAAGAGGGGTTTTGGTAAGAGAAAAATACTTTATATGAGAAATCCTACCAGAGGTGAGAACATTCATATGCATATAGTAGATATGAAGTACAAATGAAGGACACTAACTCTTTCCTGATTCTGTCATAATGAAAAGGGAGAGAGAGAGAAAGAGGGAGGTACGGAGGGATGGAAGGGAGAGAGAGAGAGAGAGAGAGAGAGAGAGAGAGGAGAGAGAGAGAGAGAGAGAGAGAGAGAGAGAGAGAGAGAGAGAGAGAGAGAGAGAGAAGCAGAAAGAAACTGGGATAAACGTTGACACTTTGTCTCAATATAAAAGAAGCCAAAACAGTAGCTGAGATAATGGCAAATAGGAGAATGCACACCCATTTGAAGAGAAAATACTGAAATTCATTAGAATATTGCCATCTTCTGATTTTCAAGAGAAGGTGAAACTAAGAAATTTTAAATTGGACAACTAATTAAGGAAGTATTCTAACCAAGTGGTCTGACTATGTGAGTTTAAAGAAATGTCATTCAGATTCGGGGCCTCTTTTGTCTCGTGTTATATATTATGATGTATTGTTATATAGGTTACTAACATGAGTAAAATCACTTTCTAAGGAATCATGTCCCCTGATAACAATTTCCTTATCTTCTTAGGGAGAAAACCAAGGGATGCAGAAAGCTCATCTTCAACATTCTCTTCTTGCCTTGTGAAAATGTTTAAGGAATTTAAAATTTTTAAAGAAAATGTAATTTGTTCTTAAAACATTCAATCTCTTTAGGCCTATTCTTTACGTGTGCTAGTAATCAAGAAAGGTAGCAGTGTTCTCATGATTCAGACATATCCTCCACTTAAAAACCAGGGCATTTTGAGACAAATCATAAGTAAAAGGCATAGAATTTGGAAAGTAACCAAATTGTTCATATTTTTAAACCACATATCTACATTGAACACTCCCGCAATAGTACATAGAAAATATTAGAACTAAAATGAGAATTTAGTAAGGGTTTTGAACATAAGAGTCAAAATAAAAGTCAACAGCATTTCTATACAAAACTAACATCTCTTTTAAAATATGTAATTGAAAATACTTCTATTCACAATAACAGCAAACTTTAAGATATGTAGAAAGAAACCAAACAATGATGTAATCAACTGTTACAAACTAATAAAGAATAAATAAGGATATCTACATAGCAAAAATGATATACATAGGAAGGGCAATCCATATCAAGAAAATACACATTCTTCCCCTACTTAATCTATACTTTTGACTTCCAGTCAAAAAACTGTAACTGTTCTTTGGAGTCATTTAAACTGATCCTAAACTTTCTCTGGGATACAAAAACCAAAATATACAATTTGAAAAAGGACAATGTGCGAAAGATACCTCCTACCAGATATCAAGATTCATTTGGAGCCTTAGTAATTAATACAGTGCATACTGATAGTGATAGGGGTTGATAAATAGGTTCATGGAATAGAATAGAGAAAAAAATGCACGTATATTGAAATAATACATTACAGAGGTAGCATTGCAAATGAATACAAAATTATGGACGAGTCAATAGTGGTGGTTAAAAAACATAAATATTTATACAGGAACATAAATTTAGACCCATTCCTCAAACAACAGAAAGATAAAACGTCTAGTCGAGTAAAACAAATATGAAAAGCAAATCCTTAAAACTTAGAGAAGAAACTATGTTACTAAGACTTTAGTTTAGGAATGGATTTCTTAGAAAATAAATAAAAATACACAGACTTAAAGAATACTTATTGAAATTAAATATTTGTTATTTTAAAAACATCATAAATGAGGGGAAAGACAAGCTTCATATCAGGAGAAATTATTTCCAAGGGATATAATCAGGGAGTGTTTGGGAAATATATGAACGCCAACAAATCAATAAAACAATGACATAGGGTCCAATAGGAAGAAGAACAAGAGATTTGTACTAAGTATTCACAGAAAAGAAAATCCTAATGGCCAAGGAAACATGGACAATAGTAAATATATTAGTAATCATAAAATTGCAAATTAATGCCACAGTAAGATAATTATTTCACACCCATCACAACAGAAATAGTTTGGCAAGAGCAATATTGGTCATAAATAGGTATTTGGGATCTGCATACATTCTGAAGAGTATTAAAAAAATACAGGACATTCTTGACAACTTCAAAATGAATATTAACATAATCTATGATCCACGTAGTTTTTTTAGAGAAACTCATACATTTGGTCATATTTATATGTTAAATCTCAAAAACAATATTTTGTGCAAAAAAAAGGGCAAACTCAAAATGACATATTCGATATGACTGTTTACATGAAGTTTAAAGCTCAATATTTTAGAATATTAATTGATGTGTAAACATTCAATAAAAACAAATATGAGTGAATACGACAAATGCTAACATTAATTAATTCTGCGTGGGGCAAGGATTAGAGGAATGGAATTGAAAAGGTGTACACAACATTCTGTCATGGTAATTGTACTTGTTATATCTTTAAAAATGATAGAAACGAATATAAAATCATGTCAAGATTTTTCTAAAGTTGTTTGTGAGTAAATGAGTAAAATAAATGCTGGGTATTCATTAACTTCCTATTTTTATATAAATGAAATATTTCATAAATATAGTAAATAAATAAGACATCAATTATGACCCTAGCCCATTTCATTATAAATACATGATAGAAACACACACACACACGCACACACACATACACACACACACGCACACCAGCAAAAGGAGAATTCTCATTTTGCTGTGAAGACAGATTTAAGAACACACTCATCCTCTTATTTCTCTTTCTTTTCCACTTTTCCTCCCTGCAGTCTAGAAAGATGATAAAATAACATTTTAAACAGTATCTAACTCCATATATTTCCCTCTAAGCACTGCTTTAACTCAATACAACATGTATTGATAACATTTTATTATCCATTTCAAAACGCTTTCAAATTTGCTTTAGGATCCTTTCCTGCCTCCTTCTCACCTTCTTTCTCTCTTCTCTCTCTCTCTTTCTCATGTTTGGAGGTTTCTTAAAGTATATAATTCTTTTAATATCTAATAAAATTAATTACAGTCAGATAACATACTCAATTTTATTTCAGTCCTTTGATATTTACCGAGACTTGTTTTATGGACCAGCTTGATATATACCTTGTTGAATGTTTTATTTACACTTGAAAATAAAACATATTTTCTATTTTTCAGATGTCATGTTTTTGAACGTAAATCATTATAAGCTGGTTGACAGTGTTGTGCAAATCCTCTTTATCTTTACTAATGGTTTTCTCATTTCATGTTCTATTTCAAATACTGAAAGAAAGTTGTCATATCAGCAACTATGATTGCAGATTTGTCTATTTTTTCCTTTAGTTTTGTAAATTTTTGGCAATGTGTGTTTTAAAGTTCTCTATTGTGTTTTCTTAAAAATATAATTTTCTAAAGTATTGCAGGCATACAATTTAGAATTTTAATGTCTTCTTGGCAAATTTATTTTTTATTATCAGGAAATAGTCTACTTTATTTCTAATATGTTCTTTGTTTTGAAGTTTGTTGTTTTTTTATGATCGCATGCTATTTTTCTTGAGTTTATGCTTTGCATGACATATATATTTTATTTTACTGGAATACCAAAAATAATTGTTTTTCATACATTTTGTGGCTTTTTGTTGCAATAGAATTCGATCTGGTCTGTTTCTATACCCCTATTGAAGCTATAATAAATATGAGCCCTGGCGATTTGAAAAGAGGAGGTATTCTGTATAAGAAAAAGAGTTTTCTTTATCATCTTCCCA
This sequence comes from Rhinolophus hipposideros, assembly GCF_964194185.1. Classification (NCBI taxonomy): domain Eukaryota; kingdom Metazoa; phylum Chordata; class Mammalia; order Chiroptera; family Rhinolophidae; genus Rhinolophus; species Rhinolophus hipposideros. The sequence continues at coordinate 28,765,749 of NC_138053.1, forward strand.
AAGGTTTAGGATGCTCTCCTTCCAAGGATGGGCCTTGGGTTTATGATGGTTCCCACCATGTTCCTTCCGATTCTGTAACAGCACCTTCCCAACCAGTGTTGCCTATTTTGGGGCAGGTTGCCCACGAGTCCACAAATATCTCAGCTAGTTTGCTGAACACCATTGAGCGTACTGACTTTATAAAGATTAGACATGTCATGGGTAGAAAACTTCAACGTTTCAATTTGATGTCACAATCTTTTCATATACAGCATAAATGTTAACCATTATTCTTCTCCTTGCTTCACTCTTAATTAAAAGCTCTAGGGTAAAACTAAAGATAGTTACATCTTTTAGTTTGGGAATGCTGAAGAAAACATGGGCCTCACATTATTCTTTTGGCCTGTGAATTCAGTCTTTTCTCTCCTAAGAGCTGTGTCTTCCACTTGATCAAGACATTCTGGAATCCACTGTCTTCTTGTTTTGTTTTGTGGTTTTTTTTTTTTTGTTTGTTTGTTTTGTTTTGATTTGTTTTAAATAAAATTTTAATTTTAGAATCAGTTAGATGTACTTTATTAAAAAAAGAATGATAATGGTAGAAAGTGAGGGAGAGTTATATGGTAACTCTCTACACTACCTTCTCGATTTATCTGTAAATCTAAGACATTCTTAAGCTCCTCTTGTTTTTGACACTTTCTCAGACTTTTCTTGTTTTGATTACCTTGACAATTTTGAGGATTACTGGTCAGTTATTTTGTAGAATGTCCCTCAGCTGGGATTTGTCTGAAGTTTTTCTTATGAATAGGCTGTGGTTATGGCTTTTTGCCAGGAAGACTACAGAAGAAATGTACCATTTTTATTATATTATGTCAAAAGTACATACTATCAACAGAATTTAGCACTATGATGTTGACATTCATCACCTGCATGACATGGTATTTGTCAGGTTTTTCCACTATAAAGTTCATCTTTTTCTCCCTTCTCTATCCTTTCCATCTGTCCTCTATGTGTAGCCCACACTTACAGAGTAAATAGGTATTCTCTACCTCCTTTAGAGCAGAGTATCTATCTCAATCTGTCTCTCTCTCTCTCTCTCTCTCTCTCTATATATATATATATATATATATACATATATATTTATATATATATATATATACATACATAGATATAGATATAGATATAGATATGTATCTTATTTGGAATTTCCTGCATTGGAGATTCGTCTCTTCTATAGGCATATTTATTTAATGACTTATTTGTATCAGTATGAACTCCTGGATATTTATTTTATACTACTTTAATCCTCCACACATAGCCTCTAGTAGTTAATCAAAATTGCCATGTAAATGTTCCAGCCTGTATATTATGGCTCTAGCATTTCTGTCCAGGTAAACTGTTTTTAACTGTGTCTCCCTAGATGCTCCCAACTCTCCAGATTTTGATGTGAGTTTATTCTGCAACCTCAGTGGTCTGATGAGTCCAAGCACAAGAATTGTTTCCGTTTGTTAAGCTTTTGCTAAGAATGTAAGAATTGGAGTGACAGTTTCTAAACTCTTTCTCAGAACTGAAACTGGAAGTTGGTATATCTTTTTTATTCAATATTTTTATTTTCAACTAGTCTCTAGCATTCTATTTAAAGTAGGCAGTGTCTTGCTTTTTAACCAGTATGAGAATATGTGACTTGTGTTTAGTCGATCACATTAAATTTAATTATCACTATGGTTGGGTTTAATTTTATCATGCTTTGGATTTTTGGGATATTTATCCCACACATTACTTTGCTTTCTTTTCTGACTTCTTTTGTGTGAAGTGCTTTCTCCTTGGTTTTTAATTTTATCTCCTGCATTGACTTTTCAGTTATACCACTTTGTGTTATATTGTTAGTTTTTCTCTAGTGATGTAGTTTTAAGCTTCCCTTCATATAATACTATTTCACAGTGTAAAGATTTTTCAACAATATATCCCAGCCTTTGCTACATATGCTGTAAACCCATAATACGTCATTATAAATAATGTTTATTTGTAATAGTTCACAGTCTTTTAAAGAAATTTAAATATTTACATATCACCTATGTTTTTGTTTTTCTTTCTTACACATTTACCCTTATTTCTTATTTCTTTCTCAAGAGAAGATACCCAGGATTCCATTTACTATCATTTTCCTTCAGGCTGAAGAACTTATAGAATAGTGTAGGCCTCCTGGTGACGCATTCCTTTACCTTTGGTTAGTTCAAAATGTCTTTATTTCACTTTCATTCGGGGAGAATATTTTTACGGGGTATACATTCCTAGGTTCATATTCTATTTTCTTTTACCAATGTAAAGATGTTATTGTATTGTCTTCTGGCCTCTGCATGTTTTTGTTAAGAAGGATCGATCCCCTTTCACTGTATTTAATGTCTTTTGTCCTCTACCTGCTTTTTAGACTTGCCTTTTATCTTTAGTTTTTAGCAGACTATGACGTGTCTAGCAATTTTTCTAAAATGTATTTACTTAAGGTGATAAGATACCTGGATTTGTAGATTGATATCTTTCAATTAATTTGTGAAAATTCTCAGCCATTTTTATCTTCACATGTTTCTTCTAACCTTCTAATCTCTTTCCTCTCCTTTCTAGATTATAATTATGCAGACTGTTGGATATTTTCCCAAAGAGCAGAGACTCTATTTTCTCTTGTTTCAGTTTTAATTCTTTTTTCTTTTTTTTCCTAGTTTGGATTTATTCTGATGAGTCTTCAAGTGTATTGATTCATTATTCTGCTGGCTCAATCTGTTGTTAAGCCCCCAAAATGAATTTATTTTTGATAACTGATTTTTTTCACTTCTATTACACCATTTGGTTCTTTTATATATTCTCAAAATCTCCGCATGCATGTTGTTTACTTGCTACAGTCTGTTTGTGTTCCACAAAATTCATTTGTTGAAATTTATTGCCAACGTGATGGTAATAAATTAGAAGGTGAAATATTTGGATTAGAAGGTGAAATATTTGGGAGGAGATTACGTCATGTGAGTGGAGCCCTCATGAATGGGATTAGTGCTCTTATAAAAGAGACCCAACAGAGCATCCTAGCCCCTTTCTTCTGTCTTGTGAGGTGACAGATAGAAGGTGCCACTCATGAACTAGAAAGTGAATCTCTTAGCACCTTGTTCTGTAACTTCCCAGCATCCAAAACTGTGAGAAATACTTTTATGTTGTTTATATGGTATTTTTGTTATAGCATCCAAATGGTCTAAGACAATACTTTAGTTTCTTTATTGCCTAACTAATATCACCTGTAATGGCATCATCAATCCATATATATATATATATATACATATACATATATATATTTTTTTTATCAACTATTTCTTCTTTTGCTTATTAATAACTTTTTTCAGTATTTCAAGTAACTTGAATTTTTTATTTTCTGCAAGACATTTTGTATTAAATAATAATAGGGACTGCATTATATAGTATTTATCTCCAGAAAATGTATGACATTTTCTTTCAGGCTGCTAGAGCTGGAAGCTGAGTCAATCTGAAATATAGTTAAACTGTATATAGGCACTGATAGAGTTTTCATACAGCACTGACTTAACATATTTTGAAATTGTGACCAGGATTGGAGAACAAAGGATATGAGTTCTGGTGAGGCTTTTTAACATTTTGCATGTTATCTGCTAGTTTGACAAACTATAGCATATCTCCCTTTCTTTTACTGATTAGATGTTAGCTTTCTGGGCCATTTTGGCATTCTTTTTGCTCTCCTCTCCTACCCCTACCTTTCTCTATCTTGGAAAATCTCTATCTGCTCTATTTCAATGCCATACTCTTCCCAACATTGAGGGTGGCTGCATTATATTCCTGGAATGCTTTAGAATGGATTCTCTTAGCTCTTCTGCTGTCTTCTGGTAGCTGAATGCTTGGAGTGTCTCAAAGGTTGCTTTTTTCTTCTTTATTTCCTATAGAGCTCTTTTAGTAGGACTGACAGTGTGGTAAAATTTTCATATACCATATTTTCCTTGAGTATTAGGAAAAGCTTATGAAGCACTTTTTAGTAAAATTCTACAGGTAGTAATTGGAGAAAGGAAAAGTTAAGATGAAAGAATCAAAGACTAACATAAAGAAAAAATAGGCAACTCAAAAGAAAGAGAAAAGACAAAATGGAAGGAGAAGGAAGCAGAGATGGTCTGTAAGACAGGAAAGGTTTAGAGCATATCTACTGGAGCAAGGTTAATAGAGGCAAATTTTGTTTTCATTGGCTTATTTACTTATAAGACATTCAAATTAGAGACTATTTAGAGTATCTTTTTGTTCCTCATTAAGCTACGCATTTGTTAAGGACAGATATTGTGACTTATTCACATATATATCCTCAGGAATCTGCAAAAGGCCCAGCACAAATTAAGTAAATATAAGCATTCACTGTTATCTTAAGATTTCATTCCAGTAATTCATTCAAAAATGTTTTTGAGGACTTTCTCCTATGTGCCAAGCACTCTTCTAGATGCTCAGGATACATCAGAGGACAACACAGAAAAAATCTATGGCCATGTAAAGTTTTAAAAAGAGAACAATGGACAGGAAACATAAAATAAGTTAATTGTATGGTATTCTAGAAGGTGATAAGTACTATAAAAAGACAAACAGAACAAGGAAGTGGTGATTTGGAGAGTGTGTTAGGAAAAATGGCTTTTCATTGTAGAGTGCAGTCAAGAAAAGCATCTAAGAGAAGGTCAAATTTGAGCAAAGACCTGTAGTAGGTTAGGGAGACAGCCCTGCAAGCTGTGAAAACCTTCAGTTTTCACCATCTTAAGTGATTCCTGGATTGCCAAAGGACAAGTATGACTGCATTGGAGTAACAAAGGAGAGAGCAGCACAAGATGAGAGAATGCAGGTAAGGGTCATTCAGTTTGTTAGTCCTATTAGGCCATTGTAAGTCTTTCACTTCAAGTGAAATGAGGAACTATGCAGTTTTGAGCAGAAGAGTAACACTCTGTGACTCGTGTTTCAGAAGTTTTACATTCTCCCAAATGATATAGCTAATGAAATAGAGCTTTATTCCCTATCAATTTCTTTTCTGCATTATGTTTCAGGATTCCTAAGTAACAGTCTGTGGTAAAGAAATAAGCATCATATTTCAACTCACAGTTATTTAAATTCATGGATTGGTGAAGTGCTAATTGGGGCCTAAATATCTAGATGTCCCATGTTCAAGAGATACAAGACCCAACTTTCTAGATTCTTAAGTCCTTTCATATTTAAAGAAAGGACAAGGCTATCCTATCATCTTTTTGTATATGAAGATATTGAGGTTTGAGAAATAAAGAGAGCTTTTGACATTTTCAGCATTATAATATGCTGCCTGTTCATATCTTTATAAAAGGAGAAAACGATGATTTAGACCTGGCATAATCAATTTTTTTTTTTTGTCCACGGACAGATAGTAAATACGTTGGGCTCTATGGTCTATATAGTATCTTTTACAACTACTCAAGTCTGAGTTGCCTTGCAAAAGCTGCCATAGACTATACATAAATGAGTGGAGGCAGCTGTGTTTCAATAACTCCTAATTTACAACAATAGGTGGTATAGTGAGTCAAATTTCACTGTTACGCTATAGTTTGCCAGCCTTTGATTTAGATTATGTTGTTGAGAGCAAAGGGAAGATTGTAAAACACAGTTTCCGGAAGTTATGCTGACTTTTTAAAGCTTAGTAGTTCCTGGGTGACATTGAAAAGGAGAAAAAGTATGCAAATAGGAACATGCATATACTTAACTTTAAATTGCACCATGCTCCTACATACAGCTCTACTGCTGCCTAACCAAGACTACCTTTGGGAAGAATTACAAGTTAGTCTTTCTTCACAAAAGAATATTTGGAAGCATACCTGGATGAAAATGACACATTTGTTTCTCAGAGATTTGTAAATGATTCACTACATTATCAAGACACCCACCGTTTGGAAATACATGTTGGAGGAAGAAGTAAACATTTATAAAATTTTGAAACTAAGTATTCAAATGTTAGTATTTCTAAGATTACTATGACTAATGGCTCACATTAATATAGTACCTTTATTCTTCCACTTTCCTTGCTGTGTATCTGTGAATTACATATATATACAAAGTATCACATATAATTCTATATACAATATTATACATATATATTTCTCCCTCATCCCACTTCATGAAAGGGAAACTGAGTCACAATAAGGGTCAATAAATACCTGAAAAAGAAGTCAATGATAGATCTGAAAATTCTGATTTACTGGCACCCAAATTAAAGCTGTTTACAATTTCTCTAAATTAATATATCTGCAGCCCAGGTGAGTCTCCTAAAGCAAACAGAAAGAAATCCCAGGGTGGATCAGTCAGACAAGAATAATAATTTGCACATGTACATTTGAAATGAGGACATAGCTACCATTTTCTAAAGCTGATAGCCTATCTTTATAAAACTCACATTTAGCACAGATGTTTCACATACCTAATTATTATTGGTTAGAGTACTTCAGTAGTAAACAACTTTGTCAGATCTTTTCCTTGGCCAAATAACTTTAATAGGGTAGATTGTCACTAAAGGAGATGATTAAAGGTTCCTAGTGGCCTCTATCTCACTTCCAAATGCAGGTAGGATATTTACCAGTTATTACCGAAATCTTTGCTGATAATCACAGACAAAATGGTACAAGAAAGCCAGTCATTAGACATATCCTTTGGCTAGCCCCTGGTGGAGGATTTACTTGAGTCAAGATACATTATCTATAATCACATTTGGCTAGTCTGCATATGTGTATGATATTTTTGAAGGCTTGAACTGCAGAAAATAGTTAGCTGGCTTTCTATATGTGAGCTTGAAAATTTAAAGAAATATATATTCCTTATTACACGTTATTACAGATACATGAACTATTGATTCAGTTTTTCATATCAAAACATAATTTGTTTATGTAAAATAACCCATGTGAATACAAACTTCAGATTTAAAATAATTAGAAGGAGCATTTGGACTTTTTTCTTTTTTTTTTTAATCAATGGACCCCTCAATTTGCCATGAAAAAAGGCTGAAATTCCTTGGCTTATGTCTGACCTGTAATGAATGGAATAAAGGGAACAGAGAACTTGTAGAGAGACTTTGGGTATTTTTGAGAACTGTGTGTTGAATTTCGTATGTTGGAAAATGTTAACCATTTCAGTAGAGGAGTATATATTACCTTAATGAATAAGACCTAATCTTTTTAATGTTTAGACAGTAAAGAGGTCTCAAAGTATTTGATATTGCTGAATACAATAGATTTATTCATATAAATGTTGATTGCTTGGTTATATAATCATTTGAATATAGGTAACACACATCCCTTGGGTGTATCTCTAACTCACATGCTGTGATATATCCATGGGCTAACTAAAGAAAAATTCTGTTTAGATGTTGTAGCCAGGGGGGGAACTTGCATGATCAAATGGAAATGTTATGGTGCTGTCCAACAGAGTACCCATTTATGGTAATGTCCAATGGTAGTATCCGTTTTAAGTTCTGATTTTGAGAAGGAAATTAATTTCCTAATAAAAGATAACATTAAAATGAGTCCTCTTTCATCATATAGAATGCTGATCTTTGCAAAGATAAGCAGAGAGACACATAGTTGTTGAAGAGCTGAGTTTGAAAGAAAGTCGAAGCTGTATACAATCATTCATGCTAAATAATAAGGCAAGCAACTAACATTTTACCAAGCATAAAAGAGGGAACCACGTAGGACTTTGTGCTTAGTACATGATTTTGACTAAATTAATAGTAACTAACTGAGAAATGTAGGGTCACAGCAATGAACAAATTGAAAGAATTAGAATCTTTGTATGAGGCACTCTAGAATGATAGATCTGGATTGATCCAGAATGTTGATTCAAACAAAAGTTTGTTAGTGAAGAGAACCTAGAAACATAGTTTAGAATAACTTAGAAAACTTGTAATTGATGTATGTAAGTTTATATGATAAAAAATACATAATTACTATTAGAGAATATATGATCAATATTTTTAACAAGTCCTTTAGTTGTTTTCATAAAATACACTGTTAAACAAGCTTCTTAAATATTGTTAAATAATGCAAAGTGTAGAGATTTTGTTGATAACAAAGTCTCTGATTCCAAATTTTTTAAAAAAAATTCAAATGAATAAATGTGTTAGCATCTTGTCTTACAGATTTCTGTTACTGAGACCTTACTTCTGAGGTGTGCCACATATATACTTAATCTTACAAGTACAGGTTATCACACATTTAAAAAAATTATATGATTTTATTAAATGCCTCAAAGCATATTTTGAGAGACTGTTTTAAAAAATATTAAACCATTTTTAGCTATTTCCATATCACAATATTTTTTTTTTAAATAAGGAATTTGACTTTTTAAAAAAATTAATCGAAGTTGGGAATCTGAAAATTTTGATGCAATTCTAAAATAGGGTTAAATTTCCTGTTTTCAAATATTTGATTTGTTAAAATTATGTTTCCTTTAGCAGTACAATAAAATAAATGATGTATTTGAATCTTTTGAGAATTTTAAAATTAGCTTTGGAAATATTAAACTATTTTTCTTGATTTAAATTACTCATTATGCAATATAAGCACCTGGAAATCATTGTAAAGAGGACTCATTAAGATTCTTCTGTGACAAATTGTAAACTTGCTGTTTGGGAAAATAGAGGTTCAATTTTTCTTGGCAGTTTCCCATGGTTATGATTGAGAAAAATTCATATTGGTCTTGAAACGCAGGCATTTTCTTTGAGTATATACCTGTAATGCATATTGATCTCATCTGAAATTCTTACAATTTGCTAAACTAAAATATATCCCTGAAATGTATTTACATGAAAATAGAATATACTTGCTCTATTTTTTTAGTTTTAAACTCTAATACATATTCTCACTTTTACATCAAGCAATATAGTCTCCATTTAAATTAATAAAAATCTGTTATCCTACACAAGAAAAAAATAATCACCTGAAATAGATGTAATATATCACTATTCTGTCTGTACCAGAACAAAACAAGTTATTCTTACAAAAGGATTGCTTTTGCTTTAAAACTAAGTTCCTTGGCCAAGTGATTCTATGTGAAAAGATTCAATATGGAATACAATCAAGAATAAAATACCTTTGAGAGAGATTCAAGAGTTGGTTTGAGTCCCTCTTCTCCTTGACTGAGTGATCACAGGTATTTTAGAGTTTGTATTTATGATCCTTTCTATGATTATACAATTCATAAAAAAGGTGATACTCAAACTCTTATAAGTACATATTCTATGGGAAGAAGAACATTCATAATATTCATTCTTTTAATTTGATATTTAAAATACTTTAGAAAGTATGAAAATAATAATGCCAAATGTAACAAAATGAAACAAAGATTAACAAAGCAATAAAGACCCAAGTTAAGCTTAAGAAGCAGGGAATAAATCTCAAAACAAAACAAAAATGTTTATTTACCAAAAGTAGTAGTAGCAAATGAGAAAAAGGAATGAGAAGAGGCATCCATGAGACTTGTAATATAAGCTCTCAAAAAAAAAAAGAGAGAGAGAAAATAAAAGAAGAACATGTCTTTAAAAATATATTCCATGACATTAGGAAGATAATATTAAAATTGAAAATGCGAGATAAAGTGTAAATATTGATGGAAGACAAGGCAATTAGTACTCCAGCACAAAAAGCCAATATTTCAAATCAAGGTAACTTACAGAAACACATGATAAAATGCAAGAGAATCTAAGAGCCTGTAGAGTAAGATACAGAAATAGTTATTATTGGTGCAAATAGAGAAGGCCGAATTAGTAAGGAATTATAACTGGGCTTTAAGGTTAGCAGTACATGAATTTTAATTCCAAATCTGTCATTTCTTAGCTGTCTGATCATGCTATTTAATCTTTTTAAATCTTAGGTAACTCATTAGAAATAGGCCATTATAGCTCTGTCATAGCATTTTTGAGATAATTAAATGTTATCATCTGTATAAAGCACTTTGCCAAATACCTGGAAAATAATGGTCATCTATTTTTTCTTTCTTTCTTTTAATTGTTTGAGTGTAGGGGGAGTTGGATAAATTAGTTAGCTAACTTATTTTAACCATGATGCTTCCTCAGAATAGATATAAAGGCAACAGACTCTTTTGTAGACACACACACACACACACACACACACACACACACACGCACACATTCTCAGGCCTCTGCTTGTCTTGTTTTAAAACTTTAAAAGTTTTAAGTTTAAAGCTTAAGGCTTTAAGAACAAAGTGAGGGTTTTACAAACTGCTAGGAAAGCAGGAAATATAGTAACAAAAATGTCTTGAAATTTTCTCCTCCTGCATGTTTAGAAAAAATCTACTGATTGCCCGTCAAGTTGACCTTTACTTTTCAAATTAATTATTAAGACCTGAAAAATGAAAGAAAAAACTGTTTTCAAATAATTACACCATAACAAAGTGAAACAGAAGTAAAAATGAGTATAGGACATATAAAAGATGCTTAAAATTATGGTTTAAAAATATTATGTGAGATAAGAGTAATAAAATGAGGTAAAATGATATAGGAAATCTGACCAACAGGTGAGAAATGGAAAAGCAGAAGGTAGAAATTCATGGAGTTTTATTCTACAAAATATAACTAGAAATTGAGTAGAGCAAGGAGAAGTTCAACCCAAGAAAGACACTTTATTTTTAATAAGTTCATAGTTTATTTAATAAGAATAAGTCATGAAGGAAAATAAAGACCCAATGAATGAGGCTAAACATTTACCTATGAAATTACACTCTATTTCATTTCATTAGCAAAATATGAAAAGTAAATTAAATTTCAGCTTAATTATAATGTTATTCAATATTGCATAATAATTATACATTGGATTACAAATAAATTTTAAGGGAATTAGAACTTAGTGTTTGCTAGAAAACATATATAAAAAAAAGAGAGAACATAACCTCAGGATAAAAATAAAATGACACAAGGAAGAATTACAATACTTAGAACAATTGTTCTCAATTGTCTTTTAATCATTGACTGTATTTTTTTTTAAATGCAATCATTAGGCCTACACAAGATGCACCTGTTACTAAGAATTCACATAATCTTTCTTAACTATTGGGTGAAAAAGGCAATGTAGAACACAGTAGGACATACCTATAAAAAGAAGAAAGCCTACACAAACAAATATTAATGTTACAGATATGAAGGAGAGAAACCGGCAGAGTGGGACAGAGGGAGAGAGGGAAAGAGAGATGCACACAAATGTGCATTTGAATAGATAGACATAAAGTAACCTGGAAAAAAACTACAATATTTTCAATGTCATAGAAAGTTTTCAGAGATCTATTAGAACATTATAGCTCATATGTAGCATAAAATATTTTAAAGTACAAAATAAATATATAAATTTGGCTCTATAAAAAAAAGTTTGGAAGTAGAACAAAGTGCCAAAAGAAAAGAGGAATAACCTGCTGTTTCTGCAAATTTCCTCTCCTCCCTAACTGCCATGGACAGAGCTCAGTTTTTTGAACACTTTTTCTGTGTGTACTTTCCATTTCTAAAGAAAACCTTGAGCTCCCCGGAGATTTCCAGGAACTATGGGGAAGCAGGACAGGTGTATAAAGATTCTCTACTTCACTTTGCTTTTTCTTTATTTATTGTTGAATATGAAGTCTTTGGGTACATGAAAGACAAAAATTATCTACATTTCAGAGAAACACGGAGACAGGCTTTCTAAGGAGTTTTGTCAAAGGGGCAGGGGTTTAGTCTCTGGGTAGGGGTGGAGTCAGTGGTGTCCTGAATAGATAGGAAAAAGGCTTAAGATAGGATCTTGAGGCTGCTATTTGGAAAACTACAAAAAGTTAACTAAGATTCTTACCTCACATCACAAGCTAAAGATTTCAACTTCATCAAGGCTTATTTCTTCAAAGAATATTAGAGATTTTTTTTCCATTTTGATACATAATTTGCTACCTTTCTTAAAGAAAATAATGGTTTCTTGTTATTATTTTTTAGTTTAGCTTTCTTTTAGAGGTCAAGTTGTACCATGATACATATAATTTCTGAAATTCCTTGGGGAAGTTGGTGAATATAAATTAAATATTTTTTTGTTATTTTCACATGATATTCAACTTTATCAATATAGTAGGCTTTCAGAGCTACATGACCAGAAATATCATTTCAATATAAACATATTGCTATATTAAAAAACCTTAATGGACATAATTTATATCCTTATGAAGGTTCAAAAAGCATGTTATTGTAACATATCTCATATTTGTGTACATGGCTTATTTTCCCAGATATTAAAGTAACATATAATCATTGAATAAAATTTGGAAAATAGTACACACCATAAACTAAAAACAACCATGAGTCTGGTATCAAGACAATACCTATATAGAGTTTGATAGATATGATAAAAAAAGATAAGACATAAAACATCAATTAGATTATACCATAAATAAATATTTTTGTATAAGGTTTAAAAAATTAAGACTGTGTTTTGTCTATGTTTCTATGTTATTAAATATTTTAATGCATTATAGAGTCATTCCATAAATTATTTAGGCAGCTCTCTATTGTTTGGTATTGAATCTTTCTAATTATTTATTATAGATAATGGTTCACATCTGGAAGGGAAATTATTGCGTCAAATGCTGTGCTAATTTATGTTTCTTAATAATTAACCAGAGACTGGAATATTGGGACAAAAATAAGTTTTAGACTGCACACATTGGATTCAAAACCTAGCAATTCGATTTCAAGCTTTCTGCCTCCAATAAAAAAATTAAAAAAAAAATATTTACAATCCAGATGTTGGATTTGGAAATAAAAAAGTTGGTAATAAGGACTGAATTAAATTATATTTAATTTAAATGTTTACTTTAAACATATTTAAAGTATCTGATAGAGAACCTGGCAAATGGCATAAAACCAAATAGTAAATATTTTTATTCCATAGATTATTTATTTATTTAACCATCATATTTATTGTAAATATTAAAAAAAATATTTTCAAGTTATTTTTTGTACATAGCAATTTTGACGTCAAGAAGTTTTTTATGTAATAAAATCTACTTTAGTTTTCATATTATTTCCATCTTTCTTTACATTTAAGAAGTTCTTCCCCAAATTAAAATCAGAAAATGTCACCTATACATGTTTTTTATTTGTGTGTCTTATTTTTTTTTTTTAAGGAAAAATGTTGCAAAGTAAGGTAAAGATGAGAATAGAACTGGGTCGTGTACTTTCCCAAGTAATACTTAATTAAATACTTATTACAATCCCTCTTGTAGGCTCCATTTGAGTTAAACAACCAGAGCAAAGAAAAATTGTACCTCACAGGAATGGACTCACACTACATCAACAATTATTAGGCTTTGCATAGTGATTTAGCACTTGTGAGGATAGCCTGGACATTTACAAGTATATGAGAAAAAGCTGTCAGCATAGAAGCTGATATTAAAGAGGATACTAATAGCTCTTTTTTTTTTTTTTTTCTTTTTTTTACCATATGTAAAGCACTGTGTTGGTATATCTTTTCCAATTTACCATGGATAAATAGACTCTAAACAGAACATGGCACATGATAGGTTTTTGAAACAAACAAAAAGAAACTTAAGGGAAAGTGGACAAATAATTTAAATAATTAGAGGAAGAGTATTTTTTTTCAAAAACTGTGTACAGTAAATAAATGGAAATGCTATGAGAAGCAAGGGAAATTAGAGATAGGTCAAAAGTCACACACAAAAAAGTCTACAGTGACTTCACAGATGTCTTCGCAGTGATTTCGCAGCCGAAAATGGCTAGACTCAGAAAAATAAAAGAAGAAAGGGTGACTAAAATCTAATAATTATTAGATAATTTAATCTAATAATTAAAGTATTATCTGTATTTTTGAGGCAGAAAATACCTTTTATAGCAACAATTTATTCAGTAGTGTGGAGGACAAGTTTGAAAAACTTATCAAGAATGAAAATTAAAAATAAGTGTTTTTTTAGGTTGGTACAAAAGTAATTACAGTTTTTCAAATTATCGTTAACCTTTTAGACCACAATTACTTTTGAACCAACCTAATATCTAAGTAACAGATCCAGTTTTTAACTTAGTGCTATGAGTGAAATAAGAAAATAATTTCATTGTGCATACAAGGAATAATTAAATATACTGTAGAAGAAAAGAAACTTCTGAAGTGAAGAAATACTAAATATGAAAACTCTGGTAATATGCAGAAGCAGAAAAATTAGTTTACTTAAAAAGTAATAAAAATCAGGCTGGTGTGACATTTCTTCTCTCCAAATATAAATCACAGAAGCCAATAGAATTTTGAATAAATGAATTAATCTCATTCTAGGACAGTGAGACTTAAAACCTTTTCTCACATGAGAATAATACTTACATAATTACATAAGAAATATAAATTGTATAATTCTTACTCTTCCCAAGAGTATTATGTGAGTATCCTTTCCAAATCAATAAACTTTACTGACACTAACAGTAAACTAAGAGGTAAATCAAAATCAAGAATTAAAATGGTCAGTCATAGCATTAAATGTCTGATGTGGAATACTGAAACCAATTAACTAAATTAAGTGAAGTATAAAGAGTGGTTATAATTATAGCTATAAACTTGAGTGCAAAAGCTCAAATCTATTCTAAACGGTATTTTATATAGTAAGACTAAAACATAAAAAAATAAGTTTGATCTGAAACATTTATTTAAGGACAATTTATATTTTATGGTATGGGAAATTACGGAACATAAAATTTGCTTCATGATTTTTCTCTATCAGTTTTTTGTCAATGAATATGTATTAGATTTTTAGTTAAAATATGTGTGAACATCAAATGATACGAAAATTTTTTTCACAAATGTTGGTAATTAGGCTCTTTGGAAAAGTAACTAATGTATTGACTAAATCACAAGATGCAGATAGATTCTAATTTATGAGTAACATATATATATAAGAAATATAGATCACTGTTTAATAAATCTCTGGAGAAGTAAACTGAGGAAAAAATCATGAGAACAGTTACAAAATATTTACAGATTTAATTCCATTAAAAATTAAAAATCTGTATCACAAGAAAAATTAAAATGGAAATCATAAGATGATTAATTTCCAAGAAATAAATAAATGTATAATATCCTCAAATAGAGAAGGTACTTTGAAATCAGTAATATTAATAATTATGTCACCACAGTATGTAGTCAAGAAATTCTATTTACTAATTCTAGAAGAATTATAGTTGGAATATAAACATGACAAAAAAAATCACCTTTCCTAGTGATTACTTGTCAATAGAATGTAAATCAGCAATTAAGTAACTATTTAAATACTATAAATTTGATGAAAAATAACAATATTTATAATATTTGGTACTGGCACCAGTGTTGTAAGAACTTTCCAGGGAGAATTTGATAATATCTATGAAAGGCCGTATAAGTATCTATATTCTTTGATGCACTTTAGTTTTATTAATCTGTCACAAAGAGGGAACTGAAATAAATGTGTCTCATGCATGGGGATATAAATTTAATATTTACATTAAAGAAACACATGATTCAAAGAGACAGTGTCAATCACTTGAAGACAGTTGAAGTTAACAATGCAAACCACATTTGCTTAGGAAGAAAATAACAATGAAAAACACATTCATTGGCTTATGGAAATACTCACAGCATGACATTAAGTAAAAGCAAAGTAAGACATATTTTATTAAAGTCAGTATAATAACTATAAGTAGATATACAGAGAGAGCACCAAAAAGATTTAGAGCACTAAAGAAAGAGTAGTGAAAGAATATATACTCAAATAGCAATAAAGACTTTTGCTAAAGGGTGGACTAACAAGTGGCTGTGATTTCTGCATTATATTTTATGTAATTACATATATATTGTTTATATATTACTTGTGTGTGTGTGCGTGTGTGCGCATGTGTGTTTATGTAGTTTCTACACTAAAAAATCCACAACAACCCCATAAAATTCATAAATTTATTTTCTGCATGATGTATGTGCGATACACTGAGTTAGGAGTCTTAGATTAAGTCCTGGTTCTATTACTTAGTATCTGTCTCATTTTGTACGAGTTACTAAATTTTATCAAGTTTTAGTTTATTCATCTCAAAATGGGGATGATAACTACATCATAGGGCTGGTGTGATGATTAAAAGAAATAAAATAATGCATTGATGTTACCCATCCTGCTTACCAGGCACTTGAGTACAAATAGTGTTTAGACCACATAAGATTTTAATCTAAAAATCTGACTCATCAAACTCTGAGTTATGCTATTTTGTAGAAATATATTCATATCTATCTATAGATAGATAGATAGATAGATAGATAGATAGATAGATAGATAGATAGATAGATAGACAGATAGATAGATAGATATGTTTGTTGTTGTGTGTGCATGTTTTCAAGTTTTCAAGTATACTTACATACATACGTGTATATTAAATAGGGAATACAAAGCCACATGTTCTTCCAAACTTCTCATTCGAAGTTAGGATTCTAGACTGCAAATGTCCTCATAAATTTCACGAGTCACTAATGGTTAATAATGACAATGTTTTTGAATATTGAGTATCCTATTAGATGTGCTATTGACTTTGCAATGGGTTTATAGACCTATGCTTCCTCTTCAGCAGCCCATATTTTTATTGGGCGAAGTCCACATAACCTTTTTTTTGCATTCTCATTACCAATTTTTGGAAGAACTGAATTGGTTTTCAACTTCTTTGATACATAGCTTTGTTGGTTACATAAATGGGTAAGGTTGTATATGTTTTCATGTACTATACAGTTTTGAATTTTCTTTTTATTGTTTCAGAAAACTTTCTGTATTTCAGTTTATGTTTTTGTCTCCAATTAGTGAAGATGTTAGATGTCTGACTTCCTAATAAACTCAGTGGGTGTTAATTTTATTGCCTCTTTAGCTCCAGATTATGCTAAATTCATTTCAGAGCATGGAATTCAATATGAATACAATATAATCACATGGTTAATTGCAAGTAAAACCTGCTCTAAAATTAATATTTAAAGTGGAATTGCAGTCAAAAGCAAAAATGAATGAAGAGGCATTGTTACAATAGTGCCCTGAGGGAGATTAGTGCATTTCAGAGAAATTTAGGTTGTGAATCAGGAAATA
Source organism: Rhinolophus hipposideros (assembly GCF_964194185.1). Taxonomy (NCBI): domain Eukaryota; kingdom Metazoa; phylum Chordata; class Mammalia; order Chiroptera; family Rhinolophidae; genus Rhinolophus; species Rhinolophus hipposideros. The sequence continues at coordinate 28,782,885 of NC_138053.1, forward strand.
ATCCCTAATAAATCTCCAGAGAAGGCCACCTCTGTTTCCAGAAACTGTATTTTTAGTGGGTTAGATACTTAGTCGCTTGCTTTATCTTCTTTGCATTTGGCTGGGAAAAATCTGTTTTAACACAGAAAAATAAGCTTTCTTTCAAGATCTTTTTATTTTTCAAGGACTCACTATAATGACTTTTTCTTCTGCCTCGAGTATCATGTGTTTAACAAGACTTCTCTTTCCACGTTTGCTGGATATTAAAACTAAGAGCATATCTTTTCCTTATTCCTATTTAGCATTAGATTCTTAGCAAGCATTTCAATTTATCTTCCACCTCAAAGGATAATTGAATAAGTGGAGATGGAAATTAGAAACAAACAGGGCTTTTGTGTTTATATCTTATTGTACTTTGTTGGTTTAACATAATTTAGAATGGGATTATATGTAGAGAAGAAATGATATAGTACTATACTGAACTTTTAAATATTTAGGTATCTTGCTATACTAATCAACAGTTACTTGATTTCCAATGCTGTATAGGCTATGTAGAATTTTAATGCCATATTTTAACTTATAAAACTTTGAGAGATGTCAATTTTTTTTAAATACTGTTTTTCTCTCCTTAAAAAAGCCTTTACTCTAAAGGTTTTCCCCCTATCTATAAGAAGAATATTGAAAAAATTCTACATACAAAAGCCAGGCAAGAATTAGTCCCAATATGATCTTACATTTCAGAAATTCAAATGTCTTCTTGTGTTCAGAAGAGTAGATTTTATACACAATCTTTAATGGGCATCTGTTGTAAAGAATATTCTCACATAGCACTCAATATCATAAAGTAAAATAATTGATTCCTAAATATATCTGAATAAAATAAAACACAAAAGATGATGAATTTATACTTTATATAGGAAAATAGAAACTCACTTGTTCATTTAGTCTCAGATTAAATTTTTCATGTATACAATCATAGTATGTCTACCTGGAGACATAGTATGTCTACCTGGAGACAAATAGATATTACTAATATTTGATATTTTAGTTTATGAATAATGAAACTTGAGGTCCAAAGAGTGTCTTGTCTTCAGTTATCAGTTAGGGAGTGAACTTTCTCTGAAACTTGCTGCCATCCAAGATTAGATATTTATTCATATCTTTTGATTTTTCAATAAATACATTTCATTAGATAATGGTGACAGACCAGGAGAGGGAGAGCCATGAGGAGCTGTATCAAGAGTCAAAAAACTTTACCACCCAATCTGACTTTAAGTTTTTCTTAAACCCTGGCCATTTGCTATTTTTTCCTTGGTTTGGGCTCTGCATGGTGTACCATGTGTGTATACAACTGATTAAACACTCAATAATTTTTCAACAAACTGTTTTCTAAGCTCTACTGTGTGCTTTCAATAAAAATGAGACAGTTATGCAAAAAACTAGCTGTAATATCAATTAGAATAAAATGAGAGTTAAGTGGACTTTCAGATTGTAGATGGAAAGGGGCTACTCCTTAAACACTAAGAAGGCATTTGAAAAGTGAATTTAAATAGGTATCCTAGGTTCAGCAAACTACATCAAGAAAAGTGTGGAAATGCTCAAATGGAAAGAATATGAAATAGGCAGGATTATGGTGTGGTTGAGATTATTTCCTGGGGTACTTTAAGAAAGATCCAGGACTCACTGGTCTTTAATGCATGTTCCAGTCTCTTCTACTATCTGTGGAGTATATAACTTAACTTCCTCTCAGGGCTGAGAGACATAGACTTTTTTCAAGTTTTGAGTATTTGTTCTAGGGATTCCATATTCTCTGTAACTTCTCAATAGACTGTGTATCATATGTCTAGTACAGGGAGCAGCCTGGATAACACGAGTTAAGGAATGCTGAACGAATTCTTGTCTGTAAAATAACACAATGTTGTCTGCCCATGAAATTATAAACTTCACTACTGAAAGATACCTTAGTGTTAGAACCACTTATTTTATTAAGTGAAGCAATTGAAAGGCAGATATTTGCTCACAATCACATAACACTGGTAGCATTACATACTTTTCTAACTAAGAAGTGGTTTCTAACTAAGAAGTGGTTTCTAGGAGAATTCTCTAGAATTCTCCTGTTATAAAATTATAAAACCCAAGTTGCTCCGAAAAAGAAATACTAATTTCACACACACACACACACACACACACACACACACACTTTTTTTCCCTTCTTTTATGGAATCCAGTTCACAGAATTGCATTATGTTTTGTTCTTCATAGCTTACTGACATTTTGGTCCATACATGACTCTCTGTGATTATATTTGTTTAAATATTTATTAGTAATATAATGAACAACTCTATTGTATCATGCGTTCCAAAAACTCAAATATTTTTCTTTAAATTTACATTTACCTATATGCTTTTCCCCACATCTTGTCTTTAGCGTGTCATCCAAAAATATCATATATACAGAAATTTATGCTTATCATTCCCTTCTTGTTCTTCTATATTTTCTATCAAACACACATATAAAAGCTTAATAGATATGTTATGCAGTTTTGCTTTTTTAAAACTTATTAAAGAGGTATAATTTTATATTAACTTCTTAATGTAGGATTGTTTTGTCAGATAATTAGCTATAATTTGAAAAGTGGAGATAGCACCTGAGAGAATAATAATAAAAGTCCATTCAACAAACATTTATGGAAGAGTTAGCATTTGTAGTCACTGGGGATACAGATACAAATAAAATATAATTCCTTATTTGAGGAATTTTAGACTTGTGAGAAACTGATATTAACAGATAATTGTAATAAAATGGGAAAAGTACTACAAAAAAGATTTTTGTAAACTGGTATACGTATATGGGAGAGGTAACATTTTCCTTAAGTCTTTAAGGATCTTTGGGATATCATTACAACATGAGAAACATTTCCAGTCAAGGGAGACACCTGTGTAATGCTACTGAGGTGAAAGCAGAGCAGATGTCAAGGTATCAAGAAATTATGAAGGATCAAAATTAAGGCAGAAGAAATTAAGGCTAATGAATTAGTAAGAATACTACTGGATTCATTGGGAGGATTACAGAATATGGTAGAAGTTACCATCAATATGATCTATACTGTATCTACTACAGATTCTGTAAAATTTGGTTACTATTAGAAATAGAAATAGAAAACAAGAAAAAGCCAACAATTACACAGACTCCTATGATGTATAACTGAATAAGTGATGGTGGTCTTATAAATAAGAGAAGGAATTGTTAGGGGAAAGAAAAAAAATATGGTTAACTATTTATTTTACCTAACTACAAAGGTGATATAGTTTCTTTGCAGAATATTTGTAACAGGTGTGCATCAGAACAATCTGGTATTGCTTATTCAATTTTAGGATACACATACCTCATGACCCGTGAATGTGTGTGTGTGTGTGTGTGTGTGTGTGTGTGTATGTGTGTGTGTGTAGCCTGTGCAAGTTTATTAGTGGCAATGTTCAAAAAAAATCACTACAGCGTTATTTGTGGTGGTGGGGGGGCAGGATGGGAGGCGATCTGAGAATCCATAAATTGAATCAATAAATAAAATATGCATACTATGAAATTTTAAGTTACAAATAAAGGCAGTGGTGCTGTTGTCGTTATATGTCTCAGATTGTGTCCTGATATTCTTTATACTCATCACAAAACTGGCCAGATGTGACTGAATTGTCTAATCCATGACTTTTGCTCATATGGAGTCACTGTGCTCCGAAATCTCATTACTACCGAGTTTCCCTGCCATTTGATGTTAGGCGTAGCATGGATGTAATTTGTCTGGAACTTCAATAACTGCTATAGTGGGTCCTGGCCTAACACTCATATTTTTTTTCTTTCTTTGCTTTTTTTTTTTTTTCACAATCCACACAGTTCACATGCAACAATTTGCTTTTTTCTCTGAGCCCCACATCAGTTGCCTGATGCCTGGTTCTCATAAAATTATCTTGACATTCACAAAGTAAATGTCCTTTGAGTTTTGACTGCAGGGTCAGGTGACCCACCAGATGTGGTATTCTGGTGCAGTTTGAAAGAAGCAGACAATGTTTACATTAACCTTTTCAAGCCCTTTCCCATGCGAGGTTAGCAGCATGGTGATTCCACAAAGATGTTTGGTCATCCAGAATCCTGTAAGCACTTGACACCATGTCAAGTAATCTACTCTACCCCACATGATTTGGCCATCCTGGACGTGGCAGAGAAGCAGCCTGATAATAAGAACCCAATGCTATCCGAGTACCTATCTACGTCAGGACATTGCATTGACAATTTTCTTTTCCCTTTGGTAATATACTTTTACCATACCTCACTATGAGGAGACTGGCCACTAATAGGAGAGGGATAAAAATTTCATCCTGATTTTATGAAGTTCTGGACTGCAAATAGATTCCTCAATTACTTTATTTTTTTAGATTATGATCTTGCAGACAGAGCATTAAAGACAGGGTAAACTAATAAATAATGTCCCTTCAAATTGCTGAACAGTTCACTAAGGAAACTTTATACTAATGGGAGAATACTTTTAACCTGTTTTATGCTTTACTGTTTATGATAAACTATTTAAATCTAGCAATACTAGGAGCTTATTCCAAGAAAAAATAACTACATTTAAACCTATAGGAATTTATTTTTCTAAGAAATGGAAGACAAATATAAATACCTGCCTTTTCCTGGTTAAGCTTATGACTTAAAGTAGCATGTGGTTTTCTGAAAACTTATTTTTCTCTTTTTCCCTTTAATTTATGAAAAAAGACCATAATGGCTATTAATTTAAATGTTCCAACAACTTCAAGGAAACACAAATATCATTTTACAAATGTGAAATTTGTCATAATGCTCAATTAATGGAAAAAAACATTGTGAAGATTTTCCTTTGAAAGCACTTGTGATAGCTAAAAGGTAATAATGTATATTAATAAGTGATTTAATGTATACTAACATATGTCCAGGCCCATAGCTATTGTGTCAATAAACAGAAGTAATCAGTTTAATGTACTGTAGACAGCAACTAGTAATGCTTACAAATGTAAAGATAACAAGGAAAGGAGTTTTTATCTCTTATATTGTGAGTTTTTCCCAGTGGTGACAGGCTTTAAGACATTCTTATGTGAATTATCTTCCATTTGTACCTGTCCAAAATGTCTGCTCTCAAGGTAACTCTTATCAGTGGACAATTCTCTAGTCATTTTTATTCCACTCCAATCTCCCCAGTGTATCTCGCTGCCTGAGCAGTCTTACTTTGATTAGGGTGTATATTCCACCATTCTTGACAGGAAGGCTGAGGGTGTGGGAAAGAAGGAAGACGGAGTGAGGGAGGAGGAACAGTGTAGGGAATTCAAATAGATATCCTATATCCTGTCCCTGATTGGAAAAGAAATACCCATGAGTTACTATGATGTAAAGATTTATTTCTTAAGCTGGTATTTACAACGTAATGTTGAATATATGTGTGTGTGTGTTGTATGTGTGGAGGATATCTACAGATAAAGTATGTTGTATGCTAATCTGATTGTAAAAAAAAATTCATAATACAATATTAGCATTGCAAATGAATGAGAAGACTAAAAAAGGAAAAACTCCATAACTTTCCAGAGTCTTATTCAGGGGCAATGATAATGGTTAAAGATAACTATAACTTATCCAATATTTTCACTGTGCCACTTGTTTTATAGTTCCTTTTAAACGATCTTTGAAAAATCTGCATCTGTTTTGAAGATTACCGAAGTATAGTAATGCAGGATTTTGTGTTCCCAAACCTGTTTCTCTTTTTCCCCTCCAGCGCACACTCCAACCCCTGAAAGAAAGGCTGTTTATTGATAGAGTCAAGAGACAAAGGCATCAGCAGCAAAATAAACTTCATAGTTAGGGCATGAGATTTGGGACACGGCAGCAACATAATACTGTGTTTGCCCGAAAATAAGACTTAGCTGGACCATCAGCTCTAATGCGTCTTTTGGAGCAAATATTAATATAAGACCCAGTCTTATTTTAATATAAGACTGGTATAATATAATATAATATAATATAATATAATATAATGTAATGTAATGTAATGTAATATAATATAACATAACATAACATAACATAATATAATATTATATAATATAATATAATAAATATAATATAATACCTGGTCTTATTTTAATATAATATAAGACAGGGTCTATAATATAATATAATGTAATGTAATGTAATGTAATGTAATATAATATAACATAATATACTATAACATAACATAGTATAATACAATACCAGGTCTTATATTAATCTCTGCTCCAAAGGATGCATTAGAGCTGATGGTCCAGCTAGGTCTTATTTTCTGGGAAACACAATAGTAATGCCCTACACTGTAATGCCCTACACTGAAGAAATTGGAAGTGTTTGAAGGATCCTCCTGCAGAGCTATCCAAGGAGGAGCATTTCCCTCAGATGGTGCCTAGACTTAGTTCTAAAGAGAGTCCTAGGGCAGGACTGGTGGGTTGAGGGAGGGAACTCAGGGAAGGAACTCTGGAGCGCCCATCCAACAGGAACTCTGCATGGCTGTAGTGAGACTCGGGGGTATTGTTGAACCTAAGGATCTTCTGGTCCTTAGCTGATTTTTTGAGTTAAATTATTTTCTTTCTAAATACAGATTGTTCCTGCAAACCTTTCCAGATGCTGCCAACATAAGTATGGTGTTACAGAAAGAAGTAAAGTAACTTAAGTACAATCCCTTACCATGGCCAATTTCTAATTTGAAGTCAAATCTGTCTAACTCTAAAATCTATGTCTTTAAAGCCATGCCACACTGTTCATAGAGTACTCAAGGAACAACTTGTGTCTCTGTTGATACCTACTATCACAAAGGGTAGAAATTGCCTGACATGGAGTAGGTAGATAATACTGCCGAGAAATGAGAAAGATTCATTGCATACCAGAGGAGCACTTTCAACATTTTTCAGTTTCCTAAAATCTACTGTGATTTATTCAACCAGGAAATGCTGTAGCAGAACTAATTTGTTTTTAAATCTACATTTCCTATAAACAATAGTATTCTGAAAAAGTCCCAATATTTTCAATATGAAAAGCACACAGATATCTATATGTACAGATAAATTGATAACAAATAGATGTATAGATTAGAGACATAGATGGAATACAACCATTGTCAGAAAAGTCTTGTGACCTATCAGGAATGGAAATTTATATTGCATCTATCTGGACAAATGTACTTTTGTCTATTTGAGATGAATTTTAAAATAAATATTCTTATATATTTGAATATGGGAATTACATTTGCTTTAGTAGTGATAGTTTGAAGAACTCATTTTTTATACATTTCTCCCAAGAGAATGCTATAAATTTCCCTGTTGCTAGTTTTGTTATTATTATTATTATTATTATTATTATTACATGCCTACATTCTTTCACAAAAATCAAAACGTTTACTACACGGCAACTTATATTTCCATTATTATTTTCACCAACATGGAATAAAAAGTACAGCTATATTATGAAAATTATCCTGAGAAAGAAGGCTGAAGATACAATTATCTCATTTTGTGTAAAAGGCAAGTGACATTTCACCATTTAAAAATTATATCATCTCTTAATTTCTCTCAGTGTAATGGTCAGAGTACGTTCTCAATAAATGTTGCATGATCTTGAAATTAGGAGTGTTTACCCCAAATAAGTAAGGTATGGCAAGAGAACTAGACAACTCAGGTTCCTATGGGAAATTTAGCTATAAGGTGGTGGCACAATCTACTTTATGGGTAATCGTCTGGAATACTTATTAATATAAATTTCAGTGCAGTTGTAACCAAGTCATGTGGACAAAAATTAAATCATAATCTAATTTAAAAGTGTAGTTGAATGAATACTTCAAATTTGAGACAAAATATTCTTATATATAAATATAGGTATAACACACATGAAGTGGTAAACTAATACAGTTGGTAGTCTAATAGATATCTGGGAGAACTTTGTAGCATACTCAAAAATGAAGATGGTAAAAATGAAGATTGTTTAAAAGGTGAATGAAGAAGTAGTCAGAAACATATGTCTGAATTCCGGAAAGAGCAATAGAAAGAGTTGTACTCTTGCCTGAAGAATGTGTAATGAGGGGTGATAATGATTAATCTGAAATCAAGTATATGGCTTTTAGATAATTTAGGCTAAGTAGTCCCATTCCTATAAAGAGTGAGAATGAGAGAAACTTGAAAAGTCTTCTCCCTCATTGTTTGGATTAATGCTAGCTACGCATCTCTGCTCATGCATTTCTATCCCTTAAGCAGTGTTCTTTTGTTTTGGAATATTGAAGGCCAAAATTAACCCCATCCAAGAAATTAAGGTGTTATAAGAGGATGTAAGAGATGATTTCCTACTGGGTTTGTCTTGATTACATGGCTCCAGGAGGCAAGGCAAGTTTTAGAATTAGTAATGTCTGTTCTCTATTTCATTTAAAGAGAATCCTTTGACACAGGGTTTGGGCATTCTTTTCTACTTTATAAATGCCTGTGCAAACACACACACGCACACACACACTCATGGTTGATGTATTTTATTCTATCTCCCAGTTGTTTCATTGACATTTGCAGACATGATTTGTGTTACTTTGGTTACAGCTCCAATTAGGCCTCTATTGCTGAAGGGACCTGGTTTGTTATATTAGTTTAGGTGCTTACAGCACTCACATATTCTCTAAGTGTGCTAAGATTACAATACCAAGGGCTCTAACAAAGATAGATGTAAGATGACTGTTTTCAAATATGGCTGCTTGAATGTGAAACAAAGAATGCTTTAAAGTTAAAAGTATGAACTGTGTGATGGGTAACACAATTATCTCTCTAACTTGTTATAGTTTTATAATTATTAATAATTCATACAGCTGTCATGCAATGTTACTTTTAGTGCCACATGCAGATATGTTATGCAGCATATAAAAAATAGAGGTTTGGTACAAGATATGATTCACACATTTTTCTTTTTTGTTCTTGATAAAGTCATTTTTTGCTATCTAGTTACTTTAAGTAAATTATCTCATATAATTCTCTAATCTTCTATCTAGTGAAATCTGAAATGAATAATTTGCCTTCCCATCTAGAATGCAAGCCTCTTGATGGGAGGGACATTTTAATTTGCCATAAAGCATTATAAAATTGCTCAACTGGTTTTATTAAAATGAATGTTTATTTGTCTTGTCTAACTTAGAAAAAATACATTTCTAATTCCACAAGCATAATTATCTTTTAAATTCATTTGCAAAAGATATGTTAGAATTAATATATTACAGTGGTAATATGTAGCTTAGCAATATTTCTATATACACTTTCATATCTGGAATTTTGTTAATCTTTAAAAATATGTATTCAAATTACCAATTGATTAACATCCAAATTGAAACAAAGTACCTTGCACTGAATGCAAAGGGGACTATTTAGGTTCAACAATGTTGCTCTTGTTTAAGCAACAGTGCTTGATTAGGCTAGTAAAAGTGTTAGTTATGCTAGATTGAAAGAATTGAGACGGTTTTTCTAAGTAAGATTTTTAATTGGTAAGAGTTAGTCAGCTATAGCTTATAGATATTTTAGTTTCAAGGAGCTACACTGTTGCTTAATACCAAATATATTTTTTAATTGTTTATACATGTTTAATATCTACACTTAAGATGACCCCCAAGGCTTTGGGTGTCTATACAAATTTAAAAATAATTATCTAATAATATTGATATAATAGCAAGGAGTGAAAATCCTAGGGGGAAAGAAAACTAAATTCTTCAGGGCCTTGTGTTGATTTCCATCTTATTTGTCTCCGTATTCAAAGATGTAAGTGGGCATTTTTATAAAGCTGAATATCATTTTCTTCTCAGAGCATTATTTTGGAAAAAAGTATATTTTTTTTCTATTTCTTTTTGTCCTCCAGAATAACCAGGATGGTTTCTCTCTTTCAAAAAGCATGTCCATTTCTATTTGCACGCATTTCCTTCTTAGGGAATAGAACCTCATGTCCTATCTACATAGCTTTCTTGATAACAGTGTTTATGCAGAATTTGGAGACTTAGAATCATTTTCCCTCACAGTCATACTCTCTCTATTTTGGAAATGAGAAATTCATTGGGATACTGATGTAGAAAGATATGGAACAGATAATACCAATATGCATTTCTACACATTTCAGTTGATCTTGTGCCATGTAACAAAGCTTTGAAAACACATTTAGGTAGTCTTTTGAAAAATACTGTATAGAAATTTAAGCAACAAAATTAGGCTGTTACCTACTAAATATAAGTAAAATGGATCTAAAATTTTATGTAAATATAGAAATGATTTTATAGGGATACAATATTATATTGGTTTTATTTTGGTAAGTTTTAGGGATATTTATCATACAGTAATGACAACACTACAAGCATGTGCTTCAAGCCTGAAGGAAACAAAGTAATCCTGAAGGATTCAGAAAATTTCCATAACAATAATGTGAAGCAGACAGTTTCCTCAATTGTGTGACCTTAGCCTCATCCATTAATCTCTTTGAGTTTCTTTTCCTTCATCTATGAAATGAAGGGATTGAGCTAGATGATTTTAAATTCACTTCCAGCATTCATAATATATATTCCCTTTTATGGATTTTCCATTTACAGAGACTAAAGTTGTACTCAGGAAACAGGTAATTCCATACAGATTAGACCTCAAAATATCCTTTCCCTACCTCTTCGTCATTTCCTGCAGGACCCTGAGGAAAAACTAACTGACGGTAGAGGTTATTTTTTAAATATTTCAACCAATGCATTTTTATTTCTGGCGTATTGATAGTTAACTGTAATTTGTCAAAGACAAACTATTTCAGTAGCCAAACTGAATTTTGAGTCATACATAAATGGCTCTTAAATGTAGTTTGTTTAAAATTTCCTCAGGTAACCATCATGAAAAAATTATTAAAAGTCAATATCATGATCCAGAAAAGCAAATCAACCTTTAAGAATGTTTTTCTTTAAACCAATACTTACTGTTCAAAAAGAAATGAAATTTTAGTCTTTTAGAATTAGGTCAGTGAAGTTTCAACAAGACCAACAAAAGGATATATTGACTAAAAGAAAGGGGAAAAAGAAAAAAATCTAATATGTCTTCAGGCATTTAACTTGATGTTAAATATAATTTGATGCAACATATTCCAATTAGCTTAAATAGGACCTGTTAAATCGGTTTATTTTTTATGCTAAATATGTTTACACTGGCTTTATGATCTTAAACAAATAGAAAACAACTCCTACAAACGTCGGGGTTCTTAGAAATGAGTGAGGATATTTCAAAGTTGGAATTTTAAGTTCATTTATATTTAACGTACTTGTGGATGCTCAGGAAAAAAATAATAAGAAACACATTTTTATTTGTGGATGGCAGTAAATTGGATGAGGCTGCATGCACTGGTGAGGACAGGGAAATAATTTTAATAAAGAACATGGAGGCATTAAGAGTATGGTAAGGAAATAATAAAACAAAAATTTAAGTTGTAAAAATGCAAATCATTGCACAACCGGAGGAGATAACCTAATGCAGCAACTTAGAGGGTGGGACAGACCTAAGAACAGTTATAGGAAAAATATATCTTTGGGTGATAGGGCAGAGAAAATGAGATATGAACCAGCAATAATAATAAGCAGAAAATGTTCTCTTGCTCTTTTGAAACACAAAAAGGTATTGTGGTATAGGAAGACGAAGGGCATGGCACCTAAGCATTGGATTCTGCTTCTGTTACATTAAAAAAAAAATGACATGAATACACAGTTGGACACACAGCTACTTAGGGGTCTGATTGCTAGGAAGCTGCCACAATAGAATGAATTTGTGTTACAAGTCTGTTCAGTGGCCTCCTTCGAAATTAATATAGTTCAAAGGAATAGAGCAAGAAATAGAGACATTATCCCTACAAGCAATATCTAAATCTCAGGAGGTAAAGAGAAGTTCCCCCACAAATAGTAGGCGAGCTTCATTCTTTTAAAAAACAATTCACAAAACTTTGGCCACAGAAACAAGCATTTCTAACACATCAAGATAATTTTAAAAATCTAAGTATCCAAGTTGCTATTTGGCTTTTGGTCATATAACCACATAGTAACCACATAGAGTTTCTATGTGTAAAATCAATTAATGAATAAATACAAAATAAAAAAAATCATATTCCTTTTACAGATGAGAAAAAGTGAGGCTCCATAAAATGTAAACAATGATCCTAACTTCACCCAGGAAACGATTTGTAGAGTATGAATTTATGCATGACACACGCACAAGTCCATGATTTCCCCACTGTGAAGCCAGTTTGTTGATTCTGTAACTGACTCAGTGGCCATCAACCCTGTGAAGCAAACTTATGAATATGTTGCCTTATCTGTTTTAGACACTTTCTCTGGATTTCTACTTTACAAAGCCTTTGATTCAGTTTCTCACTGGTTTTAATTAGCTTCTATTAAGCATGTGGCAGAAAGAATATCTGGAATTATTACCAAGTTTATATAAAATTTAGAAACCAAGGAAATGGTAGATTTTACAAATAAACATGCTCATATGAACAAATTACAATGTCAAGATATGGGACTATTATACATGCATTACTGAATGCTTATTTCTCAGGATTAAACACATTGATCACATGAGGCACGCTAGTGAAATACCTGCTTGCAACACTACTTACATTCATCAAAGCCTATAGAAAAGGAATTGCACAGTTGTAAAAATAGCTTTTGTACCACTTCCCAATTTTTCTTTCGTTCTGACAAATAATTTGGTGTTTGGGTGTACTTATTTAGGTAGGCCTATAAGATTGTCTGAGATGAAAAGGTATCCAGGGAACTGAATAGTATTTCCTGACTTATCTTGCCAAATAGCACAACCTGGTTCCTTCAATAGATAGAATGATGGTGAAATGGGCATGGCTCAATGTGAGCAATGTTCTATGGGCTTTTGAATTTTAGAGACTAGTTTTAACTAGGAAAGATGAAAATATTATGTCATTTAGCAGAATGAAACTTGTACATGATTATACTTAGTGGTGATTTAGCTTAAGAGTTATTGTTCGCCCTTCATAATATGCTCTATCTGTCAATAGTGAACCCTTTGGGAGACCATCAAGTAATTTGATTATCTTAGTGGGTACCACAAAAAACCAATATAAAGCCACTTAAAAAATAATCAGCTCCAAATTTTGCCTAAATTTAATAAATATAATCATGATTTAAAATATTAATGCCATGAGCCTAAACTGAAAATCAGCCTATACAAAGGTTATTACATTTTGTCTGGCATTACCTTGCCTTCAGAAAAAAAGGAGAGAAAATGTCAAGCATATTTAATGCAACATAAGCAATAAAAAAAAATGTGAGGCAACTTTACAAAGGTATACATTTATGAAAAATAATAATCTTGGGGCCATGGACAAATGGGATCAAGTCCTCTCTTTCGATTCCTGATTTTAGAGCAGCAAGTATTTAGAAATTATTGAGATATGGTCAGGGTTAGAGTGTTGAATGGTATTTCTGGCTTTTACTGATTTTTTTTCTTTTCTTTTTTTTTTTTTGAACATAGTTAATTCAAGGAAGTTCCTGAGCAAGCAGCTGACATTGGAACCAAGCAGTCAAGCCAGTGTCCCAACCTCACTAGCACTATACTCATCACCAGCAAATCCACTGAAAAGGAAGTCACCTGGAAAATCGAAGTATTGTATCTTGTTAAAGAGATCAGCAGATAGAGAGGGGCAGACATTTTTCCTTCTTTTTCCAATGAATTCCAATATTCTGGCTTTGTGACTTTAAGTGTGCAATTAAACCGACCTATATATAATCTGTAACTAATACGATAATATTATTCCTCAACTTTAAGAGATCTTGAGTATTAAACATACATAAAATGGTCAGAAAGGGAAAAATTTGTAATAGTGAAAAGAATCAAAATTTTGCCACCTTGAAGATGTTTTGGGGATATCGATTTTAAACTGTTTATTAAGAAACAAAAGACGCAGAACCTTTGATCCCTACCACAGAAAAACCTGCTTTAGGAACCAGCCGTGGCTTAATCGCCTTAAGAATCTTCACTCTGCTATTCCCCAATATTACCCAATAAAATTAAAAAGAAAGAAAGAAAGAAAAGAATGTTCACCCCAGCGTTAGTCAGGAAGACTCTAAGCCTGTTACCTAGATACCCCGCATCCCATTGTTTCTGAGGTGCCCAGCAAAAATTTTCCTGCCATGTCTGTTCCGCTCTTCCTCAGCTACCTGTAAATCACCGACTCTCACTTCTGAAATCTAATACCCCGCACCCCCTCCTTTGTCCAAAATATCATATCAGAGGGTGCAAAAAAAAGTATACACGTTTTAAGAAAGGAAAAAAAACTATATTAAAATTGTAATACTCAGTATATACCGATAACAAAAGATGAATACAAGTCATATTTGACTTCTGCAATTATAAGAGGTGCTCAAAGTGGTTATAGCAGCGTAATTTTAATACAGTATTTTCCTTTCTTAAAATGTGTATCTGTTTTTGGCACCCACTGTATATTCATTGTTGCCTCACAGTCTTTGGAATTTCCATGTTTATGTGAATTCCTCACGTGCATGTATTAAAATTTGTTTTTCTCCTATTAATGTGTCTTTGTTAATTTGATTATTAGCCCAGCTGGAAGAACTTAAAAGGTGGGAGGAAAAGTATTAATTATTTTCAGCCTCCACAATAGCAACGATAGAAGATAGTCTGAGTGTCAGGGGAAAAGCTAAGGCCCACACGTTAGAAAAGAGTTAGAGTCAGAGTGGGATAAGTGTGGGATGTGTATTGATTCTGACTGATAGATGCTGGTACTTGACCTCTGCAAGTCTCTGCTTTCTAAAGTTAAAATTTTACGGAAACCTAAAGCAAAGCTGTGAGTAAAATGAAGAGTCAAAGGCTCCAAATATTGAGAAGAGATTTAAGGGCTGAAGAAAAGCCAGGCAGAGCTGGCAAATATGTGAGAAGGTGGCACGTTAGTCCTTAATCTCATAGGATGCGATCTCCTCCTCCCATATCTGATTGCAGCAAATTGTGCAGGTGGTTCATGTAAATTGCCAAAAGTGTTCACGTGGTAAGATAGTGTAAAACGAGCAGAGAGATTACCTTAGATATGATCTTTGAAGGGTTAATACAGTTTGAGGCTAGTGAAAATCTGTACTAAAACTCTGAATATTTCCAAATTGTTGACTTTATACATAACACATAAGGATTGGCAGGAAAAAGGAATTATATCTGCTGAAGTCCTGCAATTATCCTGGGCTTTCAATATTGCAAGTTTGTGATGTTTTGAATATAACACAATAATATAAACAGATGAAATACTATTGACATTAATGAAAAAATCCACATTTTCCTATAATATTAATGAAATGGTTGCATAGATTTTTAAAGCAAGAGTTTCAACATCAGAAGCAGATCACCAATACATACACACGTGTTGTGTCTTTATGTGTGTGCATTGAGTGTATTATTGTTATTTTTATAAGAAGAGATACCTTATAGCCCCCACCCACACCCACACATGGAGACTCTGATGCTGTAGGTATGGAATGTGACCCAGGCATCTGAGTTTATTTGTTTGTTTCTTTTTTAATATCTTTAACTGATACTAATATACAGTCAGGTTTTATAATTACAGTTTGAAAGCAGATCGTGAAATTTGTTAAAAGCATGACCGTCAGAGTAAAATTAACTCAAATAATCAATCTAGACATGGTAGCAATTAGTTAAGTTACAGGAGTACTTCGTTTTATTGCACTTCACTTTATTGAGTTTAACAGATATTGAATTTTTTTTTAACAAAAACCTTGTGTTGAGCAAGTTTGTAAGTGCCATTTTCTCAATAGTATTTGCTCAGTTAGTGTCTCTGTGTCACTTTTTGGTAACTATTGCAATATTTCAAACTTTTTCATTGTTATTTTGTTTGTACGGTTATCTGTGATCACTGATCTTTGATGTTTATATTGTAATTATTTTGGGGTGCCATGAACCACGCCTATATAAGGCAGCGAACTTAATTCATAAATGTTGTGTGTGTTCTGACTGCTCCACTGACCAGTCATTTTCCCTCTCTATTCTTCTGCTTGGGTCTCCCTATTTTCTGAGACACAAAAATATGGAAATTAGGGCAATTAATAACCCTACAATGGCCTCAAGTGTTGATCTAGAAGCTGCAGCAAGTTATCCAGCTAGCTAAGGTAACTAATGAAGGTAGCTACAGTAAACAACAGATTTTCAGTGTAGACAACTGGGCTCATATTAGAAGAAGATGCCGTCTAGGACTTTCTAAGCTAGAGAGGAGAAGTTAATGCCTAACATCAAAGATTCTAAGGACAGGCTGACTCCCTTGTGAAGAGCTAATGCAGGTGGCTTTAATTTGAAGCCACTGCTCATTTATCATTTTAAAAATCCTAGGGCCTTTAAAATTATGCTAAATCTATATGCTTGTGCTCTATAAGTAGAACAACAAGGCTCTGATGATAGCACATCTGTTTACAACATGGTTTACTGAACAATTTAGCCCACTGTTGAGACCTACTGTTCATAAAAAAAGAGTCCTTTCAAAATATTTTTCTTCATTGACAATGAACCTGTTCACTCAAGAGCTCTGATGGAGATGTACAATGAGATTAATGTTGTTTTCATGTCTCCTAGTACAACATCCATTCTGCAGCCTATAGTTCAAGGAGTAATTTTAACTTTTAAATCTTATTATTCAAGAGATACTTTTTGTAAGGCTATACCGTGTTTCCCTGAAAATAAGACCTACCTGGACAATCAGCTCTAATGCGTCTTTTGGAGCAAAAATTAATATAAGACCCGGTATATTATATTATATTATACTATATTATACTATACTATATTATATTATATATTATATTATATCCAGTAGTATATTATATTATATTGTATTATATTATATTATAGACCCAGTCTTATATTACAGTAAACTAAGACCAGGTCTTATATTAATTTTTGCTCCAAAAGACGCATTAGAGCTGATGGTTCAGCTAGGTCTTATTTTTGGGGAAACACAGTAGCTACCATAGATAGTGATTCTTGTGATGGATCTGGTCAAAGTAAAGTGTAAACATTCTGGAAAGGATTCATCATTCTAAATGCCATTAAGAACATTTCTGATTCACGGGAAAAGATCAAAATATCAACATTAACAGGAGTTTGGAAGAAGTTGATTCCAACCTTATGGCTGAAATTGAAGTGTTCGATGTCAGTGGAGGAAGTAACTGTAGAAGTGGTTGGTGCAAATAGCAAGAGAAATAGAATTAGAAGTGGAGTGTGAATATGTGACTGAATTTCTGCAATCTCATGATAAAACTTGAATGGATGAGCAGTTGCTTCTTTGGATAAGCGAATAAAGTAGTTTCTTGAGATGGAATCTACTCCTGGTGAAGATGCTGTGAAGATTGTTGAAATGACAACAAAGGATTTAGAATATTACATAAACTAGACTTGTCTGTGAATTTTTTTCAACAAAGCATTTTTTTTAATTATGTGCCTTCCTTAAGTATACCTATAAACTTAGTTGATAAAGCAGTGGGAGGGTTTGAGAGAGTTGACTTCAATTTTGAAAGATGTTCTGTGTGTAAAATGCTATCAAACAGCATCACATGCTACTGAGCAATTGTTCATGAAAGGAAGAGTTGATCAGTGTGACAAACTTCATTGTTGTCTTATTTAAAGAAATTGTCACAGCCACTTCTTCAACCACCACTCTGATCAGTCAGAAGCCATCAACATCAAGGTAAGACTCTCCACCAGCAAAAACTTGATGAAAGTTCAGGTGATGATTATCATTTTTGAGCTATAAAGTATTTTTTAATTAAGTACATTGCTTTTTTCAGACATATGCTATTGCACACTTAATAGACTACAATACAACTTAAACCTGACTTTCATATGCACCAAAAAAATCACGTAACTCGCTTTATTGTGATACTCACTATATTGTTATGGTTTGAAACCAAACCTACAATATCTCTGAGGTGTGTCTGTACTAAGTTTTAGATTCCTTGATATTAAAATTGCATGTAAACAAAACCACTCCCTGGTATAAGAAATGCATTCAATAAATATTTCCGAAATGAACGGCCTATTAGTGGGTAAATATTTTCAAAAAAGGACTAATTTCTAATGAATAAAAATAAATTAATGGGAAATATAAATCATGTGTCATTAATCTTTTGCTGCAAAATACTATGTTATTCATCCATATATTAATATTCAAACTGATTTTTTAAAATAAGTTATTTTAAAATAAAATATTCTATGTAAAAAATAAAAGAGTAATGCATGATCCAAATGTTTTTGGAGCTCTTTCTGATCTACTGACATTCAAATTGAGTATAAAAATAAAAAATGGTATCTAGATAGACTTATTCTCTGATGAGCTACATTTAGGCAATTTGTTTATTGTATATGGTCCTTTTTTTAGGACCCTATTTTTCCCCTAAAGCGCTGGTTGTAGAAACAACAAAAACAAAATTTGCTGTAGGTATTGGCTTTTAATTTCCAAACTTCATTTGTTTATTTTGGAGGGGCAGTATGTGACAAAAATGCATACTATAATTTAAAAAATTTCATGAACTCCAAAATAAAGTATAATCACAAATTATAGTGTGAAAATTTTGATGCTTATGTATTAACTCCAAAAGGTGGTCTAAATTTGAATTTATGATTGCCTCTTTGTCAGTCAATAATTAAGAATGATGTATCAAGATTTCTTATTACTATATTTCTGTCAATTTCTTCTACTTTCAAACACCATTAAGTACTTTCAATTAAAGAAAGTACTTAGTTTATATTTACTCTACCCAGCAAAGCTGTCATTTAGAATCAAAGGGCAGATAAAAAGTTTCCCAGGCAAGAAAAAGCTAAAGGGGTTCATCACTACTAAACCAGTATTACAAGAAATATAGTCAACAATATGGTGATAATTATGTATGGTGTCAGATAGGTACTAGATTTATTGGATGATAGAGGGTAAGGGGCTTGGGGAGCAGGGTAAAAAGAGGTGAAGGGATTAAGAAGTACAAATTAGTATTTACAAAATGGGGATGTAAAGTATACACCATATAGTAAAAAATATGGCAATAACTATGCATATGCCAGTTGGGTACTAGACAAATCATGGGGATCACTTTTTAAATTATATAAGTGACTAACCACTAGGCCATACACCAGAAATTAATATAAAATAATATTGAATGTTAAAATAAAGTATTAAAAAATATAATGAATTTCCATTTTCCAATTGTGAATTTGTGAAAATGGCAGTTTGAAAACACTGTGTTGGTGAAGTTGTGAAGAAACAGAAAGTCTCAGACATTTGCTGACTAGAATTATTATTATTGTTATTGTTATTATTATTTCAAGAGAGCAAAGTACAAAGCTGTGTTTATGGTGTGCTCCAATTTGTGTTAATTAAAAACAGAGTATTAGCACAGCTATGCTTAAATGTTCATAGAATATTCTTGCAAGGCTTTATAGAGTAATTGCTATTAGTAGAAACATGTAGTAATCTTTAGAAAAAACTAAATAAATAAACTGAGTTAAGACTTGGTAACACTTGGGTGTCAGAATTTAAGACTGTCATGTCTAAAGAGTTAGAAAGGGAAGAGAAAGTAATTCCACTTACAACCAAGTGTAATTCACGAATGAAGTAAAAGCAATGCATCATAGAGGAAAGAAATAAAAAAAGGATATAAACATCAAGTCTTGAGAAATCTATTTTAAGATGAAATCCAGCCAATCAAAAACAAAATTAAAAATATCCATTTATGAACAATTAGAATGAAAGGCTTAAAACTAATGAGCACTGAATCTATCCATGTGAATATACAGTTAAATCTAAACACATAAGGTAAATACAGGATTCCAACACGGGAAAGAAAAGTTATTAAAATTATAGAAATGAAAACATATCTGCTGAATTCTCCTTGATACAGAAATTAGTGAACTTAAGTTTGAAACTATGTACTGTGTTTCCCCGAAAATAAGACCTAGCCAGATCATCAGCTCTAATGCGTCTTTTGGAGCAAAAATTATGTAAAACCCAGTCTGATTTTACTATAACACCACGAATATAATATAATATAATATAATATAATATAATATAATATAATATAATATAATATAATAAATACAATACAATATATAATATAATATAATATAATATAATACCAGATATAATATAATATCGGATATAATACCAGATATAATATAATACAATACAATATAATATAATATAATATAATATAATATAAATACCTGCTATAATGTAATATAATACTTGGTCTTCTATTAATTTTTGGTCCAAAAGACGCATTAGACCTGATTGTCCGGCTATGTCTTATTTTTGGGAAAACACGGTAAAGGTCTCATTTTGGCTAGTATGTTCTAGGATTTTCACTCATTGCTTTTTAGTTGAATTATTACTACTTTTAATTAATTTCTATTTGGTAATCATAATACTTATATTTTGCTTGATTATATTATTCATCCTAGATATTAGAATGACTGTTTATGTTTAAGAAGTTTCTTACAACAATAAAGCATGTGTGTGTGTGTGTGTGTGTGTGTGTGTGTGTGTGTGTTCATTTCTCCTTGGGCTGCACTATTTCTTGAAGTAATTTTTCAGGTAGAGAACATGAGAGATAGATTTTATGCCCATTTCCCACGAATTTAAAATGTATTTTGTACCATCACAAAATGTTTATTTCACCTTATATGGGCATAGAAATCTAGGGTTACTGATTTTATTCTTTTAGAACTCTGTTACTACTTTAAGGAGGGAGAGGAATGTTCAGATCAGCATATTAAATTGAAAGGTTGCATTCTAATATTGCCCAAATTGGACTGGAGGAGGGGTGGAGAATCAAGTGAATGGTTTCCATTTCCTGTGACCATCTGTTACCTCAACCTATTTTCACCCATAAATGAGTTAATGTCGGTGATATTATTAATGAAAACATGGAAATCAAGTGAGGGAAATCTTTTATTAGACTATTATAAAGTATATGCTAAGTGGAATCAGATGATTCAAATTAGTCCAAAGTAGGTATTAGTATGGTCTAAACAGTCTGTTAACCATATTTCAATGCCATGTATCTATAACTATATCTATCTATATCTATAACTATATCTATCTATATCTCTATCTCTATCTCTATCTCTATCTCTATCTCTATCTCTATCTCTATCTCTATCTCTATCTCTATCTCTATATCTATATCTATATATCTCTATCTCTATCTCTATCTCTATCTCTATCTCTATATCTCTATATCTATATCTATATCTATATCTATATCTATATTTATCTATCTATATCTGGTATTGAAATATATACTTCATATAGAAGGACAACTAAAAAAATCTAGATTTGTCTGTGAATTTTTTTAAGTAAAGCATTTTTATTTAATGATGTGCCTTTCTTAAGTATAGCTATTTCCAGAAATAGACACACTCTAATATAACTAAATCCTCATTCACTTACTGCTCTATTATAATGGTAATAGAAAGCAGAATTACAAACCCAAGAAAGTGAAAATGTACCATGAAGAGTCAACACCCTTGTAAAATCCAAAGTATGTAAGGAAAATACCATTTTTTCCATAATTTTGGTTTCTGGTTTTACTGGAAAGCCATACATATTTTGTTTTGTTTGTTAATAAATTATTCATTAGAAGAGTGTGTTGGCTTTCCAGGCAATAAGGTGAAGTCTGACTCCTATTTAGTCTTAGCATCTTGCTTTGGTGAAGATTGGAAATGAAGATTCAAAACAAAATTAATGGATTGAGGTTATAAAAAAATAGCAAAAGGCTTTAATTTGATGATAGAAAAACATGAAAATGAAACTTGGTTAGTTCGGTCATGAATCATGTTGTTGTTATCCAAATGAGGAAAGCTCATAGTAGCAATTGTAACATCATTAGTGGTTCTCTTGGCCTTTTGTTTGTTTTCATCGCTTAGATTCTTGCTGCTCATTAAGACCCAGTTTGTATTCATTGCCTGTATTTTGGGTTTATAGTTCAGAAAGAGACATGCTCAAAGTGCCCATAACTCATGTTTTTCACTAAATAGTCATAACAAAATCTTTCAGTTTTATTATTTCATGTTATGCTAAACAACAGAGATGTCCCTTTTTCTCTAATGATCGTGTTGTGGCATATTTTTATTCCTCTAATTCCTTAATAACAAAATATAGGACTATTATAAAATAAATAGCTTTAATGTTTTGATCATGGTTATTTGATAACAGTTCAAAATAGCAAATTGAATATTCTTAGAAGTATATTTACATATATCACATATAGGTAATTGAGACTATTTTCATGACAGCAATATCAATGGGGAATTTACAGTTTTCCAAGCTATATGAAGGATATTAGTAAATTACCTCAGATAATCACCTGTATGGGATTCAAAATATGAATTTTTATGCTAATTGTTGAGTAATATTTATGTATTGCTACTAATTACAAGTTTAGTATATTTTTACTAACTCTCCATGAAGATTAATAGGTGTGACTAGAAGGTTGAACAAACGTTAACTCATGATGATAAATGTTTAATTGGGGTAAAACCTCTCTTGCCTCCTTATGAAAGCTCTACAGGCTTCCCATGGATTTCCTGTTGTTTTTTTTAGCAAGTAGATTAAATATTTGTGTTTTTAAATACTTGTGTTTGAACATATTTACTCAATTCACCAAATCAGATTTGTAGACCCATAATAACAATCATAATCACAGGATTGATTTTGTATAATATCTATATCTGAACAATAGGTAAAGAGATGTGATGAAGCTGGCAATGTTTCTTTCACTTTGGGGGTACCTTCCTTCCACAGCCTCTACAGAGGTTCCTGCTATACTGTATATTGCTTTGTTCTTTGGATGCAGGCTGAACTCTACCTCTGCAGCAGTTTCTTGTCACTTTATCTGGCATCTGGGGACCAACTGTATAGCTCTGTCTTCTTTCTGATACAATTTTAATTTCTCTTGGCAGGTCTATTTTATAGGACCCATGATGACGCCCTGCCAATTATCTGCAGAGTAGTATACATCTGGTCCAAGGGAAACATGTTGTCATCCTTTCCACTAGTTAATTTTGGCATTTCAATAAGACCTCTTCTGGTTCTTCTGGTTCTCCCAGCAAAGTCTCACTTTCCTGTCATATTATCTTACTAGAAATGAGACCACAGGCCACAGTCTACCTCAGCTTTTATAGGTAGGAAGCAAACTCTGTTCTCTAGGTCTTTAAGTTATAGAGTATATTATATCTGGTCCTCCAAGTATAATCCCTTTGAACACTTGACTAGGTCTGTAGTTAGACATTGGCCTTTGCGTTTGTCCTTTCTGAGAAGATCCCAGAATAGTGTTGTGTTCAGTGAAAGGCTAGGTAGAGAAAATGGGTAAAGGGCCAGAAAGTCTGGGAAAGCCTTCACACCTGATGCCAGTCTGACCCTGAGTGAAGGATGGTGGGAGAGAAGATTGAATAGAATGATCCCAGACTGCTATGTAGTCAGATGAAAGTTGGCAAAACCATGCATGATGAAGCCCTCAAGCCTCTGTTGTTTCTGAGAGAAGTCCTGTGTCCTCTAACAGTAGGTTTTTATTAGTGTTCCTGTGTCATTAAGTCATTGTCTGGGGACAGTCCAGTAGAGTTGTGGCCTTTATACAAACCACAGCACAGTTGCTGGGACCCCTGGCCATTCTCTATGGTTGGAGTTCCGGAAGTTATAGTCTCATGGCTGCCTCCATACCTCTCTTTCCCCCAAAGTGTGAGAATATGGTCTGATATTATTGAAAGAGCTCTCTCTAACACATTTCTTCACTAACATTCCCCAAACAAAGTTCTCTCTCCCTATATCTTATTCTTCATATTTTAAAAATGCATCAAGGGATTCAAGAGTCATAGAACAGGTTTTTCCCATTTCCTTGGAAATTTCTATATAGTTACTTGATTTTAACATTCTGTAACAATTTTAACTGGAGGTCCCCATTTGATACTTTCATTCTGACAATTGTTACATGTTTATTCCTGAATCTAGCAAAAATTTTGAAACTAAAGTTTGGTTAGCTATTTTCTTCAAAATTGAATCTGATAATAAAATAATCATCATTAAAATATTTATTTTTACATAAGAACATACATGAGGTGCTCAGGGAAGAAATAATGGTATTTGAAATACCTGTTAATTAAACATGTTATTGTGGCTCCTGAAGTCATTGCACGAAATTTTCTGTTTGTTTTATATAGCAGAACATTCATAACAGTTTATATGTAATACTGGAAAAATAGGTTTGCATATTTATCTATATAGTCCATCTTCTTTAAATGTGAATAATTTGTGTGAAGCCATATTTTCATTGCCTTTCCTGTTCTTACCTATGAAGTATACTGATTTATACATAGTTATCCAAATGCAAATATATTACTATCCAAAATTATTAAGTGAGAAAACAAATGAAAATAGTTTATTATAAATGTTAAGAAGCTAGTGTTTAGTACACAAGCTCTTTGTAATCTAAACTCAAATAAATTATTGGGTGACAGACTATTTTGCAAACAGTTTTCAATTTTGTTAATTTTCAGCAGCTAGCCCATGTTAGAATTAAATGTCAGAAAGAAAATAACACCAAAGAATGCATTATTTTTTAACTCTCATCTTAATATTTAGGGAGACTTAGTGTCTCATTAAAAAGTTATTGATTTTGATGCAGAGAGCACAGAAATCATATATTACTTATGCAAGGTAATCGTATGTTTTAAACTGAATCTGTAGTTAGCCTAAATATGTCTCTAGGAATGTTTAGAACATGAAACAACTTCCTAAATTACGAAACAATTTCTTATAATCGCAAAGTAGAAAACATGACAACTTCTAGCATTAAACTTTATATATAGATTGAAGTTAAACTTAATAGAGTGTTGATGGATTATTTCTTTTTTTTTATTAGGGAAGGGGAACAGGACTTTTATTGGGAACAGTGTGTACTTCTAGGACCTTTTTTTTTTTCCAAGTCAAGTTGTTGTTTTTTCAATCTTAGTTGTAGAGGGTGTCATTCAGCTTCAAGTTGTTGTCCTTTCAGTCTTAGTTGTGGAGGGCGCAGCTCAGCTCCAGGTCCAGTTGCCGTTGCTAGTTGCAGAAGGTGCAGCTCACCATCCCTTGCGGGAGTCAAACCGGCAACCTTGAGGTTGAGAGGACACGCTCCAACCAACTGAGCCATCCGGTAGCTTAGCGGCAGCTCAGCTCAAGGTGCCGTGTTCAATCTTAGTTGCAGGGGGTGCTGCCCATCATCTCTGGAGGGACTCAAGGAATCGAACTGGCAACCTTGTGGTTGAGAGCCCACTGGCCCATGTGGGAATTGAACCGGCAGCCTTCGGAGTTAGGAGCACGGAGCTCCAACCGCCTGAGCCACCGGGCCGGCCCTTGTCGATTATTTCTAAATTCTATTCCCCAAATAGTTTCTGGTCCAAAAATTAGCTTAATTTGGTTCCTGATCAGAATAAGTGACAGTTTAGGAACTCGTCTAGTTGTATTTCTTTACATATTAAGACAATTCTATAAATATACTTGTGAAAACAGACATATGAGGTGTGATTAAACAATATGGTGAATGTTTAAATAAACAAAAATCATTACAGTGAAAGACACACTGCCATTAATCCCCCTCAAAATACTCCACCTACCTTCAAACACACTTATCTCATCATTCTTGCCACTTTCTGGAGCAGTTCTGGAAATCTTCTTTTGTGAATGTCTTTAGTTGTTCTGTCATAGCTGCCTCGATGTCCTGAATCCATTCAAAATGTTTACTTTTCATGGTCATTTTGACTTTGGGGAAGAGTCAGAAGTCACACAGTGTCAGATCTGGTGAATAAGGTGGATGAGGACAAATCGTAATGTTTTTATTTGACAGAACCCGCTGTATATCAAGAGCGATGTCTGACATGGAGCATCATCATAAAGGAGGATGATTTACTGCACACTAAAATCCACTGTCTCTCAACCACAGCTCACACCCAACTGACTATACCAAACAAGTTGAAACTTGTCACACACTGTTACTAAGGTTGGACGCGCAGCTTCCCATATTGAAGATCCCTGCCTTTCAGTTGGATGGCACTCAGCAGTAGCATTCACCGTACCTTCTGATCACAGCAGAAAGGCTATGTATCACACATTGCTTCTGGTATGGCAATTTTTGTAACATGAAAACATTATGGTGTGTTCTTATCCACCTTATTCACTGGATCTGGCAGCGTGCAACCATGAAAGGTAAATGTTTTGGGTCGATTCAGGACATCGAGGCATACATGAGAGAGCAACTAAAGACACTTATAAAAGAGGACTTCCTGAACTGCTTCAGAAAGTGGTAAGAGTGATGGGATAAGTGTGTTCAAAGCAGGGGGAGTATTTTGAGGGGAATTAATGGCAATGTGTCTTATACTGTAATTTTTTTAAATTTAAACATTCACCATGTTTTTTGAGCACACCTTGTGTAAGTCAAATCTATAATATTAATATTTAATAGAGCTCAAATTCCAGGTGGTTCTAAAAATTAAATAGAGGAAATTCACCCTTAAGAATTTAAATATAAATAACAGAAAAATCTAGTTGTAATAATACACAGACAAGCAAAACAGCTTAAATTTTCCCTTTGGCTGGGGAGATAATTTCGGATATGGCAAATTAGGACAAAAAAGTGTTTTCTTTTTCTTAATTGGACAAAATATTGGAGTTAATAAATTGTGCTTTAAATAACTATGATTAATAAATCAAAGAAAAGAGAGTCACGGAAGAATCAATGAAAGATAGAAAATTTCATTCAGAGAAATAGCATATATGAGACGGATTTAAATAGGAATTCTAGAACTGAAAAATAAATAAAATAAGGAACTCAATAGATTGGTATAACAGGAGATTAGACACAAGCAGAAAAAAGTATTAATGAGCCAGAACACATATCAATAGCATATACCCAAAGTAAAGCATGATGGAAAAAGGAACATGACAAAAACAGCATAAGAAGCATACGACATGCAACTGAAAGGTGTAATGTACTTATTGAACCGAAGTTTGAGGAGAGAGGAGAAAGAAAAATTGGGACAGAAGCAATAATTGCAAAAATAATAATGGCTGGAATTTTCCAAAACTGATGAAATGTACAGACCAGAGAATTTCTGTTCTCCAAGCAGGATAAATATAAAGTACAGTGCACATAGGTATGCCACAATAAAATTGTTGAAAGCTAAAGAAAAAAGGATATATTAAAAATAGCCAAAAGATGTACACATATTTTTTTCAAAGAAAAAAAAAAACTGACATCAAATGAACCAAGATTTCTCTACTCAGCAATTAAAAAAAATAAGGATATAAAATTAAAAAAAATAAATAAAATTAAAAGTAAAGGTCAATTACAGAAATTTTCAGAGAGATAAAAACATATAGACTGTATTGCCATCAAACCTATACTAAAAATAATTATAAGTGAATTATTAAGGTAGGAAGAAAACGATCCCAAGATATATAAACACACGAAGGTATGACAAAGGCGAGATTTATATAGCTGTATATTGACTGGACAAAATAGCAATAATAATACCTGCAGCCATACATACATATATATGCATATATATGTTTATATATATATATATGCACATACATATATACATATGCATATATATGTGTATATATATATATATAGTTCAAATGCATGAAAACAATGTGAAAGGTGGTAGATGTATATGAAGTGTTTTATGTCGCTAGCATTACAGAAGCAGTGGTAAAAGTAATAATTTATATTAAATTATAATGACTCAAGAATGGATGGTGTAATCTACAATAATTATTAAAAGAATAGGAAGATAAGTTGTAACTAAGAAATTAATAGAGGGAAAACAACAGAAACAAAACAACACACCAAAACCAAAAGATCAATTCAAAAGACGGCTTTATGAGAGCATAAACCTGGTTAGCCAAATAGGAAACAAGCAATTAGATGGCAAATATGAATTAAACTATATCTTCAATTACATTTACTATAAATGAACAAAATACTTTACATAAAGAATACAATTGTTAGGGCCGGCCTGGTGGCGCAGGCGGTTAGAGCTCCGTGCTCCTAACTCCGAAGGCTGCGGGTTCGATTCCCATATGGGCCAGTGGGCTCTCAACAAAAAAATAAAAAAAAAAAAAAAAATGTATAAAAAAAAAAAATTAAAAAAAAAAAAATTAAAAAAAAAAAAAAAAAAGAATACAATTGTTAAATTCGATTCTAAAAACCTCAACTATATGCTACTCCTAAGATAAACATCTTAGTATAAAAATATAGACTAAAAACTAAAGGATTGAATAAAAGATACAACCATGCAAATACAATGCAAAATAAAAGGTTTGTGGCTATGTTAATATCAAAAACAATTGTAAGCAGAGGTTAGATCAAAATGGCAGCGTGAGGTCAGCCTCTGGAAATCTCCCCTGGAATTTAAAACAAATTGAAAAACTATAACACCACAAAGGACTCCTTGCACAGCAGAAAGGCAAGACGAAGAGTCTCACTGCTCAATTCACCTAAAGGTGGGCAAATTGTGGGAGCAGGGGAGGAGGGAAGGGAGAAGTGCTCAGACAGAGCCGCGCAGGCGCAAGACGCAGACCTAGCTCAGTGCTCTGAGCTCCCTGCATCCTGGAACTACCGCAGCTGCGGGAGAGGAAAGAACTTGGGCTGCTAGGCCTCTGCTTATAGCCCAAAGGGCTGAGGTGACAGCATATAACACGGCTGCACCCAACGCTCATGGCAGAGATCTTAGAGCAAAGACTGAGGGAAGAAGGCTGAAAACAGTGGTTTAAGCCCTCACTGCCAAGCAGAGAATGGCAGCCTTAGGCACTGAGACTAGCCGCCCCCTCTCTACCCTCCCAGAACTCGCCCCTGCCCCACCTGTCCTGTGCTAGAAGTGGAACAGTAGCAGTGTCAGATCAAAAGAACAGAATATTTGCAGTTCTGAGAATTGTGATCTGCAGACACAGATTCGCAGCCCAACTAGTTCCGGCAAAGAGGAGGGAGCTTTGGAAGCAGGACTGGCTGTGGTGGTGGTCGCTGCCATAGCTCTGGGCCTCCTCTCACAACTAACCCCGCCCCTCTCCTCAACTATCTGGGCAGATCACTGCAGGAGTAAACAGAACTGCAGAAACACACTGGCTCTGAATCTGGTGCAAGAAGAGGTTTTGAACTTCAAAACCTCTCCACATCCCTAAACGGAGGTGGAGCACTATGACCCAGACGAACTGTTAACAAAGGAGAACCCTGCCTTCCAGGGAAACCCCTATTGTGTGAGAAGCTGGAATACTGCAGAGAAAACATAACACTACAGTGTGAGAGATGAAAAAATGTTGCAGTCAGAGAGAAAATAAAACATTCTACCAACACATACTGGAAAACAAAAGAAAGACATTCTTCTAACAACCTGTTGCAGAAGCCATTCCTGTAGATATCTAGGAAGAGAAAAAATAAATCAGTAATTGCCATGAATAAACAAGGCAACAAGACAGATCAGAAAGAAAGTGAAAAGTCTCCAAAAAGGAACTTAAATATATGGAAATATGTGACTTAAATGACAGAGAATTCAAGATTGTAGTTCTGAAAAAACTCAATGAAGAATGAAATAGCCAATTTAGGTACTAGAGTTGACCAGATGGAGGAAAGAATCAGTGACATCAAAGATGGAAATGACACGGATGGAAGAAGAAAGAGACTTGAGAATTAAAAGAAATGAAAGAACTCTACAAGAACTTTCTGACTCCATCAGAAAGAGCAATATAAGAATAAACGGCATACCAGAAGAAGAAGAAAGAGAGAAGGGAACAGAGACTATATTCAAACAAAGTCAATGAGAACTTCCTAAACTTGTAGAAAGAACTGGATCCTTGAATCCAAGAAGCAAATAGAACACCTAATTACCTCAACCCCAACAGGCCTTCTCCGAGGCATATTGTACTGAAGCTGTCAAAAACAAACAAACAAACAA
This sequence comes from Rhinolophus hipposideros, assembly GCF_964194185.1. Classification (NCBI taxonomy): domain Eukaryota; kingdom Metazoa; phylum Chordata; class Mammalia; order Chiroptera; family Rhinolophidae; genus Rhinolophus; species Rhinolophus hipposideros. The sequence continues at coordinate 28,812,944 of NC_138053.1, forward strand.
CAACAAAAAAAACAAAAACAAAAAAGAATCTTCAAGGCAGCCAGGGAAAAGAAGATGGTAACCTACAAAGGAAAGCCCATTAGATTATCATCAGACTTCTCAGCAGAAACTCTACAAGCCAGGAAGGAATGGAACCACATATTCAAACTATTGAAAGACCGAAAAATTGAGCCAAGAATAATATATCAAGCAAAGATATCCTTTAGGTACGAAGGAGGAATAAAGACCTTTCCAGACATACAGAAACTGAGGGAATTTTCTAATACACGACCTGTACTACAAGAAATACTAAAGGAGGCTATTTGACCACAACCAACGGGGACAATTTATGGCAACCAAAACATTAGGATGAGAGTAAAGGCCTCAACCAGAATATGGGAATGGAGAACGTAAGCATGCCGAAGAAAATGGCATACTCTAAATATGAAACTTTCTTTCACTAAACTTAGGAATAACCACTCAAACAAAAAATCCAGAACTGAAACATATACTGTAATAAAAGAAAAAACAGAGGGACACATCATAGAATACCACCACACAGAAATAATAGACAACAACAAAAAGGCAAGAAACAATGGAGACACAGCCTTACCAGTAAACTAAAGATAGAATGATAGGAAATCCTCACATATCAATAATCACCCTAAATGTAAATGGACTGAACTCACCAATAAAAAGGCAGAGTAGCAGATTAGATCAAAAAACTAAACCCAACCATCTGCTGTCTCCAAGACACACATCTCAGCTACAAGGACAAGCATAGACTCAAAGTGAAAGGGTGGAAATTGACACTCCAAGCAAATGCTACCCAGAGAAAATCAGGTGTAGCTATACTGATATCAAGGTGAAAAAGGTAACGAGACAAAGATGGACATTTCATAATGGTAAAAGGGACTACACAACGAGAGACATAACAGTCATCAATATTTATGCCCTCAATCAGGGAGCACCAAAATATACCAAGCAACTACTAACAGAACTAAAGGGAGAAATTGACCAAAACACAATTATACTAAGGGACCTAAATACATCATTGACAACTATGGATAGATCATCAAAACAGAAAATAAATAATGAAATAGCAGCCCGAAATGACACATTAGATGAAATGTACATAACTGACATTTATAGAGCACTTCATCCTAAAACATCATATTATACATTTTTTTTCTAGTGTACAGGGAACATTCTCAAAGCTAGACCACATATTGGGACATAAAACTAACATCAGCAAATTTAAGAAGATTGAAATCATACCAACCATATTCTCTGATCACAAAGCTTTGAAATTAGATATCTGCTGCAGAAAGAAAGCAGTAAAAAACACAAATACATGGAGATTAAACAACATACTTTTAAAGAATGACCAGGTCAATGAAGAAATTAGAGGAAAGAACAAAAGATACATAGAAACAAATGGCAATGAAAATACATGCTACCAAAATTTTGGGGATGCAGTGAAAGCAGTTTTAAGAGGGAAATTTACATCATTACAGGCCTATCTCAAGGAATAAAAAAAATCCCAAATAAATAACCTCACATTACACCTTAAAGAACTAGAAAAAAGAAGAATAAATAAAACCCAAGGTCAGCAGAAGAAAGGAAATAGTAAAAATCAGAGCAGAACTAAGTGAAATAGAGAACAAAAAGTCAATAGAAAAAATTAATGTGACAAAGAGCTGGTTATTTGAAAAGATTAACAAAATTGACAAACCCTTGGCTGGGCTCACTAAGATAAAAAGAGAGAAGACACTAATTAACAAAATCAAAATGAAAAAGGGGAAGTTATCACGGATGCCACAGAAATATAAAGGATCATCCAAGAATACTATGAAGGACTATATGCCACCAAATTCAATAACCTAGAAGAAGTGGACAAGTTCTTAGAAACATATAGCCTTCCAAGGCTGAACCATGAAGAACTGGAAAATCTAAACAGACTGATCACCAGTAAAGAAATTGAATCAGTCATCCAAAACCTTCCCAAAAGCAAAAATCCGGGACCAGAGGGCTTCACTAGTGAATTCTACCAAACATTCAAAGAGGATCAATCCTGCTCAAACTCCAGCAAAAAACTGAAGAAGAGACAGTACTCCTGAACTCATTTTATGAGGCCAACATTACCCTGATACCAAAACCTGGTAAGGACAACACAAAAAAGGAGAACTACAGACCAACATCTCTGATGAATACAGATGCAAAAATCCTAAACAAAATTCTAGCAAATCGAATACAACAATGCATTAAAAACATTATTCATCATGACCAAGTGGGGTTATTCCCAGGGGCACAAGGATGGTACAATGTATGCAAATCCATCAATGTGATACATCACATAAACAAAATAAGGGACAAAATCATATGATTATATCAATTGATGCAGAAAAAGCATTTGACAAGATACAACATCCATTTATGATTAAAACACTTAATAAAATAGGCATAGAAGGAAAATATCTTAACATAACAAAGGCCATATGTGACAAACCCTCAGCTAATCTCATAATTAATGGTGAAAAACTGACGCCTTTGCTCTATGTTCAGTAACACGAGAGGGCTGTCCCCTATCACCTCTGCTTTTCAACATAGTGTTGGAAGTCCTTGCCAGAGCAACAAGGCAAGAGAAAGAAACAAAAGGTATCCAAATTGGGAATGAAGAAGTTAAATTGTCACTCTTTTCAGATGACATGATGCTATATATAGAAAACCCTAAAGACTCCACCAAAAATCTTTTAGAAACAATCAGCGAATATAGTAAAGTTACGGGCTACAAAATCAACGAACAACAGTCTATTGCATTCCTACATACTAAAATGAAATCTCAGAAAAAGAATAAAAAAACAAACAACAACAACAACAAAAAAACAATTCCTTTTGAGGTTGAAGCAAAAAGAATAAAATACCTAGGAATAAATTTAACCAAGGATGTGAAAGACCTATTTGCTGAAAACTATAAGACATTTTTGAAAGAAATTGAAGAAGACACAAAGTAATGGAGAGACATTCTGTGCTAATGGATTGTAAGAATCAACATAGTTAAAATAGCCATATTACCCAAAGCAATATACAGATTTAATGCAATCCCCATCAAAATCCCAATGGCATTTTTTAAAGAAATAGAACAAAAAATCATCAGATTTGTTTGGAACCACAAAAGACCCCAAACAGCCAAAGCAATTTTAAGAAAAAAAAAACAATGCTGGAGGTATCACACTCCCTGACTTTAGCTCGTACTACAGGGCAACAATAATCAAAACAGCATGGTATTGTCAGAAAAACAGAGACATTGACCAATGGAATAGAATTGAGAACCCAGAAATAAAACCACATAAATATGGACAGATAATTTTTGACTACAAAGCAAAAAACATACAATGGAGAAAAGACAGCCTCTTCAATAAATGGTGCTGGCAGATTTGGAAAACCACGTGCAAAAGAATGAAACTAGAATGCTATCTGTCACCATGTACCAAAATTAATTCAAAATAGATCAAAGACTTAAGCATAAGACCTGACACAATAAACTGCATAGAAGAAAACATAGGTAATAAACTTATGGAACTTGGGTTTAAAGAGCATTTTATGAATTTGATTGCAAAGGCAAAGTAAGTAAAATCTAAAATAAATAAATAAGAGTATATCAAACTTAAAAGCTCCTGCACAGCAAAAGAAACCATCGACAAAATAAAGATGCAACCAACTGAAGGGTATAAGATTTTTGCAAACAGTTCCTCCGTTACGGGGCTAATATCCAAAATATACAAGGAACTCATGAAACTCAACAACTAAAAAACAAACAACTCAATTGAAAAATAGGCAGACGACCTGAAGAGACATTTCTCCAAAGAGGACATACAAATGGCCAATAGACATGAGAACATGCTCAACATCACTAATCATCAGAGAAATGCAAAAAACCCATAATGAGATATCACCTCATGCCTGTTAGAATGGCTATCATCAACGAGACAAATAGTAACAAGTGTTGGAGAGGCTGTGGAGAAATAGGAACCCTCACACATGTGGGAATGCAGATTGGTGCAGCTGCTATGGAAGGCAGTGGAGGTTCCTCAAAAAGTTACAAATATAATTACCATATGACCCAGCAATTGCTCTCCTGGGTATGTACCCAAAAATAGGAAAACATTTATCCATAAAGATATATGTGCTCCAATGTTCAGTGCAGCTTTATTTACAGTGGCCAACACATGGAAAGTACCAGTGTCCTTCAATAGATGATTTGATAAAGAAGTTGTGGTATATATACAGAATGGAATACTATTCTGCCATAAGAAAAGATGAAATAGTACCATTTGTGACAACATGGATGGATCTTGAGGTTATAATGTTTAGCGAAATAAGTCAGACAGAAAAGTAGAGAACAATATGATTTCACTGATATGTGGTATATAAACCAAAAATAACCAAAGAATGAGACAAACAAATGAGAAACAAAAACTCATAGACACAGACAATAGTTTAGTGGTTACCAGAAGGTAAGGAGGGAAGGGGGTGGTAGATGATGGTAAAGTGGATCAAATACATGGTGATGGAAGGAGAACTGACTCTGAGTGGTGAACACACAATGGGATTTATAGATGATGTAATACAGAATTGTACACCTGAAATCTATGCAACTTCACTAACAGTTGTCACCCCAATAAACTTTAATTTAAAAAAAAAAGTCAATTCTAAGGCAAGAGCTAGAGATAAAGAGTGTAAGTTCATAATGATAAAGACGTAAATCAATTGGAAAATATGTCTTGTAAATTTCAATGCAATCAATACACAGGTTCACCATATATATGAAATTGCCATTCACAGAACTTCAAAAGTTAATAATACCTGCAGCTAAAAAAATTAGTAAGGATAAAGAAAATATTAACAACACAATTAACAAACTTGACCTAAGTAACAATTCTAATTGTCATATAGTGTGCTCTACATTCAACAATGACAAAATTCAAACTATTTTCAAGTGTACATGGTGCATTTACCAAAATGATAGGAGATGATCTTTGTAAAATAAAATTTTGCCAAGGAATTGTTTCATGCTCAATCTATCAGGTATTCTAGCAGAACGTCCATTAGCTTAGGAGTACATCTTGCACAAGGAAAATGAGCAAAATTCTACAGCATTTTTCTATCCTATTAGTTAATGTTGCTCATGCCATTTAAGAGTATTGCAACCTCATGATGAATGTCTCATAGGCTGCTGTTTTTGCAAAGGTAGATCAACATTACTTATTGTATTAAAAAAATCTTATTTGCACTGAAGGAAGATGAGAAAAATATTTTCTTTTTAACTAAGAAAAAATTTACTTACAAGTATTTATATTGCTGGTTTCTTATTTTAGTTGTGCATATATAATTTATATTTCCTCAAACAGAAATTCTCCTTGATGTTGACACTACGATTAATGTGCCTATCAGGCAGTTAGCCCAACTTGCCATTAATAATGGGAAAGTCAGGGGGTCTACTATTCATTGGCCAGTGAGTATTATATCATTTTATGTCTATCATAAACCTTTAAGCTTAGCTGGGCATTTTATAAAATGCATGAGGCTAAAATGGGAAGTAAAATGTAAAATGTAGATGGATCAGCACAAACAATTAGAAAAAAAAACTGCTTAAAGAGCATGCCCTTTGAATCAATAACATCATCTTTGTTTAATAAGCACTGCCCCTTGATTTATCAGGAAAAACTCAGATTCATTCCTCATTAACAGGAGACTGTACTGCACGCTTTATTTACTTAGAAAACCAAATTGGAGGAAATGCTGCGAGGTTGTACTTGTATGTGGTCTTAATAATTTGCAGTGAGCCTTGACAGACATAGGAAGTTGCAGCCTTGCAAACTAGGAATTATTTCATATGATGTAAATTACAGAAAAAAGAAATCATCTCAATTTAAAGAAAAATCCATAATTACTATTTCTTAAAATAAAAATTTGCAAAGTGTAATATTAATACAAGGCTGGTCTAAAATAGAGCTGAAAATCCCCTGTATCGATACTTTGGGTGTTTCCAGGAACAAAGTGACAACAAAATGATAGGTACAGGACATTGAAATGCAAAATTATACAAAGTTTAAAGAAGCTAGTGAAATGGCAAAATCATACAAGTTAGAGTAAATGAAGGTATATTTGATATGTTAGGTAAGTAATTAGGCAAAATAGGTAGTTCATACATTGTCCAGAGAATTAATTTCACAGATTTGTCTCTGGAAATGCATATTAAACTAAGAATCCATTTTGAATTCTCTGATTTCCAGTCTGTATGTACCTTTGGCTAATGCACGGAGATGTGGGTAAGACTTGACATTTTAGTTTTTAATTAATTACCCCACTAAGTATTCTGCCTGAATATGCTATAGAAAGTGGAAGTAAGTACTTCTTTGACTAAAATGTCATTATTTTTCACAAACTATACTAAAGGCCAGCTTAATGGGTTACAGTTTCACAAATAATTAGACTAAATTATAAAAATGTCAAAATAAATGAAAAGGCATGCCCTTTGATGTGTTTTCTTTATTTAAAACATTACTAATTTGCAAACAGATTAATTTGCCAAATTGGCAACATTTAGTGCTCTTCCTAGCAATCATGTGAATCATCTTGTTTTATCTATTTAGGTGTTGCTTCCAATTTATAAAGTTGCATTATCAAGGTAAGATCCTGGCAGTTTTTCTTCTTCTGCAAGGAAATTTATATTTCCAACTGTTTAATAAAGACTATCTTTTCTATACAACATGAGTTAAGCAGTACTGTTAAAAAGTTACTTAACCCAAATCAATTCCCTCATTGGCCTGAAATTTTCTCCATTAATAACTATGGTTTAAATGCTTAAGTGTATATGTGGAGTCTTATTTCCTGACTTACATATTCACAATAAGAATATGTAACCTTGCACACTTTCTCCATTATCTTGTTATATTTAGTTTTAATAAAGTGAATACCTCAATTATTTGGAGCCCTTTAATGACCAACTTGTCACTGATTTCAATTTATTCTTTCTAGTTCATCTTTTAAAACATTAATACCTGGTTTATGGACCTGTCAACATACAGTCAATGACTTCTCTAAAGTCACCAATATTCTCTATCAATAAGCTCTTCCTTCTAACAAAAACAACATTCTCAGTGGCATACAGTATGCATTTATTTCACACGTATTTGCAGTACAGCTGGAGTGGCCCTGCTACTCTAGGCTAAGCTGAGGAGGGCAGCTCTAAGTGCAGGCTGAGTCCAGGGATGCTCTATGAGTCTCTTATAGTACTTGGACTAGTAAATTGGCCAGGGACAGTCTTCTCATGGTGATGGCAAAAGAACAGAAGGACAAGTGGAAACATGTGAGGCCTCTTAAGGCCTAGGTTCGAATTAGTCACTCTCACTTTTGTCCCTATTTAATTGGTCAAAGTAAGCCCGACAGAAGAGCCCCATAACAAGAGGTTAGGAAAAGATACTCTGTCTTTTGTGTCAGGAACAGCAAAGTTACAAAGCAAAGAACATCAATGCCAGGAAGGGTGAAGAATTGGGGACACATAGCCATGAATAGCCAAAAGGATAATTTCTTCTAATATATCTTCTTTCTTTGCACTCTTTAGAACACATGGTTTCTTGATCTCAGTTCTGTCCTTGTTTTCCTCTGCTCATCATTTCTCTTGCTTCATAAATGACACTTTCTAAGCCTCCTTATCAAAATACTTCTTTTCCCTTCTCATTCTATGCATTTTCCACGAGTAGTCTCATGTATAGCTTCTATTCTTACTTGTATTCTGAGAACACTTTAACTTTTTATCCCTCATCTCTCACTTGATTTTCAGACTCAATTTTCTGAGAATGTACTAGACTTACCAATCTTAAAGGACATTAATAACTTCAAACTCAGTATGTCCACAAATTAAATGTTGTTAGACATTCTAATTATCAAGCCAACTGCTTCTATTTTCTTTAAATATCTTAATGACACCATCTTGTGCCTAGATAATAAAGCTTCAACTCTGAGAAACAAACGTAGCAACTTTTTTCACCTGACCTTCCAAATATAATTAGTTGCTGTATCCTGCTAAACAGTCTACCAAATCCCTCTCTTAATATTTCTGCAGCTCTTCCTCTAATTTATTTGACAAATTTTATTATACCAAAATTGCCATCAAAATATTGGGTTAAGCCATTAAAAGTCCAGAAAGAAATTAGTCTCATATAGAATGTAAATATTAAGATATTGATAAAGTACTAAGTAGTGACCAAAGTATAGAGGGATAATTTTTAGTGACGTGAATTCGGAGCAATGTGATATTCTAATTAGCTTTTGGATTATATTATAAAAAGTGGGTAGAATTTGGATATGTGAAGAACACAAGATGGCAAGCAAAAAGAGCATTCAAAATAAAGGAAATTGAGTTAATTACAAAAGAAAATTGAAGTATTTAAGATTAAATCCGAGGAAGGTTAGAATGTAGCCAATATTTGACCTTCATCCCATTTTATAGGTCCAATTATTACAGTGCAGGAGTCACACATTTCCTACTCTTTATCTCTGAGGCGGTAGGCACAATTTACACTGGAAGTGTTAGACCTGAGAGTCCTGGAAAAGGCCAATGCCTGGTGGTGGTAATGTGAGAAGTTTTCAGTAGTGACACCAATGTGTGTGAACTATAGAATCACATATTTTATGATGAGACATTGCTTCTGTTGTTAGCTTTCCAGTCACTTTGTTTCTTACCTACTTTTTGTGCCAGCTTTTAAACTTCCTACTGGTTTCATGATCGACTCAACATACCTCCAAAGTATCCATTTTCTGCTTAAGTTGATTAGGAACAGTGTTGTTTGTTTTCAACAGGGCCCTGTTGTTGGTCAGATTCTCCAAAAAAATGGACTTTATAGTTAGTATGTGTGCTAGAGATTCATTAAGGAATAGCTCTCAAGGTTAAAGAATGGTGTCAGGCAGGACAGGGAAAGGAGAGAGTAAGCATGGACATGATTTCAGGCAAAGTCCTATGGAGAGTGAGTTCCATGTCCACCCCGTAGCATATTCTATATTGTAAATTATATTTTAGAGATTTTTCTCTTCAAAGAAATGGTACTGGACCACATACTTCTATGCAGGTCAGTCACTGGAGAAGGTCCAACTCAGGGGTATATAAATCATCAGGTACTTCTAACTGTATGCTTATTTAGGCAAGGCAGCTACAGTAGTTCAATGGCAGTCCTCCAAGAAGAGGTCTAGGTGCATGCTATAAGCAAAAGCAGATTTCAGAGGAACAGAAAAAGAACCCACAGAAAAGACAAGAGAGAAGGTTTTTAGATGACACACTGATAGCACTTGCTATAGACTATATAGTTGGATAACATTTTCATGAAAAACTAAATCTTCATTTGGTCATCTGTCCTACTTAAGGGTACAAGAAAGAAAATGTTGTTAGTATTCAGGAAATGTCATCCAGCAAACCATGCCTTGCAATGAGAGGCAGCATAGAATAATGGTTAAGAGCATGAACTATGAAACCCAGCTTCAAATCTCAGCCTGCCACTTTTTAGAGAATGACCTTTGGCAAATTACATAACTTCTTCATATCTCAGTTTCTTCACGAGTAAAATCAGGGTTAATCATACTGCCTATATCAAAGAAGTTTTGTGAGTATTACGCTAGTATTTCTACACAATTAAAACAGTGCTGGGCTCATGATAAGCAGTAAGCAGTGTTAAGTAAATAAATGCAGTGGTGAAATATCAATGACATTATCATCTGCAACTTCCTAACCATTTCTCTGGTATAGAATATTGCAAGTGACATAGATCCATGACAGGTACATTTAAATGTTGGGAGCTAAAAATTTTGCCCACATAGAAATACATTATTTTTGGCTACCTGGCATTAAAATTTTTTCTTCTTGTTGGGGGCAGGATTCCCAATATGAAGGAAACTCTGCTTCCTTTTTGAAGGACAAAAGAACCTTGCTTCATTTTTCCTTCTCTCTGCTGGCCAAAGTGTCAGAATATTAGCCCGGCTCACCACTCAAATACTTTTCCTCTAGGACTTTGGAGGGAGTGACTAAAGCTACTTGGGCTGGTGAAAACATTTAGGGAGGCAGAGGTGGTGTCAAGGGGAGGGGTGCACCGGTAACAGTGTTTGAAATGAACATATTCCTGTGTGGAGCCGGCCTCATGTGTAGCCTACCATATTTTCTATATTGAACCCTCCTTTAAGGGTCAAATCTGAGACCACATTGGTGGGGTAAAATCTGCACGTGAATACCACCTTGGTGACATCCTGGGTCCCGCCATGTACAGGTAGTACTGCATCTTCAGAGGCACTCCAGCTCCTGGGCAGATGGCCCTGTTCCACAAGCAGTGGAAGCCCTTTACAGCAGCAAACACCCTGCAACAGCCCGGGGAACTTTTGTTTGTGGCAGGGAAGACACAACCTGTGTTACAGCCTCTTCTGGGTGGCTCTTGGGAAGCTGAAGGCCTGAGGCGAGTGATGGATGGCTGCAGTGTTCTCAGGGCAAACTGCGAAGTGGTCATAGGCCAGGCAGTGGCGCAAGAACCGAATCAGCATTAACTTTGTAAAAAACCACTTATGATGCCTCGTGAATCAATTCCTGGCCTCTGGCCCTGCCCAGCTGGTGCTGCGTCATCCAAAGCCCTCTTAACACTGGGTTAACCCACCCGACCTGCACACCTAAAGTGGCTCTCTGAGCAGCTGAGCCTTATGGGCAGCCACCAAGTGGCAACAGACCTAAAGGGCTCTGGACCTTTTCTAAGCTTTCCCATGCTTGAAATTGGTAGCAGCTAGACTCAGTTCTCTGTGCCACATGGCTCCCGGTCCGACACAGGCAGCAGCTAACCACATATAGCTTTGAAGTTCCTACAAGGTAGCCCCGGCTCATCACACACAAGGCTAAAATAGGCCTGCAAGAGTGCCTCCCAAGAGACACTAGAAAAACACAGCCAGAGGCCAGCTTCAGACCACACCAGGAAACTACCTGGTTAGCTCCATTAGCAACACATCCAAAGAGTAGTCTTAATAGGCACAAGAGCCCGCAAGAGCTAATCACCCTCTGAGGGGTCAGTCCTCACACAGCAGCTCATGCATTGTGGGCATAGTCAATCCTCACAGTTAGCCCTGGAGTCAGTCCCACACACTGATGCATGAAAAAAATGATCAAGGCTCAACCACAATAGGAAAACAAACACAACACACACAAAGGACACTCCTGGATCACGTGCACAGGAGATCAGGGAGACTGTGCTATTGGACCACACAGGACACATACTACATAAGGCCACCCAGCAAAACTGAGAGACACAGGAGATCTACCTAATACAAAAAAGCAAACACGGAGAGGAAGCCAGAATGAGGAAACAAAGAAGCAGGTCCCATATAAAGGAGAAACCTCCAGAAATAGAATGTAAAAAAAATGGAGGCAAGCAACCTACCAGAGACAGAGTTTAAAACACTGGTTATAAGAATGCTTAATCATATGAATGAGAATTAAAAAAAAAAAAAGTAAGCATAAAGAAGGACATATGAAATCTGAGAATTAATTTTGTGAACTTGTTGCAATGATGTTGCTAACTTTTTTTGATATCAGAGGGATTATTCATTATGAATTTGTACCAACTGGACAAACAGTTAACCGAGTTTACTATTTGGAAGTGTTAAAAAGGCTGCATGAAAAAGTCAGACAACCTGAACTTTTCGCCAACAATTCACGGCTCTTGCATCACGACAATGTGCCAGCTCACAGGGCACTGTCTGTGAGGGAGTTTTTAGCCAGTAAACAAATAACTGTATTGGAACACCCTCACTTATCACCTGATCTGGCTCCCAATGACTTTTTTCTTTACTCGAAGATAAAGGAAATATTGAAAGGGAGACATTTTGATGACATTCAGGACCAAGGGTAATATGACGAGAGCTCTGGCTTCCATTCCAGAAAAAGAGTTCCAAAATTGCTTTGAAGGATGGAATAGGCACTGGCAGCAGTGCAAGGTGATTGTAGTCATATTCAGCAATGAGGTATGTAGTACTTTTTCTAGGATGAGTTCTTGAACTTAATTGTCTGACCTCGTATTCAGAAGGTGACAAAAAAAGTATACCTATTTTAAGAAAGGAAAAATTACTGTATTAAATTTACGCTGATGGTAAACACTTTGAGCATCTCTTGTAAGTGCAGAAGTCAAAAGTGACTTGTATTCATCTTTTGTTATTGGTATATATTGAGTATTGCAGTGCTAATACTGTTTTTCCCTTTCTTAAAATGTGTATACAATTTTTTGGGCACCCTCTGTATTTTCTGTGGAAATATATGTATGTGTGTGTGTGTATGGCCTGAAGGAATCCTAGAACTCTGAAATGATTTGTATGATTTCAATGACTATGTCTATATCTAATGTGATGACTGCTGGGTTGTTTGATTCTGTTTCGTGTAGTAGAAGTAGGTGGATTATACCATTAGCTGAGATGATAAATGGACATAAATGGACATAAATGGCAAAAAGTGTAGGGTGAAGATTAGGGTGACAGTAGCTTTGCTGACAGAGAATAATCATACATTAATTTTATCAAGTTAAATTTATTATTTTTAAAAAGAACTGAAAACAATAAAATTCTACATCATAGTATAGTTTTGACGATTAAATTAGCCTCAGTACTTATAAGAGTCATTGGCACATAATAGTGATTATTTAATTATTGTTAACTTCTTCAACCAATACACAAATAGATAAAAATGATTTAAATTTCTATTTCTTTCATACATTTATCATTTAACAGAAATTATGACAATAATGATTATAATGGAGAACATAGTCTTGGAATTTTAATACCTGTGCCTGTCATTAATTGATATGGATTTTACTTGGCATCCCTAGGTCTAAAAATGCAGTCTAATTTTAAAAACTGTGGTAATTATAAATAATTAATTGACTGAGAGAAAGAAGATCATTTTCAATACACTGAATATATATTATATGTACCTTTGAACTATAACATCATTACTAATATATACTGAATGTATATCCTTATTATTTATTTAAATTGTCAAATTATGACCAATACTGAAAACTATCATCTTTCAATTATGTATGTGTGTATGTTGTGTGTTCCTAAGAGTTGGTAACTACAGATGACTACACAGTAAAGTTGCAGGTTGTTATCCATCATTATTTGTTTAGTGTAGGGATTTTCAGCCTGTATAGCACATAGAATTACCTGGTGACTTTTTAAATAAGACCAATGCCTCTCTACTCCGAATAATCTTACTGGCACCCAGGAAATAGTAGCTGTAAAAGATCTCAGAAGGTTTTTTAAGGAGCCAATATAGATAATCATGGCTTTGTGAAAAATCTGTGCAGGATTTTATACAGAGTGTACACTTGTTAATCTACTGTAACATCCTTTCTTATCAGAGTTCTTGAATCATCTGTGTGGGTAAAGCCTCCAGTTGTTTTCAGTTGATGATCTTTGAGTCACCACTAATAATAATGTCATTCAATTTTCAAAGGAATTGGAGTTTATAACTAAGGATCATTAAATGATAATATGTCATAATTTAAGAAATTACTTTAATTGAAATTTTAAAAATTAGAGAAGCTCTAAAAGTTGTCTGATTTCCCATAAAGATAAATATAATTACAGTTCATGCATATCAGTAAATCTTATATACAAATTTTTAATCTCCTAGTATAGATATATCAATATTTCAGAATCGTGAGTTGGACTTTCCATCTTAAGGAGCTCATATTTTTAAAGTGTACTATCTTAAGGTGCACATATTTTTACCAATTGGCTTGTAATTATTTTAATTGAATCAATTAAATGCATTTGTGCAAATGACTAGAAGGTATTATGTGTGTATTATGGAAAATGAACTTCAAGGTAATACTTAAAATAACTGCAAGTGAAAATATTAAGTTTAAATATTTTAATGTCTTTTTAAGTATCACAATATACTATAACCACACAGGGACTAATACCTTTACCATTATCCCTGATTAAAACATAAAGTTACCTATAGTTACTAAAATAATACTTAATGGTGAAAAGATTTGTTCCTATTGTTTTTGAAGGGTCAGCAATAGAGGTAAGATTTAAAAAACAAAGTAGGAACTTGATTTTAAGAGATATTTATGCTGTTCTATGATGCTCAAATAATTACCTATGCTTAAATATATCCCATATAGACACATATGGTCAGATATAACCTATATTGAAACAAATTGAGTTTTCAGTGGCAATGTCTTTTAAAATCCTTGTTATTTTCATGATCAAATCATTCTCTTTTCCATAGTTATAAACTTAGATTTAATACAAAAAAAGGAAAAAGACTATTAATGTATGTATAGTTTTTAAATTTCATATAAAACCAAATAAGTGTGTTGTGGTAGACAGAATAATGGTTCCCTAAAGATGTCAACATCCTAATCTCTAGAACCTGTGAAGTGTCTTATCTTACATGTCCAAGAGGAGCTTGCTGATGTGATTAAGATTAGAAGGGAATATCACCCTGGAAATTTCCAGATGGGCTCAATGTAACCACAGGAATCTTTGTGAGAAGGAGGCAAGAAGGTCAGAGTCAAAAGACGGAGATTGGGTGATGGGGATAGAGGTTGGTGTGTGGTCATTTGAGGATACAGAAAGTGGCCACAAGCCAAGGAATGCCAGTGACCTCTAGAAGCTGAAAGGACAAGGAAAAGGATACAAGGATTTTCCCTTGGAGCCAGAAGAAACATGGTACTGCCAATATTTTGATTTTAGTCTTATAATACTCACTTTAGACATCTATCCCCCAGAACTGTAAGATAATAAATTCATGTTATTTTAAGACATTGAGTTTCTAGTAATTTGTTTTACCAGACAGGAAACAAACAGGTCACTATATACATTATCTATTTTTTTTTCATAATAATTACTCAAAATAAGAAGACAACGCCAACTCAGTAGCAAAGCCCCAATATACGTCTTCTAATTCCTTATAAACCTTACTAATTGTGGTCTATTCAACATGACTCACTTCCATTGCAATATTTAAATTTCATGATCTAATTTCTGGCTAGAAACATATAATTCATATTGCTAAAATAACTTTATATTTTATTATTTATTATTTTCACCATAAAATTAAACTAATCTTATCGATAATTCAGAAAATAAAAAATAGTGAAAAACTTTTCTAATTTAATTTAATAAAATAGTTTTAGAATACAGATGTACTTCCTCCAAGTTAAAAAAAAAATCAGCACAATGATGTTGCCCCCAAAATAAGACCTAGCCAGACAACCAGCTCTAATGCTTCTTTTGGAGCAAAAGTTAATATAAGACCCACAATATAATGTAATGCTCCAAAAGATGAATTAGAGCTGATTGTCCGGCCAGGTCTTACTTTCAGAGAAACAGGGAATGTCTGATATTAATTCTGTATTTCTTTATGCTTGTTACAATGTTTATGTATTTTGTGTTTTACCTTTACCATTTAATGTACTTGATACATAGTTTCATAACAATTATTTAAAATTCCTACATAACATATGCTTGAGTGGATATAGTACCATTTTTTAACCAATTTTCTACTGTAGGACATTTAACATGTTTCCAAGATTTAGCCATTATTAATAATGCCAAACTGCATTTACTGCGTGCCATTTTGTGTTTGGTTTCTATAAAAAACAGTGATTGGACTCCCTCTGACCTTTTGATAAAATCAGAAATGCTAGTCCAAATAAAATTTAAATACTACGATAGTTTCTTCATATACTCAATATACATATATATTCGTATATATTGATATGTATATAATTAATATTAAGCTTAATGTACCAGACAGTGTACAAAGTGATAAGTACAGATTGATAAACATGACAGATATGTTCTCTACTTTTCTGGAATATTCAAGTTATGGTAGTCCATGTGATCAACACATTTAAATATTTTAATGCCAGTAATTATTTAATATTTTATTCTACTGCCATTTTCTCACTAGCATGTGACTAAAATTGGTTTAAAAATTATTTAACTGTATCTTTGAGTATTTACTATCAACTCTGTTAATTTACACTGGCTATTAAATTAATCATCTGTTAGTTATTAGTATACCCCCTTGTTTAGATCGGGAGATTTAGGCTTGAGAAGACAAGTAAATTACTCAAGGTCATATGATGACTAATTAGCAAACTTGCATTGAAATCCAGGTACTCTGACTCAGGCAATCTCTGTCCTGGCACTGCTCTGTTTCAGTAGTTTAGATAGTTTTACATATCTTATGATTAATGACTCCATCCCAATTTTGCCTCCTACTCTTGGTATTAAATTCTTGCCTCTGAGACGAAAAGAACTGTACCATATTCCAAACCTGTAACTGTGAACCTGACTTCATTAGCTCTAGGTCCTGCCTTCCAACCAACTAATTTAATAAACTTAGAAAATGATGATTTTAAGTTTGTATATTATTTACTCATAGAAATTAGAGGTGATTTGGGGTTTATAAATAGGTTTTGGAAAGCTTTCACCCAGCATGCAATTAGTCTAGGAAGATATTGTGTGAGAGAGAGGATTTCAGAATATAAAAAAGGAACAACTTGGTGCCATGAATGGACAAGCAGACAAGAGAAGCAGGAAGGAAATGCCAAGAACAAGAATGCCTTTAGATGTCTTTGCAAATTTTTGGAGCTAGAACTAGAATAACCAAAGGAGAAGAAAACTAAAATTCAAACAAAGGACTATAGAGAGGACAAAATTACGTATTTGATCTCCAATGTACTTGGCAAGCACAAAGTTTCAAGCCTATGAAAAGGGCAATGAACAAATTAAGATGTCAAGTAAAGCAGTAGTATTCTCAAAGATAAGATGCCTAAGAGAGGATGGATTCCTAAAAAAGAAGAAATTTTGGCTAAACCACTATATGACTCATACGTAAATATAGAGATATTGCATTAACAGGTATAAAAACCTGGCAATAGACAATACATGAGAAGTAAAATACTGTATACAAGGAGTAAGATGCAGTTATTTTAAGGTGTCTTGCTTAATGAATTACATTTTCAGTGGTGATGATTTTTTTATACTAAGGAGATGTTAGAGGAATATTTCTCATTAATACTGCTTAGCAATTGTTAAGTCACCCTGAAACTAGGTAGGAGAAGAATGTTCCAGTAAATATAATTTTAATATAAATCTGTGAGAAAATAAAATTCTGTTGGGATCTTAGCAGCCTCTGGGTAGTGTTATGATATACCATTTTTCTTAAAGATGTAAAAGACTTAAAATACCAATTGACATTCTGAATAGCAAACAAGAGAATCAACAGGCTTGGAAGTTCCACAGTGCTGAACTGGTTCTGCGAGAACACAACTGCTCACTGCCCAGCTCAGACTCTCACTCAACATGAACAACCAGCTTCATCTGCAGTGGTAGCCAATCCTCCACAATAGCCTACAGCAATCCCGGTCAAGGGTATTCAACCCTTGTGTAATCCCTTCCTCCACTGTACCAGGGTTGGTGACCAATACTTTTATATACTCATATGACAGGAGTGATGGAATGTAACTTTAAAGTTTAGATTATAAAACACTATGGTTTTTATCTTGGGTGCTCTCTTGTTCACTTGTGCTCACTCTTCCTTGGCTCATTCACTTTGGGGAAAGCCAGTTGTCATTTCATGAGAAAACACAGGTAGGATATAGACAGCCCACATGGCAATGGTTAGTGAGGAACTGAGGCCTGCTAACAACCATACAAGTAAGTCTGGAGGTGAATCATCAGCCAGTATCAAGCCTTGAGATCACTATAGCCACAGACAACAGCTTGACTGCAACAGCTTGAAAGAATCTGAACAAACGCCACGAAGCAATGCTGCTCTGAGATTCCTGACCTATAGAAACTGTGAGGTAAGATAAAAAGGGTGATTGTTTTAAATGGTGGAATTTTGCGATAATTTGTCATGCAACTATAGATAACTAATACACCTACCCTTATTGCTGCCTCCGCTTCCTGAATGTAGAGGAGAGAATACAATTCTGCACTGGAGGAATTAGAGGGCAGAAGAGCGGGAGATTTTTCAGGTAAAGGAGGAAGAGGAAGAATAGTTTTCCCAGCCAGGGTGGCATTTCCTTATGTATCTTCTACTCTCTTCTATCTATTTAATTTTAAGCTAATGAGATAACATAACTTTTTCCCAAATGTACCTTATGTGTGCTTACTTATACTATATTTTCCTCATGGTTTTACTCTCCACATTCATGCCTGTTTATTCTTTAGCCTCCCTTCTACTTTCCAATTCAGAGACCCAATCATCCTCTCAATCAATAATTCATTTTATGATTTTCTCCATATGACGTAAAATTTTTCTCATTTTTGCTATAAAAAAATGCTGCACATTTCCTCTTCACTTTTTATCGTTGGCTTTGTTTTATCATGATTGGTGCAGGTTTTTCAATTAGATTTTAAGTTCTCTGAGAGAAGCATTTATGAACGAATTGTTTGTTTTCTTATGACCAGCATTTGTAGGATTGAATTAAATTAAAATAAACTCTGGGCATAAAGTTACACTAAAATTGTACTAATATCATTGCATTTCTTCTTGTTTATAATGTAGAGGAGAAACTCGACTTTGAAATCAGGAGCATAATATCACATGGATTAACCAGATGGTAATTACATAGGCTGAGCTTGTTTTCCTTTCTCTCTTTCTCTGTTTCTCCCTTCCTTCCTTCCTTCCTTCCTTCCTTCCTTCCTTCCTTCCTTCCTTCCTTCCTTCCTTCCTTCCTTCCTTCCTTCCTTCCTTCCTTCTTTCCTTCCTTTCTTCCTTCCTCCCATTCTTCTTTCTTTCCTACCTCCTTCTCTCCCTCCCTCTCTTTTTCCTTCTTCTTTTCTTTCTTTTTTATTAAAAAAAGTTTTCCAGTCTATTTTTTCATATACAGAATAATATTAGATCTTCCTGAGAAGAATTACAAATCTTAAGCTCGCTCTCTCTCTCTCTCTCTCTCTCTCTCTCTCTCTCTATATATATATATGTATATATATGTATATATGTATATATATGTATATATATGTATATATGTATATATATGTATATATGTGTACATGTGTGTGTGTGTATATATATATATATATATAACATCTTGTTTAATTCATGTATATTATAAAGACTCAATGTAAGATAGAAAATAAAATTGACCATCCAGTTTAGTTTCAGAAATGTAGCTATCAACAGGATGGGTTAATTTTTTTGAATTTGTCATATTAGAATCTTGTCTGGAATCTACATCAAGGCAGCCAGCCAATTAGTATTTAATTCCTAGGCAAAACAGAATTTAGCACTCATTCATTTTCAAGTAGGTATTGCAGGATAAGAAAATGCCACATTTCTTGTCGTATTCACATGCTGAATTGTTAGGGTTTGAGACTAACACAACTACTTGTTCAGTAAGTGGAACTTATAGACAAATGCTTAAAAAGGCTGACGAGTTCTGGCTTGTATCTATTAATTTCTCAGAAGACATGTTTTGTCCTTAAACAAAACATCATGAATGCACAGCTGCAGAATATGTGAAAAACAGTTCAATGGTGCACTCTTCAATCAATGAGGCATTTTAAAAATGCACACAGCATTGTTTCAGCTAATGGCCTGGACATAAACTTGCAGATTTTGGACTAATTCCAGTATTCCTAGAGATTGAAAGAAAATCAGCCATACCTGTGGGAATTTGCTTACAGACCCTCATATAATAAAGGTCAATCCCACTATCTTGGGGAGTCTTTAGGTTGCTATGGGAGATAAAGGCAATGTTTTCTGTATCCAAGCAGAAGCCCTTTTAGATACACCAAAATTCGCATTTGGGGCAAAATCAATAATGATAAATGATAATGCTCTTTTAATTCCCCCATAAAGTGCACTACTAAGAGACACAGAAATCTATGCATTCTTAGAAATAGTAATTGTTGATGAATATTCATCTCTTAGTGGAGCTTACATTATGTATATTTAAATTCAAAGCATGCTTGTAAGTACCTTAGAGCCTTTAAAAAAAATCAAGGTGATATAAATTCTCACATTGGTAACATTATTATTTTGTTGATACTTTTCCTCAAATAGCTCAGCTTTACCATTTAAAAACAATAATAATCTTTTATATTCTTTTCAGAGAATGAAAAACATCTAAAATGGGGAGAATATTCCACAATGTCTTGCACTACGGCCAACTGCCAAATGTGATCTTTGTCAACGCCCACAGTGCAGAGAGCGAGGCCATGTTGTGGGGAGAGCCATCTTCTAGGAGTGACAAGTTCTAGGTACATCAAATCTGTTCTAGTTTGGGTTGTGGTTCAGGCTCTGACTTTCAGGAGCTTTCTGAAGTCTGACCCTGATATTCATTTATTCTTTCTGAGTTGCTTTCTGAATCTATCAACAATAGAAACAAAAATATTTGTTATGGGGTTAATATGTGCCTGGCATTCTGCATGGAGCTTCCAAAAGAGTTTGAATAAGATAGACCTAGCAGTGGGTCTTTTAGAGCACAAAACCTCATGGGTGAGACAACTCAGTAGCCTCTAACTGTAATTGTAATTGCAATTGAAATGACAGGCAAATTAAATGTTGCTCTAGGCATTCATAGTTACAGCGCTTAACATAAGGCCTCGTGAAAGGGACAGCAGCACAGAGGAAGTGCCATTTAAGTTGTGACATGAGGGATGAGATATTAAGTGTAAAGCAAAATGCAGATGTGGACTATCATTATTATTTGTCAAATCGGTTCAATTTTAGAAGCCAAAAGTGACATTTGCATTCACAGGTGTACTTTTTGGATGGAATTATTCAAATCAGCAGTTGACAATGATTAAATCTGTTTGACTTTATAAGAAGAAACTTCACTGTTACTGGTGAAAGAGCATGTTTCCACCTGGACAGGTGCATGGGGGGAGCTTATATGCTATTCTTGTATTCTATACAGTGGATACATTTATTATTTAAAGTTAATATAATATTCTATGAAATATTTGAAATTATTTCTCACTGGGCAATTCTTATTTAAGAAAAAAATCACATTGTTGAAGCTTAATATACCTTCCTATTTAAAGTTATTATTTAAAAATTACATTGAAATATATTACTATATTTAAATATATATTACTTTTAAATTATAATTAAATATAATTCTATTTTAAAATATAAAATCCAGTTTTATGTTTTGGAGCAGACAGCTTTATTGGCTATTTTAATTGGAAGCAATCACTTCACTGAATAGCTAACAACTCTCCTTTTCCTGTTCTACCCTCCTCTCCTATAACTTACCCAAAATCAGAAATAATAGCAGGGGCTTTCTGAAGTGAAAATAAAACTATTGCCACTTGTACCATAGTACTGGACTGAAATGAAAATCTAACACATCAATAACAGTTTAAATGAATAAAAAGCAAAAAGAAAAACAAATGTCATAGTTCACAGACAGCTCTGTCTTTTGGGGGCACAGTGGAGTACAAGATCAGGGTCATGTCAGGACAGAAAATTCTTAAATTAAGACGGAGAGATTTGAGTAAGAGTATGAATAGTTCAGCATTGCTTTTATTCTCCACTCCCCCTTGCCAATATAGACTTCAGCTTTAATAATGATTAAAGAAAGAATAATGCCTGAACTCCATCTGAATGGCTTTTGAGTAATCTATTCATAGCACTGAGCTTGTAAGGGGGATTGAACAGATCTGCACAACCAATCGTGGGATATTACACTGATACTTCGTCTCCCACATCAATACCAATTAAGGCTGCAGAGAGAACATTGCATATTATTTTAATAGGATAGGAATGTTTAATCCAGTCAGGTGGTTCTAGATGAATGTGTTTGTATGTCTGTCATTAAAATTTGGTGGCTCTTGCTGCTCAAAACAGACACATTTTGAATGTTTAAAATTTCCACAGATGTTATTTATTCATCAGGATGGAAAATTTCCTGCTCTCTACTATATAGATTCTGCCTCATTAACATAAAGAAAAAATTAAGCATACCAGCAATCTTGTTTAATGTGTACACACAGAAATATTGTCATAGGCATCTGGCAATTGGTCAAGATGGTGAAACTGCTAAATGAATGAAACTGGCAGAAGTGTGATATCCTTTTCCCTGGAAATAAAGCTTACTATTAGAGATTTTGGTTCTATGTTGTATTGCTTTTTACTTTCAATGAGGTTGTGATCAGCATCCACATTCAGATAAAAGATGCCTTTACCAATTACTTGAGATACTAACATTTATAAATATATTCATTCTCTTGAGAAGTAAAAATTGATTTCTCTTAAAGGCATTTTGTTTAATAAAATCTTAAAAAAAATACTAACTTTTAACATCAATAACATCTCACAAGCTTGTACTTGAGATCATAATCATAAAAGAAATCCAGCTAACAGACACATATCCTTTACTACATTCAAGAAAATGTCATTACAGAAGTTTATTACTTCTGAAATTCCCTTTTCTGTCCATTAAGAAATACTTTGTAACTTCTGTAATGTAAGGTATGTCATAACAACAGAGTTTGGTTTTGACTTGACTAAGAAGTTGTAAAACAAACAAACAAATGAACAAATAAAACAATGGGAAGATTTGCAACTGATACAAGCATCTTCCTTGATCTTTCTTTAAACAATGTTCACTAGCTTGTTGTTCTATGCTAATTCTTTTTACATCTGTCTTCCTCTTCCCAATTAGGCAAAAAGCTTCTTGAAGGCAGGTGGGCCTGGAGGAGGCATGATACATTTTTGTTGAAGGAGTAAATAAAAACTACATATTATTTTCCTGGGTTTATACTAAATTATATCTTTGAATTGGCAAGAATTAAAAATTAAGACATGGATACAACATTCATTATACAAGTTATGATTCCAAAATTATTATGTCAAAAACACATAGAATATTTTAGCAATTGTAAAAAACTAAAATGTCCAATATATAAGCAATGGACAAATGGAATTTGAAATTAAAAACTCATTACCATTTACTTTAGCATCCCCCCTCAAAAAATACTTTAAAAATGTACAAGATCTATGTGAGGAAAACTACAAACTCTGATGATAGCTAACAAAGAAGGCTAAAAAAATGGAGACATATTTCAAGTTCATGTATAGAAAAACTCAGTATTATCACAATGTCTGTTCTTACCAATTTCATCTATAAATTCAATGCCATTGCAATTAAAATCCCAGCAAATCATTTTGTAGATATTGACAAATTCATTCTAAAGTTTATATGGATAGGCAAAAGACCCAGAATAACCAACAAAATATTGAAAAAGAACAAGTAAGAGGATAAACACTACCCAAGACTTACTGAAAAACCAAAGTAATCAAGATGGTGTGCTATTGGCAAAAGAAGAGACAATTAGATCAATGAAACAGGATACAGAGCCCAGAAATAAACTCACTCAAACATAGTCAACGGATCTTTGACAAAGGAGCAAAGGCAATTCGATGGAGCAAAGACAGTGTTTTCAACAAATGGTGCTTATACAATTGGACATCAACATGCACAAAAAATAAAACTAGACACACACCATCTTCCCTTCAAAGAAATTAACTCAAAATAGATTACAGGCCTAAATATAAAACACAAAATTGTAAGACTCCAAATAACATAAGAGAAAATCTAGGTATCCTTGGATATGACGATAACTTTTTAGATACATATTTGTTTTAGATACAACAACTTATTTTCATGGAATAAATAATTGATAAACCATACTTGATTAAAATTAAAAACTTCTGCTCTATGAAAGAATGTTCAGAGAATGAGAAGATACACCACAGGCTGGGAGAAAATATTTCCAAAACACATGTCTGATAAAAGGTTATTAACCAAAATATACAAAGAACTGTTACAACTCAACAAAAAGAAAATGAACATACTAATGAAAAAATGGCCCAACGACCTGAACAGATACCTTACCAAAGAAGATATACACATGGCAAATAAGCGTATGAAAAGATGTCCCACAGCATATGTCACTAGGAAATCGCAAATTAAAACAGCAATGAGACATCTCTATATACCTACTTGAATAAAATTCAGAACACTGACTATAAACTAGTGAGGATGTGGAGCAACACGACTGCTCTGACTATAAACTAGTGAGGATATGGAGCAACAAGACTGCTCATTTAGTGCTGGCGAAAATGCAAAATGGTACAGTCTCTCTGGAAGACAGTTTGGCAGTTTCTTATAAAGTTATACTCTTAATATAGGATCCAGCAATTGTGTTACTTGGTATTTACCCAAAGGAGTTGAAAACTTATGTTCATGCAAAAGCCTGCACATGGATGTTATAGTAGCTTTATTCCTCACTGCCAAAACTTGAAAGTAACTAAGATGTCCTTTAATAGGTCAATGGGTAAACAAACTGTGGTACATCAAAAAATAGGATATTGTTCACTAATAAAAGGAAATGCACTATCAAGCCATAAAAAGATATGGAAAAATCTTAAATACATGTTACAAAATGAAAGAAGTCAATTTGAGAAGGCAGTATACTTTATGATTCCAACTATATAACATTCTGGAAAAGGTAAAACTATAGAGATAATGAAAAGATCAGTAGTTGCCAGGGATTAGGGAAGAGAGAAGGATAAATAGGCAGAACACAGAGGATTTTTAGAGCAGTGAGTGTACTCTGTACAATACTATGATGGTGAATTAATGTTATTATACATTCGTCCAAACCCATAGAATGAACCACAACAAGTATGAACCCTAATGTAAACTATGAACTTTGGGTGATGATATGTCATTGAAGGTTCATCAATAGTATAACAACAAATGTACCACGCTGGTGATGGGGATTCATAATGGGGTGTTTGTGCATGTGTGGGGGCAGAGGGTATACGGGAAATCTTTGCACGTTCAGCTCAATTTTGCTATGAACCTAAAACTGCTCTAAAAATAAACTTTATTAATTAAAAAACTTAAATTAATTTTTCAGGTGAGAAAACAAATTTGAACCATAGTCTACTAAAAAAAAAATAATAATACTTCAAGTTACTCACCTGTGTTTTTTTTTCCTGGTAGTTAAACCGTCAATTCTGATTGGAAAAGAAAGTGAACTTTGTCAAGTATTGTACTTTTTTTTTGTATTGTGAAGTGTTATGTCAGGGATTGTTAATTCCTTCTTATGACATAGGCAGACTTTCTTTGCACTTAATTGTAAGCAGTAATTACATTATTTAGAGTACTATTTGCAAGCAACAGAAACCACCTTTTGGTAGTATATGTAGAACATTAATTTCTTAAAAGGATGTTGTAACACTCATGGAATGTCCGAGAGCTCTGAAAGGCTGGACGTGGAAGCAAAGCCAGAAGCAGTACTTCAGACCTCACTGTTGATCTGTGAAAACACAATGGGAACTATCTCTGGCCACAGATAAAACAGCTTGCATTCCCAACACCCCCCATTTTGGACACACAGTGCCTCTTCTTGAACTGCAGCCATTGATGTATCTGGAAATTGGGTATACTACCAGTATAGTTAATGTCACTTCTGACATTCTTACCAGAATCTATTCTGTTTAATTCCTTCTTCTTTTCATCATTAGTTTTCATCATTAGTTTCATTGAGCCCTACAGGTCTCTGATTAGGGAAGGCTATGCCTTATACTGTGTCCTCGATGCAAGGGAGCTTAGAAAAGTAACTTTCCTGTTTTTTCTATTCCTATGTGGAAAACAGTTCATATCCTGCCCACTCAAGAATATATATGCCATCAGCCAAGTAAATATACTTGCATTTAGTTTTAACCATGAAGTATGCATCTGGTCTCCTTTTTGTTGCTATTCTGAAAACATATATATAATATACATATATATATATATATGTTTATATATGTTTATTCTTATATATATTCTTATATATATTATACATATATATTAATGATGCTATTGATGTTGTGGTTTCATCCTTGTTTCCTTTTAATGGACACATGTCAGTGTGGTATATTATAAATTGGAGAAATGAGATATTGGTGGCTGGGAGAAATAGAATTAGATAACTGCTAGTGAGACTGGAGGCAAATGTTTCATACATTTATTCAGTTGGTAAGTTAGTTAAGAATCCCTTTGAGAATTAGTTGAATGCTTGGATCTTCATCCCAGAGAATGCACATACTTACAAAATTGTGCAAACCATTTAAAATAAATAAGCTCTGGATCAGCAGAATTTAGATTTATCAACTAATTAGATGTGGAAAGTGAAAGAACTGGACAATTCTCAAATTCAAACCTGAATGATAAAAGTAAGCAAGAAAGTGAAGAATAAGTTTTGTTTTGATGAAGAAGTTTAGGTAGTGGCAAATATATTTGGTTTAAAATATAACTAATACTTCCCATTAAATTGCAATCTATGATAAAACCTGTTTGCTGTAGACTGGCTAATCTTCTTGTTGGGAATAATAGATCAATATGCTAGTTATTAATACAATAGCGTTGAATTGTCAGCCAAGTCTTTAATATCACTGTGCAGAGAAGTTGGAGGGTGCCAAGTTTGGGGGCACAATATAACTTTTGGATACATACATTGTATAGAACAGACATTGGAGGAATGCAGCAATGCTAAGTATTGAGGCACTGGTCTCCAACATCTCAGAGTAAAGAAAATGAAGAATGGCATATAGAATAAGCTGAAAGGATTCATCACTGATAGTCCTGATTATATTCAGCCATACATTTTAGTAAAAATGCTGTCTCTTCAGCCTTTAAAGAGTTGCACAGTTATTTCCTAATAATAAACTAAGCACTCTGAAAAATTTGCTTTATTTTGATTTTCATGTGGCAATAACCTCTGTCATTGTTGAAGAAGGGTAAATTTTCATTGCTCCAGCCATGGCTAGATTTTTATTATATTGCATTATCAAGGAAAGAAACAGAATAATATTTCTTGAGATCATTTACAATAGGATAAGATGCCATCAATTTAGATCGTTTAGTTGTCAGTCTCATTATAAGTTGAAACAGACAGGCTGACCTTTCAAATTATTTCTCAGGATAAATTCATGTGCTTTTATGAAATAGCTAACCCACAAACTCATTATCTAGGACTGCTGTACTAGTTCTTTTTGTTACTTATAGAATACAGTGAGAAACTAGCTCCCTTATTTTTCTCCCTTCACTGGGATTAGAATTGTTAAGTGACACTGAGAAATAAAAACCAAAAATTACAGTGTGTTCACAAACAAGATGGGGTGGGTATTTGATGGATATCTGTGTGATTCTTCATCTCCACCTTGATTCATCTTTGAGCCATATTGAATTAAATACATGTGATTCATTACATTGTATCTCCTTGAGAAAAATAAAGATAATTATTAGTTATGCTATTTTGTCTTCATATAAAATTTAGTGAGGTGTTACATTATTAGCATGGATTTTGGAATAAGTTGCTTGACTACTTGGCAAATTTTTTAGCACTATCTAAAATTTGTTGATTGATGGGAGAATTGGCACTTTCAACTTAAAATTAGTTTGCATATTTATTAGAGGCATTAATAATTAACCTTGAATAGTTAAAATAAAAATGAAAATGCAATGTCTGATAATTAAGTTCACAAACTCATTCTAGAAAAAGTGCTACTTACTTCTTTGCTCAATATACTACAGTCACCTTCAAAGTACTCCCCTTGGGAACTTATGCACCAATGTCAGTGCCTAGGCCACCCTTCAAAATAATTTTGGAACTCTTTTTCTGGAATGGCCATCAGAGCTATTGTTGTATTATCCTTGATGTCCTGAATGTCATCAACATGTCTTCCTTTCAATATTTCCTTTATTTTGGGGTAAAGAAAGACGTCTTCAGAGGCCAGATCAGGTGAGTAAGGAGGGTGTTCCAATACAGTTATTTGTTTACTGCTTAAAAACTCCCTCACAGACAGTGCTGTATGAGCAGGTGCATTGTCGTGATGCAAGAGCCATGAATAGTTGATGAAAAGTTCAGGTGGTTTAACTTTTTCACTCAGCATTTTCAGCACTTCCAAATAGTAAACTTGGTTAACTGTTTGTCCAATTGGTAAAAATTCATAATGAATAATCCCTCTGATATCAAAAAACGTTAGCAACATCGTTTTCACTTTTGATTTGGACTGATGGAACTTTTTGGTCTTGGAGAATTGGCTGACTTCCATTGTGCACTTTGACGCTTTGTTTCAGGGTCATATTAGTACACTCATGTTTCGTCACCAGTGATAATATGGCCCAAAATATCATCTTGTTTCTCCAAAAGGTCTTGGCAGACTTTGACTCTCCTTTGCTTTTGTTCATCAGTGAACTCCTTTGGGACCATTTTTGCACACACCTTTCTTGTGCCAAGATTTTCAGTTAAGATTTTCCTAACTGTTTCTCTATTGATTTTTCCCTGGTCTGTTATGCTTCTCACAGCTGACGATTACGAAACACAATTCGATGAATTTGTCAATGTTTTCATTAGTTCTGCTTGTTAATGGCCGCTCTGACCTCTCTTCATCAGTGGTGTCTTCTCTCCCCTCAGAAAAACATTTATTCCATTTGTACACTGCCGTTTTCTTCATAGCATTACCCCCACAAATTTGGACTACCGTGTCCCTGATTTCATTTTCATTCTTGCTAAGTTTAACTAGAAATTTAATGTTTGTTTGTTGGTCTAATTCAATCTCAGATATTCTCACAATGGCACACAAAAACACACAAGAACAACAATGAATGCCACTCAGCAAGACACTGCCACACGTTGACATGATCACAGCTGTGAGACACTGATATACCAAGGTTATGAAACCTTACCGAAGTGTTGTGACAGTGCTGTGTCAGTAAGCACACGGTGGCAAATTCTCAAACTTAATTGTCAGACATCATATATAGGCATATATACATATTTAAAATTCTGTATGTTTATATTTGATATACCTCAAGTGATATGTTTGTATTTAATAATGAGTCCATTTCTCTAACATGGGCTTAATTAGAAGAAGAATATCACAAATGTATTGAATCACTGAATTTTAGAGACAAAAGGGACTGAAAGAATTATACTGAAGTTCTCAACCTCTACTTTACACAGATGTATTAAGGGTAATTAAAGACTTGACCAATATCATAAGGTTGGTGATCACCGGGGCTCAAGCTCATGTTTATTGTTCAGTCTCTTTCTCAACATCTTGATCTAAAATGTCTCAGATTTTTTGTATTTACATGTTTATTGAGCAGAACAAAAATGAGAATAACAATTTATAAAGTTATTGATTAAATCATATTTAAGAATATTGAAAGACACTGATATGAAACTATTCTTGCTATTATTTTTATCAAGACGGCAACAAAGATATACATAATTCAGGCTCTGGTGCCAGAATATTGGAGTACTAATCCTTTCCTCATCACTTACAATCTGGGAAACCTTGAACCAATTAATTAGACTCTTTATGCCTGTTTCCTTAACTGCAAAATACTGTAAAATGGGAATGAGACCAGACCCTACATCTTAGGTTTTATGTGAAAGGGTTAAATCTGATAAAGCTATATGTACAGCATAATGGGCAGTTATTGATATATAGTGAACACTCAAAGTATTTATTCTCTTATAAATTGAGTTCTAGTTCTATTTTTATGAGAGGGAATCTCCCTTGAAAATGCACACTCTTGGGGGAATATTTTATTTAATTCATGTGTACTTTAACAATATTATAATTTTCATTTGGAAGAGTGACTACATTTGAAAGAAAAAAATTGTATTCAAAATATAGTTTATATCTGAGGAATCCCTAAAGAATTTATCAGAACCAAAAGTAAGTAAATTCTGTCCTGAAACAATTGATTCATTTTTTAGACAGTATACCTTCCTCTTAAGTGAATGAAATATTTTGATCTCTATGAGAGCTGTATATAGAATTGAAAACATGGAAATCTATTAAAAATTCCTTTATTAACCTCAATTATAAGTCTGAATCCTAGTGAAATTACTCTCTTACTCTAGATTTTCTGACAACTGTTTCATGGGACAGTGACATGATTTTCATTTTTCATTTTGAAGGAAAATTAGACTTGCAGGCTCTTGGTGGTGTATTTGCATGCACACATATAATGACTGCCTGGGCAAAGAAGAACTTCTTTCTTTGTTGTAACAGGCCCTTCAGCCATATTTGATCTATTCCTTTCATAAAGAAGAAAAATAACAACCCTATGGAGTTAAAGTCACACTAGTCCCAGTTATACATACACTGAATTTATGTACAGAAATACTGTCTATGGCTAATTTTATACTCTTTAATTTAGGAGAAAAACTGGGTGAAAAACGTCTCCAAAAGTAGAAATCAAGATAGAGACAATGCTTCTTTCTTCACTGCCTGAGGAATCCCTATTCTGTGATATGGAACGATTATTTCAAATTCTTGCTTATTTTTTTAATTTTCCTTTTCTCTTGGATATAAAACAGTAGTTTTGACTATAATCATAAGACTGTGTTAGATCTCCAGAAGTTATTTATCTTCCAGTTGGAAGATTGTACCCTTTTAGCAGCATCTCCCCAATCCCCATCCCTTAGTCCCTGGTAACCACTATTCTACTCTGTTTCTACAAGTAGGTATTTTTAAAGTTTCACATATAAGTGATATCATACAGTATTTTTGTTTCTCTGTCTGATTTATATTACTTAGCATAATACACTCAAGTTCAATCCATGTTGTCACAAATGGCAAGATTTCCTTCTTTTGCATGGCTGACTAACATTCTATTTGTGTGTGTTTGTGTGTGTGTGTGTGTGTCTCTCACATCTTCTTTATCCGTTCACCCACTGATGGACAGTTAGACTGTTTCCATGTCTTGGTTATTGTGAATAATGTTGAAAAAAACATTGGTGTGCACATTTCTTTTCCATATCACATTTTCATTTCCTTTGGATACATACCCAGAGTGGAATGCTGGATCTTACGGTAGTTCTACTTTTAATTTTTTTGAAAAAACTTTCGTATTGTTTAATATAGTGGCTGCACTAAATTACATTACCATCAACAGTGCACAAGGGTACCTTTTACTCCACATCTTTGCCAACACTTTTTATCTCCTGTCGTCTTGATATTGGCCATCCTAACAGGTGTGAGGCAATATCTCATTGTGATTTTGATTTGCATTTCCCTGATGATTAGTGATGTTGAGCATCTTTTCATGTATCAGTGGTCCATTTGGATGCCTTCTTTGGAAAAATATCTACTCAGGTCCTTTGTCTATTGTTAATTTGTTGTTGTTGAGTTGTATGTGTTTTTTAATAACTTTTGGGTATTAACCCCTTATCAGATATACAGTTTTCAAAGATTTTGACCCATTCCTTACTTTTCTTTTTCATGTTTTTAAATTGTTTCTTTTGCTCTGAAGAAGCTTTTTAGTTTGTTGTATTCCCACTTGTTTAGTTTTGCTTTTGTTGCTTGTGGTTTTGGTATCATATCCAAAAAATCATTGTCAAGACCAATGTCAAGGAGATCCCTCCCTGTTTTCTACTAGGGGTTTTACAATATCAGGTCTTATGTTTAATTCTTTAATTTGTTTCGAGTTAATGTTTGTGAGTGGTGTAAGATAGAAGTCAATTTTATTTTTCTGCAGGTAGTAACCCATTTTTTCCCAACACCATTTATTGAAGAAAGTACCCTTTTCTTATTGATATTTCTTGGCTCCATTGTCGAATATTAGTTGACTGTCTACATAGGTAATTATTCACTGGCTCTGTATTCTGTTCTACTGGTCTATGTGTCTATTGTTAGGAAGTACATAGTATTTTAGTTACTATAGCTTTGCTGTATAGGTTAAAATCAGGAAGTGTGATACCTCTGACTTTGTTCTTTCTCAGGATTGCTTTGGCTTTTGGAGATCTTTTGTCATTCCATACAAATTTTAGTATATTTATTCTATTTCCGTGAAAAATGCCAATGAAATTTTGGTAAATTACATTGAATCTGTAAATGGCATGGTTATTATAGACATTTTAACAATACTGCATCTTTAATTAAATAACATAATGATGTCAGATATCAGGTATCATTGAACCTGTAGGAGATATTTTCATTCATTAATCTGGAGTACATTCCTGGAGAAACAGTATAGAGTAGGTATGAAATCAAGCATAAGAGAAATGAGACTCTAATACTCTGACAGCTTAGTCTTGGTTAAAATGAAAATGCTAATATTTTATGCCACATTTTCCCCTTACAACTTCAGCTGCTTTACCATTTGAAACTGCTGGAAGTATGAAGTACACATGTTTACAACAAAAATTGCAGAAATACGTCTGCTTGAAATATTACTGTATTGATTATCCATAACTTTCATGTGACTTGACACCTTCAAAAATTAATTAATGAGTTAAGAAAATTTGTGTACATTCTTTGTATATTAGATAAGGATCTAAAATTTAAATTCCCACACAGTTAAAAAAATGATCCCACCAACACATAGATAGATCTCTAGCTAGATAATATCCTGATTCTTAAGATTCTCTTTATGGAGACTGAGGTTGTGTCTATAGGAGATTAACATTTCAACACATTTTCCAGCAAAACAAAAATATCCTGTGGTTTATCTCTCATCCCAATATAACAATATAATCTGTATTTCTGTGATTTTTTTTTGCAATTTCACATTCATATCCTTTCCCATTTATCATTTTTAAGTGAATTGATTGATTTTGACCAAGTTTTATATATGATTAAACATACCAATACATACTTGGAGTTGTTCAGTTCCTGCAGGGACTGCCAGAACTTGAAATGGGTAAATTTTCTGTAATATTTGATAAATATTTTGTAATATCCTGTAATGTTTTTACTGTAATACTTGGTGACTATTTTGACACAGTTCTCCATATCTGAAAGGGACAACTGAGAGCTTGACAGCACTCATATTATCAACGATGCTTAGAATGGGACCTACTTAAGGTCACATGCACAGTTAGTGGCTTAACTGGGACTAAACCCCAGGTCTGTACTCTTGGTTCACTAATCTACTTACCAGTAAAATTGCAATGAACATTTGTAAATGTGTAGAGGTTCTGTATATTTTAACTGAGGTTCCACATATATAACTCAGTCATTCCCTAGTGTTTAAAAACTGGCATGATTTGGTTTGATTTGTCTAGTATATACAGAGGGGGGTAAGGAAAGAGGGGGGGGGAGTGAGAGAGAGAGAGAGAGAGAAAGAGTGAGAGAGAGAGAGAGAGAGAGAGAGAGAGAGAGAGAGAGAGAGAGAGAGGAACAACATTCTAAGATACCAGTGTCTTCTACAAAATCAAAGGTCATAGACACGTAATGATCATTTAAATTATTTTCAAATAAAATATTCTGGTCAAAACCTACTATTCTTTTAATTAGTAGACAGATGTAGAACAGTCCATCATATTAAAGTTTGTTTTGTACTATTTAGAAACTCACTTTTGTGTGGAGATTCCATTGATTCAATTTAGGGAGATAGTTTAGGATATGTTCATTGGCTTTAGTCTCTTATGATATACCTTTCTTTTGTGCTAGAAAGTTGTCTTATCCCTACCTACAACAAAGCACCCTGCTCATTATTTAATGTACCCTACTACAATGATTTAGCAAAAATCATAATTTCTTATGTATATGAAAATTTGTATCTATTGACTTTGTGTTGGGAGTTTGATATATGCATTTTTAATCATAATTCTAGAGTTGTTAATTCAACATTTCAGACATCATTGAAGATGATTTCAGTATTGAAAGAGGCATTTTTGCAAAGAGTGAGAAAATGAAATCTACTTCAAGCTGAAAATTAAACTGCATTTTCAAATGTTTCAATATAAAGACGTAGGTTCATTGCTTTTTAGTTTCTGATCATTTTGCATAATAAAGAATCCATTTTTAAAAATAAAATACTATATTTCAATTATCTTGAGTTAATTGGAAGGATTGAAGAATGCCAATATAACATATTTTGTTTTTCCTTTACATTTGAAAGATCTCAGAAATAACAAAATTATACCAGGATAGATTTTTGCTGTTCTTCCCATTTTCAGAAAATATAACAGTTTGAAAGTAAATTGAACAGGAAATGATGAACATTATGGTTTCAGAGTGTATGAACATCCTCTGAATCTAAATTTGGAAAATACACATTGAAGTTTGTAAAACTCTTGACTCACATTGTTTAAAATTTTAAATCCAGATGATAGAGCTTTCTCTATCGGTACTATAAGATAACTGGTAGTTTCCTGTGCTCTTTAATTCAATTATGCTAACTAAACCCACTAGTATAATGCTGACATTCTGGTTTATTTCATAGTAAACATGTCTGTTTCTTACTCCATCAAATGTATATATTCATAGCTTGTCAAAAGATTTTATCAAAATTTCATTCTCAGTAAAAGTCAGAGATTAAACTCTTTGACATCTTTTAGGCAACTCTTCCTAGAACTATAGATGACTGAAGCAAAACTTCTAAGTTTTGACTATGAGAATAGGATATATAACAGCTTAACTGCATATGTTAAACTATAAGACATTTTAACACCATCTCAAGAACCAGGGATAATGGACAAATTTTTCAAAATATGCAGTGAATTCCACTGTCAAATGTTTCTGTTTTTTTAAGTATCTACATCATATTTGAAAATATTGGCAATTGAAGTAGCCACCACTAACAAAGACAGATAATTCAAGAACCTGCATTTACGAGGACATAAGAGAACTATGGGAGAACTAAGTTTAATCAGAACAAGGGCAAGACAGTATTTGAGATGAAAAGGAGGAAAAAGGATCTAAAGTATTCCTATTCCTATTCCCTCCAAGCTTTATCATATTATCTGACAGTTTTTATTTTAAAGGGGAGATAATAGTTTTTTTAGAGAGCCTTGAACTTGCTTCCTGAGATAAACGGCATTGCTATCACCTATTACAATATTTCATGGACAGAGCACCCTAAATAATCAGGGAAGAATACCTTTAAATCTTTTAAAAAGACAATAGAATATATCGAGTCTTCTTTCTCAGGACTCACCAGGCCCACATGTGTCATATATTATCACAGCCTTCCCCCTAGATATTCTAAATCAGTGTAGTGGGTTGAAAAGTGGTCTCCTAAAGGATACGTCCACATCAAATCCCTAGAACCCATAAATTTAGCTTTATTTGGAAAAAGGTCTTCACAGATGTAATTAAGGATTTAAGATGAAAAGATTGTTCTGGGTAGCCTTAAATCCAATGACAAGTGTCCTTGTGACAGACACACAAAGGAGATTTGCCAGTAAGGAGAGAGAAGGTGATGTGGATACAGGGATGAAAGTAGACTGACGAGGGCACAAGCCAAGGAAGCCAATAACTGTTGGCAATTACTAGAAGCTGGAAGAGGCAAGGATTCTTCCCTATAGCCTCCAGATTTCAGACTTCTGGCCTCCAGAACTATGAAAGAATACATTGCTATTGTTTTAAGCTACCCAGATTATGGTGTTTTATTATGGCAGTCCTAGGAAACTAATGCAATCATTAAGTATCCCTGACAAGTTATTTTACCAACTCTTTCCTTTTCAAATAAAATGGACAAAGAGTTATTAAATGCTACTCTTAGAATGCTGATGCTTCATCTCAAAGATAATGAATTAGCTCCAACAGAGCCTCTGGTTTTACTAACGCAATCATTATAGAAACATATATTTAATATACTAAAAGGACCATATGATTTTAAAGTGATCTCTATCTTATTTAACAATTAAATATTCTCTTCTTGAATATGACAGAAAGAGAAGAAAACACAACATAGCACTAGATTAATATCTGGCTTTGGCATTACATATGAGAATGGCTATCATCAAAATATTTTTCTTCATAGTCCAACTTTGTACTCTCTTTTTTTGATTCAGATACAAATATAGTAACTGCTAGAAGTTAGGATCATCTCCTAGGTAACACAGGAGATAGGATCATTTTGATTTACTTATCATTACAATGGTTGTTGAATAGCTAATCCACAAATGTATGTCCGTGCATATAATACATATATATGCATCAGAGTGTATATATAGCCCTGTAATTCCTACATCCTAAATCAATCAGCATATTTTTCTTGCTCTTACCCTCCATCATTTATGCATATATATATATATATATATATATATATATATATATATATATACACATTTCCTATGTTCCAAGAACATGTTATGCAACTGATATAATTTTTATCATACTTAAGAGTGTCTTAAAAGTGATAAGAAAAGGCAGCAAATGCAAATTATACACACACTCACACACACACACACACACACACACACACACAGAAGGTGCAAAAAAA
The DNA here is from genome assembly GCF_964194185.1 of Rhinolophus hipposideros. Classification (NCBI taxonomy): domain Eukaryota; kingdom Metazoa; phylum Chordata; class Mammalia; order Chiroptera; family Rhinolophidae; genus Rhinolophus; species Rhinolophus hipposideros. Next base: position 28,849,234 of record NC_138053.1, read on the forward strand.
ATACACATTTTAAGAAAGGAAAAACCAGTATTAAAATTGTAATACTCAATATATACCGATAACAAAACATGAATACTAGTCATGTTTACTGCAATTATAAGAGGTGCTCAAAGTGGTTACCATCAGAATAATTTTAATACAGTTTTTTTCCTTTCTTAAAAAGTGTATACAGTTTTGGGGCACCCACCCTCTGTATGTATAGCTTTTCTTTCCTCAGGAACTACTAACTTCTGTACTCTTCAAGATTGGGAGACAATGTAGCAATCACATCAACCACCTAGCCATCCCAGTTATACACTGGCATCATTACATCCATGTAACCTTCCACTGGGTGTGCACTATTACAATTTTCTCACCCTAACCACCACCCCTTCAGAGCTTGGCTTTGTCTTTGTTGTTGTTTTGAAGGGTATCTCGCAGTTTCTTTATTAATACTGGGATCTTGTTGCCATTTTTCTCACGGATATAGTCTGATGTCTTGGAATTCTTGAAGTGGACACAAAATAGGACTCTATGGTGCCTTTTTAATGGAATCTACCTCTACTACAATGGGAAGCTGGTGATATTTTCTTAAACTAAAGGGCAAAGAGTTTTAGGTAGTTTGTTACAAGAGCCCTGTGGAACCAGATCATTATAACTGTGATTATGACACAGATAAACTTCTAACAGATTTCTTGCTATTTTTTAAAGTAAAATAATGAAACCATATAGCTGATTATATGGTCATAAGAAAGTGAGGAAATCATATAAAATGGTGGTCTGGAGGTAGATCTATGAGCTCATGTACCAATTACACCATCAGTGTTACACTGGAAAGATAACATGTATCAGCCATCTACAAGAAGAGGACATTTACTTCACAGGATTACTGTCTATACTATATGAGTTACTGAACATCAGGTACTGAGCATAGTGTCTGTCACCTAGTAAGTGTTCAATAAACCAATCTTATAGTCAGACAAATGAAAATATCTGAGTGAATTATGTGAGATGCAATGGAAGGATATAAATCTCATAAACGTAGTTATATATGACTGTATAGCTATATGTACGTCTTTCTAAGTTCTTCAATTTTTGTATTCATAAGTAAGCAATTTAAATTCCTTTTTTATTTTTGTCTAAACGATTAATTTAGGATTTTAAGTCTTTTTAAACATTGTTTTGAAATTATCTTGAATTCCAAATGAAAGAGAACTGAAAGAATTCTTGTATACATTCCATTATGAAATTAACAATGGAGAGTAAACCACATCAGCTTGTTTTAATTGTATGAAGAATTTTCCTCAGAAGTGTTCTCAGTATCCACTCTCAAGCCTCATAGTTATGCTTGTTTTCTTTTCATTATGTTTTTGTTGTGTTCTCTAATTTTATTCTTCTAGAACATTTATAGTTTTCTCATACTAAATATTTAGCCCTAGCTCTCCACAGATGCAATAGGAGAATATACGAGTGTTAATAATGAATTGCCAGCAGCTAATCTTAAGTTTTCCTTAGTTTGTAATAAACATTGGATACCTGCCGGGAGTTGCCAGTGGAAACATGCTGAGATAACAGCTCTGCTCATAGTCTTTTCAGACATATACTAATTCCACTGTGCTGTGCGATTAAAGATAGAAAAGACAGGTTCATGACTCAGAAAATTTAGGTAAGGTTTTTCCTCCTCTGCTTAAAAACAAGTAACAAAGCCCATAAAAATGAGTTGCTTGAAAACTATCACTGTATCAGTTAGACTTTAGTAATATGTATTCCTGAAGCTAGGAGGGAGATGAAGCTCTGATGTGTCTCAGCTCATATAAATCATTTAAGCATCTCTACAAATATTTATTGGCATATATAAGTAAAAATAATTTAAAAATCATTTGGACTTGTTAGCAAAGTGTAGTTGCAACAATAAGAAAAGATAACTAAACAGCAAACCAGTGGCATAGCTGAGTAGCTAGCCTGGGAAGTAATAAAAGACAAATAGGGCATGGTGGGAAATAAGCCAATGGAGCTAAAAGAGAACCACCCTGCTTCACATAGAGAGAAGCTATATGAACTCTGGTACTGGGTGAGCTACATGTGAACAATGGTTCAATAATTGGGTTTCAGCAAGGACAGGATTCTTTGAGCAGGCTCTGTAAGGAGGAAAGATGCTGTAACATTAAAACAAACAAAAAAAAGAAATAAATAATATCCCCATTTTATAGTACACGGGTGAGGGTTTCATATTCAATGCCATCTGGAAAAGCCAAGTTATATAGGTTTCTATGGGGAGCTGAAAATGATTTGAAGTTAGAAGTCTAATAGTTTGAAGTGACCATCATAGAGAAACGAGAGTGTTCCTACAAAACTTATGTTGGTAAGAAACATAATGTTTGTGTACACAAATGTAAAGTACACACACTTGCTTAAATTATGCCTTTTCTTATTGTGACTATTGTTTGGGGAAATTTGGAAAAGACAGATGGCACAGGTGAAAAGGATAGCCTTTGAAAATAAAGGTTGTTGCCTAAGTATTTTAGTTATCACCCTATGATGTTTCCTTAAATTTGTTTTTTCCCTGTGTCCCTCTATTCCCTTTATCCCTCCCTTCCTTTTTTTTTGATTAGGTCTACATCTCCATTCATTTATTGGAACCGGGAATGCAAATCAAATCTTGAACTGGGTTCTACTACTGAAGCGTCAAGTTGCTTGGTTGCTCTATCAACAATTAAAAGATGTCTTGCCCAGAGCAACATGGTTCAAACGATTCAATCTAAAGAGAATAGCAAATACTATGTTTCTCATGTCACTTTCTATCACTGAAGTAGGTTCAGTAGATGCTTCATTACCAGCATTCTCGTCTCTTTATCATTGATGAAGTTGAACAGCATTAGCCAAGCATGAAATATTAGCTCTTTTTAAACAAACACATCAATCTTATGTTTTCATGTTCTCAGTTCATTATTGGAGTGATGGAGTGAAATCACAGCTTCTTTGTAAGGTTAGGATTAAAAAGAGATCTAAACTGGATGAGTGACATTTTGTTCCATCACTTATTTTTGGAGAACAAATAATTACAAAGATATGTAGAGCTAGAATTTCTGGTCAAAAATAAAAAGCTATGCCTCTATAGCAGATTGGATAAAAAAACTAAACCCAACCATATGCAGTCTCCAAGAGAAGCTTCTCAGCTACAAGGACAAGTATAGACTCAAAGTGAAAGGGTGGAAATTGACACTCCAAGCAAATGGTACCCAGAGAAAATCAGGTGTAGCCATAATGATATCAGATGAAATAGACTTCAGAGTGAAAAAGATAACAAGAGACAAAGATGGACATTTCATAATGGTAAAGGGGACTATACAACAAGAAGACATAACAGTCATCAATATTTACGCCCTCAATCAGGGAGCATCAAAATATACCAAGGAACTACTAACAGAACTAAAAGGAGTAATTGACCAAAATACAATTATACTAGGGGACTTAAATATATCATTAACAGCTATGGATAGATCATCCAAATAGAAAATAAATAACGAAATAGCAGCCCTAAATGACACATTAGATGAAATGGACATAATTGACATATATAGAGCACTCATCCTAAAACATCAGACTATACATTTTTTTTCTAGTGTACATGGAACATTCTCAAGGATAGACCATATCTTGTGATATAAAATCAGCCTCAGCAAATTTAAGAAGATTGAAATCATACCAAGCGTATTCTCTGATCACAAGGCTTTGAAATTGGATATCAACTGCAAAAAGAAAACAGGAAAAAAACACAAATACATGGAGATTAAACAACATACTTTTAAAGAACGACTGGGTCAAAGAAGAAATTAGAGGAGAGATCATAAGATACATAGAAACAAATGACAATGAAAATATATCCTACCAAAATTTTTGGGATGCAGAGAAAGCAGTTTTAAGAGGGAAATTTATATCATTACAGGCCTATCTCAAGAAACAAGAAAAATCCCAAATAAATAACCTCATTCGTCACATGATCAATTATAGAATTCTCCCTATGGCATATGCACCTATACCCCTGCATTCACCGGTTCTTCAAATACCTCCTTATAATCCTCATTACAATGCTCATTCTAGTAACCGCCAACAACCTCTTCCAACTCTTCACTGGGTTAGAGAGCTTGGGTATCATATCATTTCTCCTCATCAGGTGATGATATGGACGAGCAGACGCCAATACTGCAGTCCTGCAAGCTATCTTACACAACCGAATTGGAGGCGTTGGTTTTCTAATGGCCATGGCCTGATTCCTTTTCAACACTAACACATGAGACTTTCAACAAATCTCGCTCAACCTAAACAACACCAACCCCCCCCTGACCGGACTTGTCCTTGCCGCAACAGGAAAATCAGCTCAATTCAGCCTCCACCCGTTACTACCATCAGCTATAGAAGGCCCGACCCTGTCTCAGCCCGACTCCACTCTAGCACAATAGTTGTAGCATGAGTATTCCTACTCATCTGATTCTACCCCCTAACCTAAAACAACAAAACCATCAAATCCATAGTACTATACCTAGGAGCTATCACCACCTCTTCACAGCAATCTGTGCCCTCACCCAAAACGACATCAAAAAATTGTAGTTTTCTCAACCTCCAGCAAACCAGGCCTGATAATAGTAACAATTGGCATTAACAATTGGCATACACCTTAAAGAACTAGAAAAAGAACAAGTGAAACCCAAGGTCAGCAGAACAAAGGAAATAACAAAAAAAGAGAAGAACTAAAAGAAACAGAGAACAAAAAGACAATAGAAAAAAATTCATGTGACAAAGACCTGATTCTTTGAAATGATTAAAAAATTCACAAACCCTTGGCTAGACTCACTAAGATAAAAAGAGAGAAGACACTAATTAACAAAATCAGAAATGAAAAAGGGGAAGTTAACACGTACCCCGCAGAAATACAAAGGATCATCAAGGAATACTATGAAGGCTATATGCCACCAAATTCAATAACCTAGAAGAAATGGACAAGTTCTTAGAAACATATAGCCTTCCTAGGCTGAACCATGAAGAACTAGAAAATCTAAACAGACCGATCACCAGTAATGAAATTGAATCAGTCATTCAAAACCTTCCCCAAATCAAAAGTCCTGGACCAGATGGCTTCACTAGTGAATTCTACCAAACCTTCAAAGAGGATCTAATACCAATCCTGCTCAAACTCTTCCAAAAAATTGAAGAAGAGACAATACTCTCTAACTGATTTTATGAGGCCAACATTACCCTGATACCAAAACCTGGTAAGGACAACACAAAAAAAGAAAACTACACACCAATATCTCTGATGCAAAAATCCTACACAAAATTCTAGCAAATCGATAACAACAATGCATCAGAAAGATTATTCATCACGACCAAGTGGGGTTTATCCCCAGGGCACAAGGATGGTTCAACATCCGCAAATCCATCAATGTGATACATCACATAAACAAAATAAAGGACAAAAATCATATGATTATATCAATTGATGCAGAAAAAGCATTTGACAAAATACAACATCCATTTATGATTAAAACACTTAACAAAATAGGTATAGAAGGAAAATACCTTAACATAATAAAGGCCATCTATGACAAGCCCTCAGCTAATCTCATGATTAATGGTGAAAAGCTGAAGCCCTTTGCCCTATGTTCAGGAACACGACAGGGCTGTCCCCTATCACTTCTGCTTTTCAACATAGTGTTGGAAGTCCTTGCCAGAGCAACAAGGCAAGAGAAAGAAATAAAAGGCATCCAAATTGGGAATGAAGAAGTTAAATTATCACACTTTGCAGATGATATGATGTTATATATATAGAAAACCCTACAGACTCCACCAAAAAGTTATTAGAAACAATCAATGAATACAGTAAAGTTGCTGGCTAAAAAATCAATGTACAATAGTTCATTGCATTCCTATATACTAACAATGAAATCTCAGAAAAAGAAATAAAAAAAACAATTCCTTTTGCAATTGCAGGAAAAAAAAAAAAACCCTAGGAATAAACTTAACCAAGGATGTTAAGGACCTATATGCTGAAAACTATAAGACATTTTTGAAAGAAATGGAAGAAGACACAAAGAAATGGAAAGACATTCTGTGCTCATGGATTGGAAGAATCAACATAGTAAAAATGGCCATATTACCAAAAGATATATACAGATTTAATGCAATCCACATCAAAATCCCAATGGCAATTTTTAAAGAAATAGAACAAAAAAATCATCAGATTTGTTTGGAACCATAAAAGACCCAAATAACCAAAGCAATCTTAAGAAAAAAGAACAATACTGGAGGTATCACACTTCCTGACTTTAACTTGTACTACAGAGCTACAACAATCAAAACAACATGGTATTGGCAGAAAAACAGACATAGAACAATGGAATAGACTTGAGAACCCATAAATAAAACCACATAAATATGGACAGACAATTTTTGACAAAGAAGCTAAAAACATACAATGGTGGAAAGACAGCCTCTTCAATAAATGGTGCTGGCAGAATTGGATAGCTACGTGCAAAAGAATGAAACTGGACTGCTATCTGTCACCATGTACCAAAATTAATTCAAAATGGATCAAAGATTTAAGCATAAGACCTGACACAATAAACTGCATAGAAGAAAACATAGGTGCTAAACTTATGGACCTTGGGTTCAAAGAGCATTTTATGAATTTGACTCCAAAGGCAATGGGAGTAAAAACTAAAATAAATGAATGGGACTATATGAAACTTAAAAATTCTGCACAGCAAAAGAAACCATCGACAAAATAAAGAGGCAACCAACTGAATGGGAGAAGATTTTTGCAAACAGTGCCTCCAATAAAGGGCTAATGTCCAAAATATACAAGAAACTCTTGAAAATCAACAACAAAAAAACAAACAACCCAATTGAAAAATGGGCAGACGACCTGAAGAGACATTTCTACAAAGAGGACATACATTAATGAATGCCAACTATAATTTTATATATATAATGTGATGGTTCAGTGTGAGGTCGGAGGGATAGTGGATGGGGGGAGGGGGGTTCACAGTGTGAGGGATATAAATGATGAACGTCTAAGTATTACCTTGTCTTGTACACCTGAAACTAATAAATAAAAAAAAATGGCAAATAGACATATGAAAAAACGTTCAACATCACTAATCATCAGAGACATGCAAATAAAAACCACAATGAGATATCACCTCACCCCAGTCAGAATGGCTATCATCAATAAGACAAATAGTAACAAGTGTTGGAGAGGCTGTAGAGAAAAAGGAACCCTTATACACTGTTGGTGGGAATGCAGACTGGTGCAGCCGTCATGGATGGCAGTGTGGAGGTTCTTCAAAAAATTACAAATAGAATTACCATATGACCCAGCAATCCCTCTCCTGTGTATCTACCCCAAAATTTGAAAACATTTATACATAAAGACACTTGTGCTCCAATGTTCATTGCAGCTTTGTTTATGGTGTCCAAGACTTGGAAACAACCAAAATATCCTTCGATAGATGAATGGATAAAGAAGTTGTGGTATATATACACAATGGAATACTATTCGGCAGAAAGAAAAGATAGTATAGAAACATTTGTGACAACATGGATGGATCTTGAGAGTATAATGCTAAGCGAAATAAGTCACACAGAAAAAGAAGAGAACCATATGATTTAACTGATATGTGGTATATAAACCAAAAACAACAAAAGAACAAGACAAACAAATGAGAAACAGAAACTCATAGACACAGACAATAGTTCAGTGGTTACCAGAGTTTAAGCGGGTTAGGGGATGGGAGATGAGTGTAAGAAGGATCAAATATATGGTGATGGAAAGAGAACTGACTCTGTGTGGTGAACACACAATGGGATTTATAGATGATGTAATACAGAATTGTACACCTGAAATCTATGTAATTTTACTAACAATTGTCACCCCAATAAATTTTTTAAAAGTTATGTGTCTAAATATAGTATAAAATAACTATGTATTAATTAAGACTACTCTGGATATTGAATTATCATTAATATTATTATTCTTGTTTCTTTTCTATTGTTTTCCTAATATTTTTCAAATATAATGCATACATAACATTGAAAGTAGAACGAATTCAGAATTTAGGAAAAATCAGAACAATTTATGAGTAAGAATAAAAATTACTCTTCATTTTTTAATATAGAGATAATCATTGGTATAATTTTGTATGCACTTCCCTTCAGTATCTTCCTTTTTTATAGTTGATTTCATACTTATATATAATTTAGCATTTTCTTATCTTTGGCTTTTATTTGAATTCATTATGTATTTCTACTGCTATTCAAAACTCAGAAAACTCAATTCATATATCTCCATAATATTTCAAAATACATCTGCAAGTAGTTAGCTTGCTATACTCTGAACTTTTAGCATTCATTTAATCCCAATTTTAGCTATTATATAAATGATGACTATCATCGTGCAGAAATATATATTTCTGATTATTTCTCTAAATTAAGAACCTTTTCTTATCTCTTCTTACATAATTAATTTTTTTCACACACCACACACACATTAACTCTCCCAGAAGCATTGCTCATTATATGGTGCATATGTCTGATTTTAAAATTCTCATTAAAAAACAAAATAGAAAAGAAAGAAAATTATAACAAACAAAAATTTGTGTTAATTTGGTTAAATACACTGTCACCTATTATACATATTTTTATTTGTTTATTAAACTTTAATTAATCCTCTTTCAATTATTAAATATTTCAATATTTACTTCTCCCCTTTGTTATTGGAACACGGAAAGACTTAATTTGGTGCTGAGTTCTATTATTGAAGCATCAAAGGTATAATACACACAATTGCCATTTTGTATATACGAGTATGTATGCTCATTACAAGTGATACAGAAGATATGACGGAAATATTTAAAGGGGAAAACCCAGTTTTAAATTTTATTTTCATGGTCACCATACAAGTAACACAAGAGTTTCCTGTGCAGCAAAAATAAAGGCCTGGCAAAATTGTTTAATGAACTGGAGACCATAAATTTGGCATTCCTGGATGCTCAAGTAGTTCCTTTTCTGGTAAAGTGATTAATTCCTGTGAAGAAATCTTTAAATAGAATTGTTGCAATTTTTTTTTTTATGAACTTCCTAAAGGAATGCTAATTTTGATAATATATTTCAAATTCGTGTAACCATAACAAACTTGAAATACAGCGTATATCCAGGAAGTCATGAAAGAGAAATATGAAAGCCAAACTGAACAAATTAAAATGAAGCTTAATCAAATAAAGTTTGCAATTATATCTCAGGGCACTGTGAGTATACTTAAATGAGATTAGTGAAGCACTGCCAGTGCTTTAAAGAAATATGGAAACTGGGAGAAGTTCCAGAAGATGCGCAATAAACCAAATCAAATAACTAGAAAACAAAGTTATTGGTGAGCTTAAAGTCAATATTGAGAATAGTTTAAGAGATATTGTTAAAAGGATGTTTTAGGACAACAAAAGAAAAACAAACAAAAAATAGTGATAACTAGGATCTATGTGAATGAGCAAAGAATAAATAATTTTTCACTGTTTATTTATTAAAGAATAAACAATTTTTCACTAATTTCAATTTTTCACATAATATATGTATACACACACACAAATGTCGGGCAATTAAGTTCACAAACTCATCCTAGAAAAAATGCTACATACTTCACTGGTGAATATCACTATGGACACCTTTGAAGTACTCCCCTTGGGAAACTATGCACCGACGCTAGGGCCTAGTTCACCCTTCAAAGAAATTTTGGAACCCTTTTTCTGGAATGGCCATCAGAGCTTATTACCCTTGGTGTCCTGAATGTCATCAACATGTCTTCCTTTAAATATTTCCTTTATCTTCAGGTAAAGAAAGAAGTCATTGGGGGTCAGACCAGATGAGAAAGGAGGGTGTTCCAATACAGTTAATTGTTTATTGGCTAAGACCTCCCTCACAGATAGTGCCATGTGAGCTGGTGCATTGTTGTGATGCAAGAGTCATTAATGGTTGGCGAAAAGTGCAGGTCATATAACTCTTTCATGCAGTACTTTCAGCATTTCCAAATAGTAAATGTGCTAAACTGTTTGTCCAGTTGGTACAAATTCATAATGAATAATCCCTCATATATCACAAAAAGGTTAGCAGCATTGTTGCAACAAGATCACGAACTTAATTTAGAATACTCTACATATGAAACTTTCCTTTACATAAACTTAATGTTAACCACTTAAAAAAAAAAGAAATCCAGAACTGAAATATATAACATAATAAAAGAAGAAACAGAGGGAAAAATCATAGAATACCACCACACTGAAATAATAGTCAGAAACAAAAAGGCAAAGGAACAATGGAGACACATTCCTACCAGAAAACCAAAGATAGAATGATAGGAAATCTTCATATATCAATAATCATCCTAAATGTAAATGGATTGAACTAACGAATAAAAAGGCACAGAGTAGAAGATTGGATCAAAAAACTAAACCCAACCACATGCTGCCTCCAAGACATACATCTCAGCTACAAGGACAAATCTGAGTCAAAATGAAAGGGTGAAAACTGACACCCTAAACAAATGGTATTCAGAGAAAATCAGGTATATTCATACTAATATCAGATAAAACAGACTTCAGATAAAAAAGGCAACAAGAGAAAAAGATGGACATTTCATAAGGATAAAAGGGACTATACAACAAGAAGACATAACAGTCATCAATATTTATGCCCCCAATGAGAGAGCACCAAAATATACCAAGCAACTACTAACAGAACTAAAGGGAGGAATTGACCAAAGCACAATTATAGTATGGAATCTAAATACATCATTGAGCTATAGATAGATCATCCAAACAGAAAGTAGAGAAAGAAATAGCCGTCATTTATAGAGCACTTCATCCTAAAATATCAGACAATACATTTTTTTTTCTAGTGTACATGGAATATTCTCAAGGACAGACCATATTTTGGGACATAAAACTAGCATCAGCAAATTTAAGAAGATTGAAATCATACCAGGCATATTGTCTCATCACAGGGCTTTGAAATTGGATATCAACTGCAAAAAGAAAGCAGGGAAAACCACACATAAATGGAGATTAAACAACATCCTTTTAAAGAATGACCAGGTCAAAGAAGAAATAAGAGGAGAGATCAAAAGATACATAAAAATAAATGAGAATGAAAATACATCCTACCAAAATTTTTGAGATGCAGCTGAAGTAGTTTTAAGAGGAAATTTATTTTATTACAGGCTTATCTCGAGAAATAAGAAAAATCCCAAATAAATAACCTCACATTACACTTTAAAGAACTAGAAAAAGAAGAACAAATAAAACCCAAGGTCAGTAGAAGAAAGGAAATAATAAAAATCAGAGCAGAACTAAATGAAATAGAGAACAAAAAGACAATGGAAAAATTAATGTGACAAAGAGCTAATTCTTTGTAAAGATTAAGGAAATTGACACACCCTTGGCTAGACTCACTAAGCAAAAAAGAGAAAAGACACTAGTAAACAAAATCAGAATAAAAACAGGGGAAGTTATCATGGACACCGCAGAAATACAAAGGATCATCCAAGAATACTATGAAGAACTATATGCCACCAAATTCAATAACCTAGAAGAAATGGACATGTTCTTAGAAAAATATAGCATTCCTAGGCTGAATCTCGAAGAACTGGAAATTCTAAATAGATCAATCACCAGTAAGGAAATTGAATCTGTCATCGAAACCTTCACAAAAGCAAAAGTCCGGGACCCGATGGCTTCACTAGTGAATTCTACCAGACCTTCAAAGAGGATCTACTACCTGTCCTACTCAAATTCTTCCAAAAAATTGAAGAAGAGACAATACTCCGTAACACCTATATTATGAGGCCAAAACCCGGTAAGGTTAATAAAAAAAAAAAAAATACAGACCAACATCTCTGATGAATACAGATGCAAAAATCCTAAACAAATTTCTAGCACACAGAATGCAACAATGCATTAAAAAATTATACGTCATGTCTAAGTGGGGTTCTTCTCACGGGCACAAGGATGGTTCAACATAACCAAATTACATCAATTTGATACACCACATAAACAAAATAAAGGACAAATATCATATCATTATATCAAATCATTATATCAATAGATGCAGAAAAAGTGTTTGACAAGATACAACATCAATTTATGATTAAAACACTTAATAAAATGGGTATAGAATGAAAATACCTTAACATAATAAAGACCACATATGACAAACCCTCAGCTAATCTCAGCTAATAATTAGTGGTGAAAAACTGAACCATTTGCTCTACATTCAGGAACACTACAGGGCTGTCCTTTATCACTTCTGCTTTTCAACATAGTGTTGAAAGTCCTAGCCAGAGCAATCAGGCAAGAGAAAGAAATATAAGGCATCCAAATTTGGAATGAAGAAGTTAAATTGTCACTTTTTGCAGATGACATGATGCTATATATAGAAAACCCTATAGACTACACCAAAAAGCTCCTAGAAACAATAAACGGATATTGTAAAGTTGCCGACTACAAAATCAATGTACAAACGTCCACTGCATTCCTATACTAACAATTAAATCTCAGAAAAAGAAAAAAAATCCTTCTGCAATTGCAACAAAAAGAATAAAATACCTAGGAATAAAGTTAACCAATGATATTAAAAGAGCTGTATACTGGAAACTGTAAGACATTTTACAAAGAAATTTAAAAAGACACACACAAAAAAATGGAAAGACATTCTGTGTACATGGATTGGAAGAATAAACATAGTTAAAATTGCCATATTACCCAAATCTATATACATATTTAATGCAATCCTCATCAAAGTCCCAATGGAATTTTTTAAAGAAATAGAACAAAAAATCATGAGATTTATATAAAACCACAAAAGACCCTAAATAGCCAAAGCAATCCTAAGAAAAAGAACAGTACTGGAGGTATAACACTCCCTGACTTTAGCTTGTACTATAGGGCTACAACAATCAAAACAGCATGATATTGGCAGAAAAACAGACACAGAGACCAATGGAATAGAATTGATAACCCAGAAATAAACCCACATAAATATGGACAGAAAATTTATGACAAAGAAGCCAAAAACATACAATGGAGAAAAGATAGCCTCTTCAATTAATGGTGCTAGGAGAACAGGAAAGCCTCATGCAAAAGAATGAAACTAGAATGCTATCTGTCACCGTGTACCAAAATTAACTCAAAATGGATCAAAGACTTAAGCATAAGACCTGACACAATAAACTGCATAGAAGAAAACATATGTACTGAACTTATGGACCTTGACCTCAAAGAGCATTTTATGAATTTGATCACAAAGCAATCGAAACATAGGCTAAAAATAAATGAATGGAACTATATCAAACTAAAAAGCTTCTGCACAGCAAAAGAAATGATCAACAAAATAAAGAGGCGACCAACAGAATGGGAGTTTTTCAAACAACTCCTCCAATAAGGCGCTAATATCCAAAATATATAAGGAACTCATACAACTCAACAAAAAGACAAACAATCCAATTAAAAAAGGGCAGATGACCTGAAGAGACATTTCTCTAAAGAAGACATACAAATGGCCAATAGACATATGAAAAAATGCTCAACATCACTAATCATCCGAGAAATGCAAATAAAAACCCCAATGAGATATCACCTCACCCCAGTCAGAATGGCTATCATCAACAAGACCAATAGTAACAAGTGTTGGAGAGGCTGTGGAGAAAAAGGAACCCTCATACACTGTTGGTGGGAATGCAGACTGGTGCAGCCGTTATGGAAGGCAGTGTGGAGGTTCCTCAAAAAATTACAAATAGAATTACCATATGACCCAGCAATCTCTCTCCTGGGTATGTACCCAAAAATAGGAAAACATTTATCCATGAAGATATATGTGCTCCAATGTTCAGTGCAGCTTTATTTACAGTGGCCAACACATGAAAAGTATGAGTGTCCTTCAATAGATGATTTGATAAAGAAGTTGTGGTATATATACAGAATGGAATACTATGCTGTGTGAAACAAGTCAGACAGAAAGGGTCGAGAACCACATTATTTCACTGATATGTGGTATATAAAACTGAAAACAACAAAGGAATAAAACAAACAAATGAAGAAACAAAAATTTATAGACAATGATTTAGTGGTTACTAGAGGATAAGGGGCAAGAGGGGTGGTAGATGAGGGTAAAGGGGATCCAATATATGGTGATGGAAAGAGAACTGACTCTGGGTGGTGAACACACAATGTGATATATATTGTATGTATTACAGATTTGTACTCTTGAAATCTATGTAACTTTACTAGGAATTGTCACCCAAATAAACTTTAATTAAAAAAAAAATTAAAAAACTAAAAATATGGCAAGTAAACAATGTCTCAGGAGTTTGAGACAACTTCTTATAAAATGTTTATAGACAATATGGAGACATAGCAAATATATGATATAATTAAAACATATGATTTAATTAAAAAATTAAATTATTGTGTATATGTATTCTCACTACATGAGGGTACTCTAAAGCAACATAGGAAATATAACAGGAGTATCTAAAGGAAAAAACATGTCTTAAATTTTATTCTCAGAAATATTTAGAAACCAGCTAAATAAGTAACAATTTAAGGAATATTTATAATAAAAAACCTTATGAAAGATTGTCATAATCAACATTTTTGACAATGATTTGTACTGCAACATGTCAGACAGATAAATATTCATTAATTAAAGTATTGAAATAAAACATTTTGAGAGTATGGTCATGAAGTATGCTGATTATGTGTAAGTGGGAAGGATATTCATTTGTTGGTTGAAAAATTATGAATCAGAAGTTAATGACAACTAAAAGATGGTTAACTGTAAATGATGATTTTAGAAATTTAATTATGTTTCTATTGATTAAACAATAAGTGTGCACTGCTGACTTGTAGGCCTAGACTGGTTTTACTTGGCTTAATTCATTAAATATCTTAATGTTTTTTCCCCTAAACTTGCCTTATGCTAATATTCTGGAAGACAATTCTCCAATATAAAGTTAATAGATTTCTTCACATTATCTTGAGTATCTTACTGGTGTATACTGTGTTTCCCTGAAAATAAGACCTAGCCGGACCATCAGCTCTAATGCGTCTTTTGGAGCAAAAATTAATATAAGACCTGGTCTTATTTTGCTGTAAGACTGAGTATAATATAATATAAAAATATAAAAATATAAAAATATAAAAATATAAAAATATAAAAATATAATATAATATAATATAATATAATATAATATAATATTATATTATATAATATAATCCTGGGTCTTATATTAATTTTTCGTCCAAAAGACGCATTAGAACTGATGGTGCGGCTAGGTCTTCCTTTTGGGGAAACAAGGTAGTAGTTTCATTTGATTTATAAATCAGTTCTGGAGAAATTGACAGTTTTACAATATTTATCACAGCACAGGTCATCTTTCCACTCATGAAATTCATTTTTGTGCATAAGTGCAATTTTGTAGTTCTCCTGATATAGTTTTTATATTTATTTTATGGTTTCTTGCTAGGCTAATTATATTTTCCATTATTATTATGAATGAGGGTATTCTTCCATTGTATTTCATAATTGCTTTTTATTTCTATACAGGAGAATGTATTGAGTTTTGAATATTATCCAGTTGGCATATTATCTAATTAGTCTAAATATATTTTAAATTGATTGTCTTAGAATTTTTAAGGTATAATTCAATATACAAGATGAAACTGAACAACATCCTACAATTAAGTCTGATACAGCAGTTGAAAGAGCTATGGCTTAGGTATAGGAGCAATTATGAAAATGATTTTATCTTAGTCACCGGTTATTATTATTTATGAATGATTATTAAGTGCCTTCTGGCACTATTCTAAGAACTGGTGATGTAGCAGTGAACAAAGACAAAAATTTCCACCCTCATGCAGCTTATATTTTAATATAAATGGACAATCCAAGTCCACACCCTGAATGAGAAGAAAAGCCATCAGAAAGTTTTGAGTAGAGGAGGGACATGATCTGACATTTTTAAAGACCCACTTTAACATTTTAGCATTGTACGGAAGATAAGCTGTGGTGAACAGATTTGCAACAGAGACCAGTTGGGAGACTGTTAGAATGATTTAGGTGACAGATGATGGTGGCTTGAACCAAGATGAGAGGTTCCATTTTTCACCATTAAAATGTAGTGAGAAATTGCTGTGGATTCTTCATTTATCAGAAGGAAAACTTGATAGGATTTGTTGGTAAGTGGACCTGGGACATCAAAAAATTAAGAGATTTGATATAAATTTGAGTGTAAAATTGTAAATAAAAGATGACTTATTTTAGATTGCATTTTAAGAAATCTCCAGCATGGGGCAATCCAGTTAAGGTGATAGAGTAAATAAACGCCTTGCTTGCCTCTTCTGATGATCACATCAAAATTACAACTAAACTACAGAACAACCAACACTGTGAATAACCTAAAGTCCAGCTGAACAGATCTATGTACAACTAAGAATACAGAGAAGGGGCAGAGACACGGAAAGGGCTGGTCCTACACCCGTGTATGACCATTAAAAATCAGGAGGGATATCTTGGCTGTGGAGGTCCCTCCCGTAGAGGAATGAGGGGTCCCAGTCACACATCAGGGTCCCCAGCCTAGGAATCAGGGCTGAGGAGATAATTCTCTATACAGGTGTGAAAAGCAGAAGAGATCATTGCTGAGTGAGACGAAGGCAACTGGAGTCCCAGGAGCTCTCCTCTTAAAGTACCTGTGTACAAACTTACTTGCTGACGCACTCTCTAGCTCAGAGCTCCAGCACTGGGGCAGCAGCTCAAAAGTCACCAAGGACATAAAGGAGGAACTAAATTGTCTTGCTTCAGGGCAATGGTTGGAAGAACATCTTTCTCTTGGACAGAGGAAATGGCGGAAGCCATTATTTCTTAGTTGATATGTTCCCCATCCTGGTGTGCAGACAGAGGGAGCTACCATATCTGAGTCTCCATCAACTTAGCTAACACTATTCATCCCTCTCACCCTGGTGATTCCCTGAGATCCCAACCCATGAAACTTGTGGGACCACCCACAAGCCATTCCCAGTGTTTTTCTCTGTAGGAATAGTCTGTGTAGGCTCATGCTGCAACTTTCCTAAAATCTCTCCTCTTTCCTAAAATCTCTCAAAGTTTCATAAAACTGAAATAAGCAGCATCTGAATTTGGCATGGCCTATACCTCTAGCTGAGCAGCCTTCAGCCCAGCACTAGCAGCATCTGGCCTCAGTTCACAGGTTGGCCTCTCAAGACACCTCTAAGCACAGCACAGGTGGCAGCCATCTGTAGATGGCTAAAGTGATTCCTGCTCCATAAGATCAGCCCCTGAACAACAGCTACTCCACTGTAGTCACAGCCAGTCCTCACAACTGATCAGCCCGAGGTTCAGTGCCTCCCATCAACATGCACACAACAACCAAGGCTCAACTACAACAGGAGGGCACACACAACCCACACAAGGGACACACCTGGAGCACCCGGCTCAGGTGACCAGGAAGACTGCACCGCTGGACCCCACAGCACATTACTACATAAGGCCACTGTACTAAGACTGAGGGGCACAGACGTCTTACCAAATATGTGGAAACAAGCACAGGGAGGCAGCAAAAATAGGAAGACAAAGAAAAATGTCAAATAAAAAAAGAGAACAAAGCTCCAGAAAAAAATTAAACAAAATGGAGACACGCAATCTGCCAGATGCAGCGTTCAAAACACTGGTTATAAGGATGCTCAGTAATCTCAGGGAGAATTTCAACAAAGAGAGAGAAAATTTAACAATGGAGATAGAAAACATAAAAAAAAAAATAAAGAATACAACTGAAATAAGAAAACATTTGAGGGAATTCGCAGTAGATTAAATGAAGCAGAGGATCGAATAAGCCATTTTGAAGATTATGCAGTAAACAATCAAACATAATAGCAACAAGAAAAAGAATCCAAAAAAATGAAGATTATTTAAGGGTCTTCTGGGAGAACATCGTGCATAACAACATTCACATCATAGGGGTACCAGAAGGAGAAGAGGGAAAACAAGGAATTGGAAACCTGTTTGAAGAAATAATAATGGAAAACTTTCCTAACTTGGGGAAGGAAATAGACATACAAGCACAGAGAGTCCCCAAAAAGATGAACCCAAAAAGGCACACCAAAATCGAAATGCTAACCATAGGTTAAACACAAAGAGAGAATCTTAAAAGCAGTGAAAGAAAAGCAGTTACCTCCAAGGGAGGTTACATAAGACTGTCAGGGGATTTCTCAACAGAAACTTTGCAGGCCAGAAGGGATTGGCATGAAATATCTAAAGCAATGAAAAGCTAGGATCTACAACCAAGATTACTCTACCAAGCAAAGCTATCATTTAGAATTGAAGTTAGATAAAGAGCTTCAACAGATAATAAAAGGCTAAAGGAGTTCCTCAACACCAAACCAGTGTTACAAGGAATCTTAGGGAAGCTTCCTTGAAAAAAAAAAAAAGATCCAAAATATGCATAATAAAACGGCAATAACTACATATCTATCAACAATTACTTTACATATGCTGTCTACAAGAGATTCACTTAAGATAGAAAGACACACACAGACTGAAAGGGAAGGGACAAAGACATTTCATGAAAATGGAACCAGACAAACAAAAAGACGGGGGTGGAAATATTTATACTAGACAAAACAGACTTTAAAATAAAGGTTATAACAAGAGACAAAGAAAGACCCAGCAATCCCACTTCTGGGTATTTATCTGAAGAAACTCAGAGTGCTACTTTCAAGATGATGTGTGCATCGATATGTTCATTGTAGCATTACTTACAATGGCCAAGATGTGAAGGCAGCCTGGGTGTCTATCAATGGATAAATTCTGGTTTCTATTTCATTTATTTCCATTCTGATCTTTATTATCTCCTTCCTTGTACTCCCTTTGGGCTTATTTTGCTGTTCTTTTTCCAGAATCTTAAGTGTGAAGATAAACTGTTGATTAGTGATGTTTCTTGTTTCTTTCGGTAGGCCTGCAATGCTATGAATTTCCCTCTTAGAACTGCTTTCGTGGCATCCCATAGATTTTGGGTCAATGTGTTTTCATTTCTGTTGGTCTCCCGATATGTTTTGATTTCTTCTTTGATCCCCTGGTTGACGTATTCATTATTTAGTAACATGTTATTCAGCCTCCATGAATTGGTGTGTCTTCCACTTTTTTTTCCTGTAGTTCACTTCTAATTTCATAGCACTGTAGTCAGAGAAGACAATTGGTATGATTTCAATTTTCTTAAATTTATCAAGACTGTTTTGAGGCCCCACGTATGGTCTATCTCGGAAAATGTTCCATGTGCGCCTGAGAAGAACATGTATTCTGAAGCTTTGGGGTGAAATACTCTGAAAATATCTATTAAATCCAAATGGTCCAATGTGCCATTTAAGGCTGTTGTTTCCATATTGATTTTCTGTCTGGAAGACCTGTCCCTTGTTGTCAGAGGTGTGTTGAATTCCCCTACTATGATAGTGTTACTGTTGATCTCTGTCTTTATGTCAGTCAATATCTGTTTTATATATTTAGGTGCTCCTATGTTGGGTGCATAGATGTTTACTAGGATTATGTCCTCTTGTCGGATCTATCCCTTTATTATTATATAGTGCCCATCTTTATCTTTTAATATGTTCTTCATTTTAAAGTCTATTTTGTCAGTTATAAGTATTGCAACTCCAGCTTTTTCCTCATTTCCATTTGCAAGAAATATCTTACTCCAACCCTTCACTTTCAGGCTCTGTGTGTCTTTTGATCTGAGGTGAGTTTCTTGTATACAGCATATACAAGGGTCTTGCTTTCTTATCCACTCAGCCACCCTATGTCTCTTGATTAGAGCATTTAATCCATTTACATTTAAAGTGATTATTGATAGGTACATAGTTATTGCCATTTTTAAATTTGAAGTTAGATTGTTTTCATCTGTCTTCTATTTAAAGAAGTCCTATTAGTATTTATTGCAATGCTGGCTTGGTGGTAATAAATTCCTTTAGGATATTCTTTTCTGGGAAGCCCTTTATTTCTCCATCAACTTTAAATAATAGCCTTGCAGGATAAAGCAATCTACGTTATAGGCCTTTGTTTTCTGTCACTTTGAGTATCTCCTGCCACTCCCTCCTGGCCTTCAATGTTTCTGTAGAAAAGTCATTTGATAGTCTTATGGGAGTTCCCTTGTATGTAACCCTCTGTCTTTCTCTTGCTGCTTTTAGGATTCTCTCTTTATCTTTAACCTTTGCCATTTTAACTATGATGTGTCTTGGTGTGGACCTGTTTGGTTTTATCCTGGTTGGAACTCTCTGCACTTCCTGGGCTTGTATGTTGGTTTCCTTCATCAGGTTAGGGAAGTTTTCGGGCATTATTACTTCAAATATGTTCTCAATCCCTTGCTTCCTCTCTTAACCTTCTGGTATTCCTATGATGAGCATGTTGTTGTGCTTGATGTTATCCCAGAGGTCTCTTGAACCATCTTCATTGTTTTTTATTCTTTTTTCTTTCTGTTTTTCTGTTTGGGTGATCTCTGCTAACTTGTCTTCTAAGTCGCTGATTCAGTCCTCTGCTTCATCTAACCTGCTGTTAATTCCTTCAAGTGAGTTCTTTATTTCGGTAATTTTTTTTTAGTTCTAACTGGTTGTTTGTTATGATTTCTACATCCTTTTTATATCATCTCTAAACTCCTTAAACATTCTTATCATCAGTGTTCTGAACTCTGTCTCTGATAGGTTGGTTACCTCTGTTTCATTTGGTTCCACTTCTAGAGGTTTCTTCTGTTCTTTTATTTGGGACATGTTTCCCCATTCTGACTGACTCTCTGTGTTTGCTTTGATGTGTTAGGTAGATCCCCTAGAATTCTTAGTTCTTGCTGGGTTATCTTGTGTAGGATGCGTCCTTTATATTTGACTTGTACTACTTCATACTTCTCTGCGTGTGCTCCAAAGGTTACTCTTGTGTTGTGTATATTGTCCTGTTGCAGAAGATCTTTAATTGCTTTTCGCTTGTGAGTAGGTGGGGTTAACTCCTAGACTGACTAGTTGTGAGACTTGGCTCTGCCCATCGCAGGGTGTTCTGCTGCGTGAGGGTTGAATGCTTAAATGTGGTTTGGCCTCTATGGGCTCTTGTGCCTGTAGAGAATTCCCTCTGGGTGTGTGACTTGTAGGTCAAACCTGGTAGTACTCTGGTTTGGTCTGGAGTTAGTCTCTGGGTATTTTGAATCTTGTGCCTTTTAAGCTGGGCTGCTCTAATTTTGTGACAATAATTCTGGCCAGTGATTTAGGAAATTCTTACAGGCAAACAACCAAATTTCCAGGAGGTATCCTTCTCTTTCTTATTCTTTCTTTCTCAAGAAAACAGCTGTTTGTCAGAAGAGCTCTATAACACAATGTAAATTTATAAGTTTTTCCCATTCCAAGGATCCATCGTCTTGATGTGGACAGTGAGGTCTAAATAGTGAGACACACCAAGCAGTCTCTTTACAGCTTCAAGAGACTTCTTAGTAAACCAACCATGTTATCATGAAATAATTTTGTATGGCTGGACTAATACTTTATTATATACACAATATTGAGTTTTCCACATCTCATATTTCTCATAATCCTCAAGGAGTAAGATTTCTGTTTCTCCCATTGGAAAAAGCACTCCTATTTAAGATGTTGAGCATAGAAAAATAGAAATACGGGCCAGGGGCTAGCTTTTCTGACCATTATGATATTCTCTACTTGCACACAAACACAGAACTTTACCTTTCTATCTTCTTCTCCCTGTAGCTATCATCTTGTGGGCTGAAACTTCTTACTGTGACTTTGTGTTCCTTTTATTGTTGAGTTGTATTCTGTAGTATGGATGTACCAGAGTTTGTATAACCACTTGCTTGTTGAAGGATATCTAGGCTGTTTACAGTATGGGGATATTGCAAGTAAAGCTATTACAAATATTCTTGTACAGGGTTTTGTGTAAACATACATTTTCATTTCTCAGAGGTAAACGCCAAAGAATACAATTTCTGGGTAATATAGTAATTGTATGCTTAATTTTTTAAACAACTGAAAACTGTTTTACAGAGTGGCTATAATATTTTGCATTTTCAATAGCAATGTAAGAGCGATCCAGTTTCTCTGCATCCTCAGCAACATTTGGTGTTGTCAATATTTCTTATTTTATCCATTCTGATCATTTTGTAATGATAACTCATTATGAATTTAATTTGCATTTCCTTGATGGCTAATAATGCTAAACATATTTTTTATGTGCTTATTTGCCATCTGTATATCCTTTTTGGTGAAATATATGTTTACGACTTTTGCCCATTTTCTTATTGGATTTTATTTTTACTGTTGAATTTTGAGTTATTTACCTATTCTATATACTCCTAGTCTTTTGTCAGATACGTGATTGAAAAATGTTCTTCCAATCTGTAGCTTGTCTTTTCATGTTCTTATGAGCTTTTGCAGAACAAAATATTTTAATTTTGACTAGATTCAATGTCATTTTTTCTTTTATGAATTATAATTTTTATGTTGTCTATAAATACTTTGCTGAAAAAATTTTGAAGGTTATATTCTCTAAAAGTTTTATAGTTTTACGTTTTACTTTTAAGTGCATGACCCATTTTGAGTTATTTTTAATGAGTTATGAGGTTTAAATTGAGGGTTTTTTTGTTGTTGTTGTTTTTGTTGTTGTTGTTCTTTGCCAGCAAATGCTCCAGCTCCATTTGTTGAAAAGGTAATCTTTCTTTCATTGAATTGCTTTTTTTAAACCTTCCTACAAAATCAGTTGAGTATATTTGTGTGGTCCTATTTCTGGGTTTTCTATTTTCTATTTTATTATGTAGATCTATGTATTTGTCTCTGTGCCAGAAGCATAATATCTCAATTATTGTAGCTATATAGTAGACTTTAATTATCAAGTAAAATGATTCCTTCCATTTTATTCTTATTTCAATGTAAGCAGAGATGCTAAAGAGCCTATAACTTTCCATATAAATTTAGGAAATGTCTATGTCTACAAAAGTCTTTGTTGGGATTTTTGTACAGATTGCATTAAACCTATAGATCCACTTGGGGAGAATTTTTATGTTGAATCTTGCCATCCATGAACTTGTTATCTCTCTCCATTTCTTTGAATTCTTTCATCTGCTATTCCAATTTTAATACATGCATACTATAAATATTGTGTTAAGTCTTTCATTATGTTTCATTATAAATGGTATTGTACTTTAAATTTTTCTTTTCCATGATAATTGTTAGTATATAGAAATGTTACTCATGATGTTTTGCAGGCTAATTTTGTATCCTGTGGTCTTACTAGTTCTAATTCTAGGAATATTTTTACAGATTCCTTGTGGTTTTCTATAATCATATCATCTTTAACTATAGATAGTGTTATTTCTTCCTCTCCATTCTGTATGTCTTTTTTCTTGCCTTATTTCACTGGCTACATCATTTAAGTATTATGTTGAATAAGAGTATTGAGAGTTGATGTTTTACCTTGTTTCCAGTTTTAGGGGGACAGCATTTCGACTTTCACCATTAAGTATAATGTTAGTTATAGGTTATCAATGTCTTTATCAAGTTGAGTATTTAGTGTGAATGAGTGTTAGACTTTTTAAGAATATTATACTGTAGTCTCTGCCATTGGATAAAAATCCAATTCTCTGATTTTGGCTATTGAGCTCTCAGTCCCTCTAGTAGTGAGTGGTACACGCTTCTCCCTGTCCTGACCACAAAGTCACTGTGCCTGCTCTGGGAGTGTGATTATCTTTAGTCTTCCATTTAAGTCCCTGTGAAAGTACCTAGGAATGAAGGGAAAACTTTTCAAAGCTATAGAAAAGGTGTGGGACTGTTTTTATGCACCTTTTATAACACATATTTCTCTTTGCAGGTATCTGTCAAATAATTTGTTTCATTGTAGTACACCTCTTTTTTGTTGGGAGAGGAAATAAAGCTCTCACTGAACCACTGAAAGATACCTAAGTTTGCCAAACATTGTTTCTGATTGAACAACAGCATAAATTAAGTCAGTTAACATGTGGCTTTGCAGAAATGGGGTTTTGAATTATTTGGCGTATGATACACCGCCAATTTCAATTCTTGTGAAGAACCAGGGGAAGAGGAATCACATCTAAACACCAAAGTGAGTAAGAGGCAATTTCTCTGAGCAGCAACTTCCTTAGGTGAACTGGTAACAACCTTTTGGACAGGAGGAATATTCCTTGCCACAATAAAACAGTGTCTTTTGAAGTTTTCCTAAAGTGCTGGACAGAGTTGGAGAAGCAGTGTGAACATTTTGGAATACGATCTGTAGAAAGTGATTCTATGTGTGTCACAATAATGATAGAGAGAAAAAAAAAAAGAGCATGGAAGATGGATATGCTGAGTGAAAGAATGGTCCATTTTACTTCCCACAAGTCCTAAGGCACAAGTCATATCCTCTATCTTCTCCCTCAAGTCCAAACTTGGAAAAATGACCTATTTGACAACCTTGTCAAGTTCATTAAAACAAACAAATCTACAAACAGAATAAAACCTCAACTCTGAAAGGTATCTCTTTAAGAAAAAAATTATATTGCTATTGAGTATATTAAAACAACAACAACAACAAAAACACTAAAAAATAAACAAAAAACCTCTGAGAATTTTAGAAATTTGACTAAGCTTTTTTTAAAGTAACCTATCTCTATTTACAACACTGTGAAAAACTATATGATCTTATCCTTGAGTTTAACTACTGTCTTAAAATCTACTAGAATGAACGTGACCATGACCATGATTTAAAAAAAAAAAAAAGTCTGATGGCAACGTATTAGAATACAACCATTTACTTAACACTTCTACCACTAATCTATTTCTGTCTGGTACATGACTACATATACCTGTGGTGTCAAAAAAAAAATGTATACACATTTTCAGAATGTTTTCTGTGCTGAGGCAGTATGCCATAATCAGAAGTGTCTGTATGCTGATGGTAACTACTTTGCACTTTGAGTACCTCTGGTAATTGCAGAAGTCAAACGTAACTTGGTTTCAATTTTTATGATCAGTATATATCGAGTATTACAATTAATACAGTGCTTTCCTTTCTAAAATGTGTATACATTTTTTTGGCACCCTCCATAGTTCTTGTTTTCTTTATTTGAATTCCTTCATATTAATTTTGGAACACACACAAAATATTTATACCTCTCTCAGATTGACAGCACACCAATTGATAAAGTATTTAGTTTGTGAGTTTTGTTTTTATTTACTAATTTTATCAAATTTTGATAAGCTTTTGTAGTCTAAAGTTTACAAGGCTCTTCAATGAAGGGATTAAATGAGGTCACATTAGTGTTAACACGGAAATTCCACTGAGTTATGCTTCACCTGCACAATTAGAGATCTCATCCTTCTAAAAAAAAATCTCTGCAGGTATTACTGTGACTGCTTAGGGGGTGTTTCACATTCATTCAGTATTAAGTTTACACATTGCAGTATTGTTGTTTTCCTCTTAAGTGTTCAGTATTGATTGATTGTATCAACTTGTTCATTCTGCTGTATTTGCCCAAATTGTGGTATCTCAATGCAACCCCCCAAAAGCAAGACATTAAAAGTCACCACATTTCTTTCTACCATTAAAATGACCTTTATGACAAAACCAGACGGAAGAGGCAATATCCTGTATGATTCATTTCTAGAAAAGGCAAATTTATAGGTGCAGAAACAGATCAATATTTGCCAGGGGCTGGCGATAAGGAGAAAGGTTGTCTACAAAAGGGAACAGGTGACTTTTTTTTTATGGAACTATACTTTGAATGTGTTTGTGGATAAACAGTTGTATGCATTTGTCAAAATTCAAAGATATAAAAATTACCTCAATTACAAAAATATCTTTCATGAAATTTTTTTTTTTAACTTATGCCTACCTCCATAATGGAGTACAAACAACCTCTGTGGCTGAGTTGGATTTTGAGGCAGGATAAAGATTATAATCTTTTTCTAATTCTTTTGGCCTCTCTGCATATACTCCCTCTCCACTTCTTTATCTCCAAACAGAAGGCTTGACGTAAATTTGTTCATAACACTCCTTGGCCCAATGATACCAACTCTAGATACACAATAAAAAACCAATATTTAAATTTTCTTAAATTTAATTGCAAACAAGTTTCACTGCAGAAACTGTTTTCTAGTAATGTTCAAAATTTAATCAGTAGGGTGTATAACAATGTTATGTTAAAAAAGACCCATTTGATTGACTTGCTTTATGGCTCATGGTAGCAGTGAATTTGTAACAGATGCATACTCCAAAAACGAAACATGCCTGCATTACCAGATAACATTTTTTGCTATCTTGATCTTCCAGTTTCAGTTTTGAACACAACACAAGAGTTATTCTTTTCATCTTCATGGAATTATGAACATTAAATTTATATGTAACAGAAATCTCTCATTTTAAACCACTTCCTCTAGTTCTTTTTTTCAGTGTTTCAAGTAGTTCTTATCTATTCCTATAAAAACATTTGCAAATATGTGTTTGCAAACGTGTAAAGATTAAGATGTCTTTACTGAGTCTTCTCTCCTTCAACCCAGAAACCTTCATTAAATATTATGATTTCATTTCCCTGATAGAAACGTGATCCTTTTTCTTATCTAGTTTATTATCATTGCTATTTTTGTTATTAGATGTATTTTTCATTTTTCATATTTTCTTAAATTTTACTGTCCCAAACTGAACAGCTCTTTAAGATATCTGATTAGAAGAGATCAGAAATATCACAGCTTTCATTGTATACATGTTTCTATATATGTAAACTAAGATCAGATTGATGATTTTTTTGCTTTATGATGTATACGTGACTTGACTTTATTTTTTTTTCCTGGAGATTTTGGTTTAATTTTCCCTTCTATCCCAGCTTACTATTATTTAGAAATTTGATCAATATGCATTAAAATTTCTCACATAATCAATGGATAAAGTATTGTCTTAAGGTCCTGGATAAAAGATCAGTGTAATCCATTAATTGGAAACCTCTGGGTATAGTTTCTCATCCAGATACAAATTTACCTAATTGCGTAATCATTCAATTCATATTTTTCCATCTTATTCATAGGATATCATGAGAGACTTTTAGGTACCTTACTGAAATCTTGATATTTCTTTTCTTCTGCATTTTTCTGATTTTCTTGTTTGGTAAGCCTATCAAAAAAGAAAATGAATTAAATCCAACAAGGCTTTTTCTTAGTCAACCCATAGTAATGATCATTTCTTTCTTTTGTATTTGTTTGCAAACCATTATTTTAACTATCAATTCTGAATTCTTGCCTGATATTGATGGAAAATTCTCTGATTTTCAAAATACAAACTCTTTTCCATTTCAAAAATCAAAATTGCAATTTTTCCAGTTCCAGTTCCAGTATCTTGGAGTCTATTTTGTTTTCAATTACTCTTGATATGTTTTTCCCTCTGCAAGGAATATCCCACAAGGGAAATTAAATTTAATAAGGAAATAAACATTTTTTTTCATTGGTCTATTAAAGTCTTTTTAAATAATTCACAAAAATAAGTAAGGAAATCACAAACTCCCAAAAGAGAAATATGCAAAACAGTGATCCCTTCCAAAAAAAGTGAATAAATGTTTAATTTAATGTAAAATCACACAATTAAACAAGTTGCTGCTTCTCATCTATAGAGTTACCAAAAATGCATTATTTCATTTATCAAAAAGTTTTGACTTACATATTTATATCAGGTTCTAGTCTACAAATTAGGGATTTAGTGGTATGACATCACTATCTCTATCTATCTATCATCTATCTATCTATCATCTATCTATTATCTATATATTTTTCCTTGCCTTTTTGGCATTCAAATTATAATTCAAAACTAAAGAAAACAAAGCATGGATTCTATAAATAAGTTTATTTCTGATAGTGAAACAGCTATAAAGATGTCACGATGGGATAGAGACTGAGATGGCTGTTTTAACTCTCTTTGTCAGGCATCTCTGGGAAGTGTGTAATTCAGCTAAGAACCCAGTGATGTGAAAGAGGCAAGTGAATGGAGATTCAGGGGAAAATGTTTACAGTCAGAGGGAAATAATTTAAAGGCTTTGAGACAAGGGATCAAAAGAAGTCCGATGCGGCTGATGTTCAGCAAATGCTGGAGAGCAGAATCAGGAACAAATCTGGGAGATAGACAAGAAACACATTGTATGGACTCCACAGTGATGAAGAACAGGGACAAAGTTGGAATATAAAAAGCTGGAGAGTGCTATGATTTGATTTTCCTTTGGAAAACAATCTCTTTTACTGCCCTGTTAAAAACTGGCTGTAATGGCTAAGTGTGGAAACAAGAAAATGGTAGGAAGCTCTTATAGTATTCAAGGTAGGAGATGATATCTTGGACTATTGTGCTAACATTAGAAGTGGTGATAAATGACTGGATATGGATAGGTTTTGGACATAAGAGAAGACGGCTCTTTTCTGATGGACTGGATATGAACTGTGAAATCAACAACAACAAAAGCATAATTTCTAGGATTTATGCTCAGCACCTGTGTAGATGGTGGGGACATAACTGAGAAGAGAAAAACTGGGGGGATGTTAGCTAAGTCATCCATATATTTTTGTTTTCGATTTTGTTTCCAAATGGCTCCTTTTGTGTAACAGCCTATTTTTGCTTCATAAAGAAATATTCTCTTATCATTCTGAGCTATTAATTTAGTGCTTTTAAAGATGTCTCTGTTTGTACCATTAACTCTGATCTTTTTGGTCTTGGTTCTGTACTGTTTCGTGTTTAGTACGTTTTTGACTCAAAATGTTTTGTGATTCTTGATTGTAGGCTCTTTTGTGCAATACTGAGATTCTCTATTGACCTATGAATTATATCAATAAGAATTGTGGTGCTTGGGGCGAAGGTAAGTCAACACTGGTCTTCAAAGAATAAGGGCTCCTGGAATTTGTGAGCAAACTGGGGCACTGGCTTGAGTTGTGTTACAAGTGTCGATACTTAATACTTCTGCCCTTGAGCAATTATCTCTGCTGCTTATTACTTGATGTAATCATCCCAGGTTTTGTTTTTGTTTTTCAATAGCATTGCTTCCCCTGAGTCTAGCATAATCCACTGTGCTGAGCAGGGCACTGTCTAACTCTCAGGTTTCTATTTGTTGTAACTTCAGCAAAAATGTGGTCTTCTATTGAATCTGTTTGAGAACTGCTTTTTAGATGCAAAAACAAAAACAACAACAAAAATACAAAGATGTAAAGTTGTATAATCTCCATCTATCATCTAGTCTATGCCATTAGGCAAATAATAGGTTGAAAGTAGAGTTCCAAATGAGTATGTGAGATTTCTCTACTCAATGAACAAAATCCTGTGCTGTTATCTTTGTCAACCTTCACTCCAGTCGTATAGTTGAGGTCAGGGTATATGAATGCAGGCAATCTCGCCTTATTTCTAGCACTCACTCAGATTTCCCACTATTTGAGGATATGTGGTTTCTTAGAGAAGGAGAGAAAGAGGGTGCTGTAACAATTTGTCTTCTGGTCATTGTATAGGGTTGGTGACTATAGTGTTTAAAAATCTTATCCTTGCATTTATGTCTCTCTTTTAACATTTTTAACATGCACTCCCAATGTGTCCTTTTCTTATTCACTGGGATAATTTTTAAATACATAGTTAGGATTGTTTTCTTGAGGAATTTGAGATCTCTTTGGGAAACTCTCCCTGGAGTTCCATGACATCATTATTTCTGTGTTACTCCCAATTTTTAATAAAGTTTGCATCTTATAATTATAAAACTTAATAATTTAAAGTTGTAAAACATAGCATACCAATTACAAACTGCTTGAAGAATATATAAATTAAAATTAAAATAATCCACAGTATAAATATATAGAAAATCAAAAGTGTAAGAATTTCTAATAAACTATTTTCTTCCTGTCTTCTTTCTTTTGTTCTACTTATTCAATAGAAATTTAATTTGTTTCAGAATTAAATTAAAATATTAACGAATCAAGAATAAAAATTTCCTGGAGTCCCATCATATTAACATTTTACTTTATGCCTGCTACATTGTCCATGACCATACTAATTTTTACATATTTAAAATATTATTATTGAAGTTTGTATTTTATATATCTGATTAAAATTATGCCATGTATATTATTTCATTTTGCTTTACTTTTATTTATCTTTCTGTACCCTCTCTCTTGTCTTCCAGAGAAAAAGTCTGGTGACTATTATACCTCTAATTATTTATTTTTTTATTATAAATATGGAAATCTATGTTTATCTACAGTTTGCTTTTTCTGGTAAAATACATCACATGCTTACATCTATATTGATACCTATAGCTCTAACTTATTATATTTAATAGCAGAAGAATATTATATACGGCATATGTATACACCTAATGTATTTTATCCTTCCCTTAGTTATGATCAATCAGACAATACTGAAATATATATCACTTCACAGATATGATATGCTGATAACATTTGTTTCCATAGGATAGATTCCGAGAAGTGGGATGGCTAGATGAAAAGTGTAAGTGTCTTGAAAATATGTTACTAAATATTTCCCGATTATTTTTTCATTCCTTTCAACAATGTATGAGACACAAGAAGAGAAGGTGACGTGATCACAGAGGCAGGGATTGGCGTGATGCTGTAGAAAATCAAGGGTGCCTGGAGTCCCAG
Source organism: Rhinolophus hipposideros (assembly GCF_964194185.1). Lineage (NCBI taxonomy): Eukaryota > Metazoa > Chordata > Mammalia > Chiroptera > Rhinolophidae > Rhinolophus > Rhinolophus hipposideros. The sequence continues at coordinate 28,879,959 of NC_138053.1, forward strand.
AAGCTGAAAGAGGAAGGACGGATCCTCCCCTAGAGTCTCTGGAGGCTATGTAGGCCTGCTGGCACCTTGATTTCAGCCCAGGGACACTGATTTCAGACTTCTGGCCTCCAGGACTGTGAGAGAATAAAGCCACCAAGTTGGTGGTAATCTGTTACAACAACAACAACAACAATGTATGAGAAGACCCTTGACTCTGCCTCCCTACAAGCACTATTAAATTTTTTACAATCTAAATAAAAAAAATATATATATCCTATTTGCTCTACTTTCACCTTAAACCTTAAAATAAGCAAAGTTTTCTTAGCTTCCTTTTCATCTACAGTTTTATTTTGAAATTATTTCTCTACACACTTGTTCATTTATTTTTTACATATATATATATTTTTAATTTGTAAAAGCTAGGCATATTTTGCTTATAAATATTGTGTGTGTTTTGAATTATCCAGACTTTCTTTATTAAATAGTAGAAATCATATATTACATACAATTTGCAAAACATTTTTGTTACTTAAGATTATGACTATGGTGTTTTTAATTAAGTATAATTAGAGTATTGGAAAATGCCATTCTTAATGGGAGCATAATAATTGCAAACCTGGCCTCACCATAATTTACCCATTTGTCTTATATTTTTCAGAGAGGTTGTTATTCTTTTTACCATGAAAAATAATGCCTATATTAAAACATTTACTGTTTTATTCTTTATACTTTTAGTGTAGGATCCTAGAAAGAAAAGTAGTGGATTCCAACACATGAACATTTTAAATATCCTAATAAACATTCCTAATAAATATGAAAGCTATTTCTTTTCACTTTCTTTTACGGTAATTCCATGGGAAGTAATTTAATTGGGAAATTAATATTTCTACCTATTACAGTGCTTTGTTATATATTTGTTTCACTGGATCTTTGTATAAAATTAAGCATTCCTCTTTTGCTTAGTGGATTATTTCCTCTATAATTCCAGTGGCTATCAGATTCATTCCATTTTTTCCCCTTTTAAATAATAACTCCCCGTATGCTAATTTTGTGAAAATGGTGCTTCACGTTTAATAAATCCCCAGCTTAGAAGGTTAAAGAAAGTGATTTACGTCCACATGTAGTATTTAAAGATGAGAGTTAAAGATGACTCTCCAAGGTTGGTCTTCGATCCAGGAATTTGTGCTTGTGATTCTTCCTTGATTTTTCCCACCCCCTACTTCCTTGGTCCGCCTGCCTCACTTCATGAAGGTCTCTCCTCAAACATCAGCTTTTCAAAAGGGCCTTTCCTTGTCACTCTTTATTAGAGCCTTCTCTTCATCCTGCTCTACCTATTCACTTTGCTTTTTCCTTGCATCCTACATTATATTTCAGATAGCAAAATCTGTTACGTGTTAAATTCTTAATTTGCTTTGCTGACCCTAAAGTAGATATGCTAGGAGAACAAGAACTTTGTTTACTATGTTCATTGTGTATTTTCAACACCTAAAATATTGTCTTTCAAGCATAGGTGTTTGTAGATATTTGTCAAATAAGTAGATATTTGTTAAATTAATGTTGGGATTTGTTCAAGCATTGGTTATTTCAAAGTGAGTTTTACACTTATTTTCAAGTCAGTAGAGATAACATTGACAGATTGTGTGTCTTTTTTTCGTTTTCTTTTTTTCGTATTTCTGAGTATTACAAATCTTTTTATTTATTTATTTTTTATTTATTGGGGTGATATTTGTTAGTAAAATTACATACATTTCAGGTGTACAATTCTGTATTACGTCATCTATAAATCCCATTGTGTGTTCACCACTCAGAGTCAGTTCTTCTGCCATCAGCATATATTTGATCTCCCTTACACTCATCTTCCACCCCTCCACCCACCTTACCCTCTGGTAACCACTAAAGTATTGTCTGTGTCTATGAGTTTTTGTTTCTCATTTAATTGTCTTGTTCTTTTGTTGTTTTTGGTTTATATACTACATATCAGTGAAATCATAGGGTTCTCTGCTTTTCCTGTCTGACTTACTTCGCTTAGAATTATACTCTCAAGATCCACAAATGTTCCTATATCATCTTTTCTTACTGCCGAATAGTATTCCATTGTGTATATATATATATATATATATATATATATATATATATATATATATATATATACCACAACTTCTTTATCCATTCATCTATCGAAGGACATTTTGGTTGTTTCCATGTCTTGGTCATCGTAAACAAAGCTTCAAAGAACATTGGAGCACACGTGTCTTTATGTGTAAATGTTTTCAAATTATTTGGGTAGATACCCAGGAGAGGGATTGCTGGGTCATATGGTAATTGTATTCGTAATTTTTTGAGGAACCACCACACTGCTTTCCATAACGACTGCACCAGTCTGCATTACCACCAACAGTGTATGAGGGTTCCTTTTTCTCTACAGCCTCTCCAACACTTGTTACTATTTGTCTTGTTGATGATAGCCATTCTGACTGGGGTGAGGTGGTATCTCATTATGGTTTTTATTTGCATTTCTCTGATGATTAGTGATGTTGAACATTTTTTCATATGTCTATTTGCCATTAGTATGTCCTCTTTGAAGAAATGTTTCTTCAGGTCCTCTGCCCATTTTTCAATTGGGTTGTTTTTTTGTTGTTGTTAAGCTTCAAGAGTTCCTGGTATATTTTGGATATTAGCCCCTTATCGGAGGCACTGTTTGCAAAAATATTCTCCTATTCAGTTGGTAGCCTCTTTATTTTGTCAATGGTTTCTTTTGCTGTGCAGAAGCTTTTAAGTTTCATATAGTCCCATTCATTTATTTTAGCTTTTACTTCCATTGCCCTTGGAGTCAAATTCATAAAATGCTCTTTGAATCCAAGGTCCATAAGTTTACTACCTATGTTTTCTTCTATGCAGTTTATTGTGTCAGGCCTTATGCTTAAATCTTTGATCCATTTTGAATTAATTTTGGTACATAGTGATAGATAGCAGTCCAGTTTCATTCTTTTGCATGTGGCTCTCCAATTCTCCCAGCACCATTTATTGAAGAGGCTGTCTTTCCTCCATTGTATGTTTTTAGCTTCTTTGTCAAAAATTATCTGTCCATATTTACGTGGTTTTATTTCGGGGTTCTCAATTCTATTCCATTGGTGTATGTGTCTGTTTTTCTGTCAATACCATGCTGTTTTGATTATTGTAGCCCTGTAGTACAAGCTGAAGTCAGGGAGTGTGATACCGCCAGTATTGTTCTTTTTTCTTAATTGCTTTGGCTATACGGGTCTTTTGTGGTTTCAAACAAATCTGATGATTTTTCGTTCTATTTCTTTAAAAATGCCATTGGGATTTTGATGGGGATTGCATTCTTTCTGTATATTGCTTTGGATGATATAACCATTTTAAATACGTTGATTCTTCCAATCCATGAGCATGGGATGTCTTTTCATTTCTGTGTGTCTTCTTCAAATTCTTTCAAAAATGACATAGTTTTCAGCATATAGATCTTTCACATCCTTGGTTAAGTTTATTCCTAGGTATTTTATTCTTTTTGCTTCAATTTCAAAAGGAACTGTTGTTTTTTTGTTGTTGTTGCTTGTTTTTTTTTTTTTTTTCTGAGATTTCATTTTTAGTATACAGGAATGCAATGGACTTTTTGTACATTGATTTTTTAGCCAGCAACTTTACTGTATTCGCTGATTGTTTCTATCAGCTTTTTGGTGGAGTCTTTAGGGTATTCTATATATAGCATCAAGTCATCTGCAAAGAGTGACAATTTAACTTCTTCATTCGCAATTTGGACGCCTTTTGTTTCTTTCTCTTGCCTGATGGCTCTGGCGAGGACTTCCAATACTATGTTGAAAAGCAGAGGTGATAGGGGACAGCCCTCTCGTGTTCCTGAACATAGAGCAAAGGGCTTCAGTTTTTCACCATTAATTATGTGATTAGCTGAGGGTTTGGCATATATATCCTTTTTTATGTTAAGATATTTTCCTTCTATGCCTATTTTATTAGTGTTTTAATCATAAATGGATGTTGTATCATTTCAAATGTTTTTCTGCATCAATTGATATAAACATATGATTTTTGTCCTTTATTTTGTTTATGTGATGTATCACATTGGTGGATTTGCAGATGTTGAACCATTTTTGTGCCCCTGGAAAGAACCCTAATTGGTCGTGATGAAAAATCTTTTCAATGCATTGCTGTATTTCATTTGCTAGAATAATTTTTAGGATATTTGCATCTGTATGCATCAGTGATATTGGTCTGCAGTTTTCTTTTTTTGTGTTGTCCTTTTCAGGTTTTGGTATCAGGCTAATGTTAGCCTCATAAAATGAGTCAAGGAATACTGTCTCTTCTTCAATTTTTTGAAAGAGTTTTAACAGGATTGTTATTAGATCCTCTTTAAAGGTTTGGTAGAATTCACTATGAAGCCATCCAGTCCAGGACGTTTGCTTTTGGGAAGGTTTTGGATGACTGATTCAATTTTGTTACTGCTGACCGGTCTGTTTAGATTTTCCAGTTCTTCATGGTTCAGCCTAGGAAGGGTATATGTTTCTAAGTACGTGTCCATTTCTTCTAGGTTATTGAATTTGGTGGCATATAGTCCTTCATAGCATTCTTGGATGATTCTTTGTATTTCTGTGGCATCCGTCATAACCTCCCCTTTTTCATTTCTGATTTTGTTAATTAGTGTCTTCTCTCTTTTTATCTTAGTGAGTCTAGCCAAGGGTTTGTCAATTTTGTTAATCTTTTCAAAGAACCAGCTCTTTGTCACATTAATTTTTTCTATTGTCTTTTTGTTCTCTATTTCATATAGTTCTGCTCTGATTTTTGTTATTTCCTTCCTTCTGCTGACATTGGGTTTCACTTATTCTTATTTTTCTAGTTCTTTAAGGTGTAACATGTGGTTATTTATTTGGGATTTTTCTTGTTTCTTGAGATAGGCCTGTAATGATATATATATTTCCCTCTTAAAACTGCTTTTGCTGCATCCCCAAAATTTTGGTAGGGTGTATTTTCATTGTCATTTGTTTCTATGTATCTTTTGATCTTTCCTCTAATTTCTTCTTTGACCCGGTTGTTCTTTAAAAGTATGTTGTTTAATCTCTTTGTATTTGTGTTTTTTCCTGCTTTCTGTTTGCAGTTGATATCCAATTTCAAAGCCTTGTGATCAGATAATATGCTTGGTATGATTTCAATCTTCTTGAATTAGCTGAGACTGATTTTATGCCCCAATACATGGTCTATCATTGAGAATGTACCATGTACACTAAAAAAGAATGTATAGTCTGATGTTTTAGGATGAAGTGCTCCATATATGTGAATTATGACCATTTTGTCCTATGTATCATTTAGGGTTGCTATTTCGTTATTCATTTTCTGTTTGGATGATCTATCCATAGCTGTAAATGATGTCTTTAAGTCCCTTAGTATAATTGTGTTTTGGTCACAAAACACAATTAGTGCTTTAACCACTATTTTCAGCCTTCTTCCCTCAGTCTTTTCTCTGAGGTCTCTGCTGTGAGCATTGGGTTCAGCCGTGTTATATGCCGTTGTCTCAGTCCTGTGGGCTATAAATGGAACCGTAGCAATCCGAGTTCTTTCCTCTCCCACCACCGCGGTAGTTCCGGGATGCAGTGAGTTCAGAGCACTGAGCTAGGTCTGCATCCTGCGCCCATGCAAGTCGTTCTCCGCACTTCTCCCTTCCCTCCTCCTCCACTTGCCCGATTTGCTCACCTTAGGTGAATTCAGTAGTGGGCCTCTTTGTCTTGCATGTCCGCTGTGCAGGGTGTCCTTTGTGGAGTTATAGTTGTTTAATTAATTGTAAATTCCAGGGGAGATTTACAGAGGCTTACTCATGCCACCATTTTGATGACATCCACAAATCTTTAAAATAAAAACAGTTGGAAAAATCAACAACTTAATTTGGGAGAAAGTCATATTTCTTTTTGAATGTGAATATTTTAATGACTAATGCATAGAAAGGAAAATACCGACTCTGCCATTGTCACTGTTTTTTGGTTTTGTTGAGCAGCTTGTCTTCATTTGGACAACCATGTACTCTATGTTACTGTTGTATTGCGATATTGAGATGGCTGCAGTTGTCAAACAGAGATTCTAAAGGTAATTTACATGTTATATAAAATAATTTCAAAGGGATTTTAGAAGCATGAATAAACCCACAAGCTACAATCTGTTATTCATTACACACAATCTTAAGAGCTCCTCAGAATTTGGGCTGTGATTGGTTGGCGTGCTGGCATTTAATGTTCCACATGAGCCACAGGCACAGCTAGAAATGCTGTTTAATGTTTTCAATCACCACTTTTATTACCCAAACTTTAAAAAGTGTCCTATACAATAAGTGCTTTTGATTTATATTAAATTGCAAAAGTCTAATATAAAATAATTATAGCATCACAACATTTCAGTTCTGAACAACTACTCCTTTACTCTGAAAAAAATTATGATTTACATAATATACAACAGGTTATTTATTATACATAGACACCACCATGTATTCTAATTATTGATAGGCTAATATTTTCCTTTATCAATATTTTATAATTTCAATTCTTCTGTTACTTCATTTCCTATCTATCATCTGCTTGTCTATCTATCTTTCTACCTACCTACTTCACTATTTTCATTATCAAAATTAGAAGGGTGTGGTTACACCAATACATTAGAATGTTGTAACAAACTAATAGTAATCATTAAGGAGTTCTATAATTCGTTGACTAGATCTCTTGGATTTACATTTTGACATCCCAAAGATTCAGCCATTCTCCCCTATTCATTCAAAGTAAACTCCTTCCATGCAAACATTAGCCAGGATCAAATAAGATTAGCTCTCAATGGAGAGCCTTGAATTATAATAGGGCAAAATAAGAATAAGTGTAAGAGCGATAATTCAAGGATTTTGCTGCTAGGGATGTGCTACAAATTGTATTCCTAGCTTTCAAGCAACCAATGTGAGGAGAAGAGCACAGTTCTAAGATTTGTGTCTGAGGTTTGTTTTGTTTTGTTTTGTTTTGTTTTGTTTTGTTTTTCAGCCTTCTGTGGCATTTTAGAGTTACTAGTTACTTTATTAGTTACTAGTGCTTCCTAAAGAGACACTATCACTCTTTTTGCCTTACAGAATAACTTAAAAAAAAAAAGCCTAAAACTATAGCTAACATATTGCAAAAAGGACACATTTATGTATGTGTGTGTTTGTGTGTGTGAATTGCACAGAAAAAAAAAAACTAATACATATCTATACTTAGAAGGGGAAAAAAGAATATGTGCAGAATCTTATGTTTAGATAATGGTTTTACTGTTTTGCTTTAATTTGCTGAAAAATTCTAGGGGTTTTCTTCAAGGACTATCTGCAATATTATATTATTTTCTAGAAAATTTATCAATTGACTAATCCAGTTGTACTTATCTTTCAGGTAATACTTAAACAGCGTATTCTATAAACTGGTAGGTTAAAAAAAAAACCTCTTTTTTTCCTTTTTTCTTTCTAAAGTAGTTTGTGATGGAAGAAGCTAAATAAACATATTTTTTATATCCAGGGGTAGAGACTATATAACTCTTCTTTGCAAAATAAAAAATTCTCCTTAGTAGCTTGGTAAAAAGTTCTCTCTTGAGGCTAAGCTAATTCTCAGTATGATTTAAGCTTTTGCCACCTGATTTGTATAGTACTTGTTTTCTGGGCACATAGGAAAGCTTCTCAGTGTGCTGGGCTTCTGTTGCATTTTTGGCACAGTACTCCAAGGTCATTAATTTGTATTACAATGATAAGTTTAGTGATGAAATATGGTTTTGAAAATGTGAACTTCTTAGAGTATTTACTTATATTAAATCTAAATATACATGGCATTGTACACCAGAGGCTGGACATTAATGAATGCCAACTATAATTTTATGTGTATAATGTGATGGCTCGGTGTGAGGTCGGGGTGGTGGTGGATGGGTGGAGGGGGGTTCATGGTGTGAGGGATGTAAAAATAAAATAAAATAAAATAAAATAAAATAAAATAAAATAAAATAAAACTAAATACAGCATTTAGTAAATATTCTAAATCTATGCATTTACTTTGGTAAGTTTGTTTTGAATTTTCCATGAAAAGATGATTTTTTTGTTTTGTTTTGTTTTTTGTTTTTGTCCATAATGAGTAGGTAAGAAAGGCACCTGGTTTTAGACTTTGCTGCAAACTGGGAAAGTTGTAGCTCTTTTGTGATTAGGTTTGAAATATAAAAGTCTTTTAAATAAAATTCCTTTTGTGTCCTTTTAGTCTCAAATGCATGTTTAAATATTTGTATGGTTTTATTTTATTGTAGATGGCATAGGGAAGGTTTGGATGTCATTCAACTATTTTTGAAATCATTGCAGGCAATTTCCAATGTTGTATTTAAGAATCTATCAAACCTGTTATTAGGATTTTGAAAATGACGACGCACATCTAGGTAATTGTAGCTGTGCCACATAACAAAACAACAAAACAAATTAGATCACTGTTTGGTCATTAATCAGTATCTCAGCATTTTGACCATCAGGATCAGTGAAAAAAGCTGAATCAAACTGAAATGGTTAACTTCACAGCACCTTTAAGATATGAGTTTTCTGTACTCATTACAAGAATAGAAAATGCTACTGTCATGTGGGTTAAAATACATTAATTCCATATAAAACACCCTACAGATGGAAAGGATATTTGATGTGTATGGCTTTAAAGTTTTAACAGATGAGTGTATCCCTGTGAGACTACAGACCATTTACCATCACTAGATTGATTTCTTTCAATGCTGAGGTCTTGATGGCACTTTTCAGCACAGTTCATTGTGAGCCGAACGATACTTCCAACACACATTAACTAAAGAGACTTCAGAGACTGTATTGAGGAAGTGAAACTCTGAGTGGTAGAGGGGATAGAAGCACTTAATAAGAATCCTTGATAAGGTTTATATAAATAAACTATTATAATGATTTCTTTCTTTATAAGCATTGAAATAATCAAATACTCTTGTGGTTAGTGCAGCACTAATTTGTTCAAAAAGAGTAATTTTTAATGTTTTTTAGTATTTCTTTTAATTTGTTAAATGCATATTCTATGGGGGAGGGGAGTGGTAGATGAGGATAAAGGGGCTCAGATAAATGGTGATGGAAAGAGAACTGACTCTAGGTATTAAACACACAATGTGATATATAGATGATGTATTACAAAGTTGTACACCTGAAATCTATATAACTTTACTAACAATTGTCACCGCAATAAACTTTAATTTAAAAAAAAAGTATATTCTGTAATTTTTTTCTGAAGTTATTTTATTTGCAAGATGGATACATTTGCAAGATGAATACCCCAAATGACAACTGATATCTTTTAAAGGGAACATGTATTAATAAATTAACATCTAAAGGACACTATTAACATAAATTTTATTTTATCAATCTTTACATAAATTTTAAAAGACAGAGAAAATTATGCAGGGTAAGGACACCAAATTACACACAACAGTCATCTTTGGATGTGAGAATTTTGAGACATTTTAGTTATCTTTCTTTATTTTTTCTTTTTTAAAAAATTTATTGGGGTGACAATTGTTAGTGAAATTACATAGATTTCAGGTGTACAATTCTGTATTAGTTCATCTATAAATCCCATTGTGTGTTCACCACACAGAGTCAGTTCTCCTTCCATCACCATATATTTGATACCCTTTACCCACATCTCCTTCCCCCACCGCTCTTACACTCTGGTAACCACTAAACTACTGTCTGTGTCTATGAGTTTTTGTTTCTCATTTGATTATCTTGTTCTTCTGTTGTTTTTGTTTTATATACCACATATCAGTGAAATCATAGGGTTCTCTGCTTTTTTCTGTCTAACTTATTTCGCTTGGAATTATACTCTCAAGATCCATCCATGTTGTCACAAATGGTCCTATATCATCTTTTCTTATCGCCAAATAGTATTCCATTGTGTATATATACCACAACTTCTTTATATATTCATCTATCGAAGGACATTTTGTTTGTTTCCATGTCTTGGCCACCGTAAACAAATCTTCAAAGAACATTGGAGCACACGTGTCTTTATGTATAAATGTTTTCAGATTTTTTGGGTAGATACCAAGGAGGGGGATTGCTGGGTCATATGGTAATTGTATTCGTAATTTTTTGAGGAACCTCCACACTGCCTTCCATAGCGGCTGCACCAGTCTGCATTCCCACCAACAGTGTATGAGGATTCCTTTTCTCCACAGCCTCTCCAACACTTGTTACTATTTGTCTTGTTGATGAAAGCCATTCTGACTGGAGTGAGGTGGTATCTCATTATGGTTTTTATTTGCATTTCTCTGATGATTAGTGATGTTGAACATTTTTACATATGTTTATTTGCCATTTGTATGTCCTCTTTGGAGAAATGTCTCTTCAAGTCCACTGCCCATTTATCAATTGGGCTGTTTGTTTTTTGTTGTTGAGTTGCATAAGTTCCATGTATATTTTGGATATTAGCCCCTTATCGGAGTCACTGTTTGCAAAAATCTTTTCCCATTCAGTGTGTTTGCTCTTTTTTTTATCGATGGTTTTTTTTGCTGTGCAGAAGCTTTTAAGTTTTATATAGTCCCATTCATTTATTTTAGATTTTACTTCCATAGCCCTTGGAGTCAAATTCATAAAATGCTCTTTGAACCCAAGGTCCATAAGTTTAGTACCTACGTTTTCTTCTATGCAGTTTATTGTGTCAGGTCTTAGGCTTAAGTCTTTGATCCATTTTGAGTTAATTTTAGTGGTGACAGATAGCAGTCCAGTTTCATTCTTTTGCACGTGGCTATCCAATTCTCCCAGCACCATTTATTGAAGAGGCTGTCTTTCCTCCATTGTATGCTTTTAGCTTCTTTGTCAAAAATTATCTGTCCATATTTATGTGGTTTTATTTCTGGGTTCTCAATTCTATTCCATTGGTGTATGTGTCTGTTTTTCTGCCAAAACCATGCTGTTTTGATTATTGTAGCCCTGTAGCATAAGTTAAAGTCAGGGAGTGTGATACCTCCAGTACTGTTTTTTTTTTTTTTTTCTTAAGATTACTTTTGCTATTCAGGGTCTTTTTTGGTTCCAAACAAATCTGATGATTTTTTTGTTTTATTTCTTTAAAAAATGCCATTGGGATTTTGATGGGGATTGCATTAAATCTGTATATTGCTTTGGGTAATATGGCGATTTTAACTATGTTGATTCTTCCAATCCATGGGCACGGGATATCTTTCCATTTCTTTGTGTCTTCAATTTCTTTCAAAAACGTCTTATAGTTTTCAGCATATAGGTCCTTCACATCCTACATTAAGTTTATTCCTAGGTATTTTATTCTTTTTGCTCCAATTACAAAGGGAATTGTTTTTTGTTTTTTTTTTGCATTTTTTTCTCTGAGATTCTATTGTTATTATATAGGAATACAATGGACTTTTGTACATTGATTTGGTAGCCAGCAACTTTACTGTATCTGTTGATTGTTTCTAATAGCTTTTTGGTGGAGTCGTTAGGATTTTCTATATATAGCATCATGTCATCTGCAAAGAGTGATAATTTAACTTCTTCATTTCCAATTTGGATGCCTTTTATTTCTTTCTCTTGCATGATTGCTCTGGCAAGGACTTCCAACACTATGTTGAAAAGCCGAGGTGATAGGGGACAGCCCTCTCGTGTTCCTGAACATAGAGCAAAGGGCTTCAGTTTTTCACCATTAATTATGAGATTAGCTGAGGTCTTGTCATAGATGGCCTTTATTATGTTTTAAGGTATTTTCCTTCTATAGCTATTTTATTAAGTGTTTTAATCATAAATCGATGTTGTATCTTGTCAAATGCTTTTTCTGCATCAATTGATATAATCATATGATTTTTGTCCTTTATTTTGTTTATGTGATGTATCACATTGATGGATTTGCAGATGTTGAACCATCCTTGTGCCCTGGGGATAAACCCCACTTGGTCGTGATGAATAATCTTTTTGATGCATTGTTGTTATCGATTTGCTAGAATTTTGTTTAGGATTTTTGCATCAGAGATATTGGTGTGTAGTTTTCTTTTTTGTGTTGTCCTTACCAGGTTTTGCTATCAGGGTAATGTTGGCCTCATAAAATCAGTTAGAGTATGTTGGCCTCATAAAATCAGTTAGAGAGTACTGTCTCTTCTTCAATTTTTTTGAAGAGTATGAGCAGGATTGGTATTAGATCCAATTTGAAGATTTGGTAGAATTCACTGGTGAAGTCATCTGGTCCTGGACTTTTGCTTTTGGGAAGGTTTTGGATGACTGATTCAATTTTGTTTCTGGTGATCGGTCTGTTTAGATTTTACAGTTTTTCATGATTCAGCCTTGGAAGGCTATCTGTTTCTAAGAACCTGTCCATTTCTTCTAGGTTATTAAATTTGGTGATATATAGATCTTCATAGTATTCTTGCATGATCCTTTGTATTTCTATGGTGTCCATGATAACTTCCCCTTTTTCATTTCTGATTTTGTTAATTAGTGTCTTCTCTCTTTTTATCTTAGTGAGTCTAGCCAAGGGTTTGTCAATTTTGTTAATCTTTTCAAAGAAACAGCTCTTTGTCACATTAATTTTTTCTATTGTCTTTTTGTTTTCTATTTCATTTAGTTCTGCTCTGATTTTTGTTATTTCCTTTGTTCTGCTGACCTTGGGTTTCACTTGTTCTTCTTTTTCTAGTTCTGTAAGGTGTGATATGAGGTTATTTATTAGGGATTTTTCTTGTTTCTTGAAATTGGCCTGTAATGATATAAATTTCCCTCTTAAAACTCCTTTTGCTGCATCCCAAAAATTTTGGTGGGATGTACTTTCATTGTCATTTGTTTCTATGTATGTTTTGATCTTTCCTCTAATTTCTTCTTTGATCCAGTAGTTCTTTAAAAGTATGTTTTTTAATCTCTTTGTATTTGTGTTTTTTCCTGCTTTCTTTTTGCAGTTGATATCCAATTTCAAAGACTTGTGATCAGAGAATATGCTTTGTATGATTTCAATCTTCTTAAATTTGCTGAAGCTGATTTTCTATCCCAATATATCGTCTATCCTTGAGAATGTTCCATGTACACTCGAAAAGAATGTATTGTCTGATGTTTTAGGATGAAGTGCTCTATATATGCCAATTATGTCCATTTCAATTAATGTGTCATTTAGGGCTGCTATTTCGTTATTTATTTTCTGTTTGGATGATCTATCCATAGCTGTCAATGATGTACTTAAGTCCCCTAGTATAATTGTGTTTTCTTCAATTTCTCCCTTTAGTTCTGTTAGTAATTGCTTGGTATATTTTGGTGTTCCCTGATTGGGGGCATAAATATTGATGACTGTTATGTTTTCTTGCTGTATAGTCCCCTTTACCATTATGAAATGTCCATCTTTGTCTCTTGTTACCATTTCACCCTGAAGTCTGTTTCATCTGATATCATTATGGCTACACCTGATTTTCTTTGGGTAGCATTTGCTTGGAGTGTCAATTTTCAACCTTTCACTTTGAGTCTATGCTTGTCCTTGTCGCTGAGATGTGTCTCTTGGATACATCAGATGGTTGGGTTTAGTTTTCTGATCTAATTACTACTCTTTGCCTTTTGATTGGTGAGTTCAGTCCATTTACATTTAGGGTGATTATTGACACGTGGGCATTTCCTGTCTTTCTATCTTTAGTTTTCTGGTAAGGCTGTGTCTCCATTGTTTCTTTGCCATTTTTTTGTCGTCTATTATTTCTGTGTGGTGGTATTCTATGATGTTTCCCTCTGTTTCTTCTTTTATTACAGTATATATTTCAGTTCTGGAAATTTTTTTTTTTTTGATTGGTTACACTTAAGTTTATGTAAAAGAAAGTTTGATATTTAGAGTATTCCATTTTCTTCATCACTCTTACTTTCTCCATTCTCATATTCTGGTTCAGGCCTTTCCCCCTTTTTATGTTGCCACAAATGTCTCTGTTAATGGTGGTCGAATATCCTCCTTTAGTATTTATTGTAGTGCAGGTCGTGTATTAGAAAATTCCCTCAGGTTCTGTATTTGTGGAAAGGTCTTTATTCCTCCTTCATATCTAAAGGATATCTTTGCTGGATATATTATTCTTGGCTCATAATTTCTCTCTTTCAATAGTTTGAATATTTGGTTCCACTCCCTCCTGGCTTGTAGAGTTTCCCCTGAGTAATCTGATGATAATGTAATGGGCTTTCCTTTGTAGGTTACCATCTTCTTTTTCCTGGTGGCCTTGAGGATTCTTTCTTTGTCGTTGATTTTAGACAACTTCTATACAATGTGCTTTGGAGAAGACCTGTTGGGATTGAGATAATTAGGTGTTTTATTTGCTTCTTGGATTCGAGGGTCCAGTTCTGTCCACCAGTTTCGGAAGTTCTCATCAACAATTTGTTTGAATATATTCTCTATTCCCTTCTCTCTTTCTTCTCCTTCTGGTGTGCCCATTATTCTTATATTGCTCTTTCGGATACAGTCAGAAAGTTCTTGTAGAGTTCTTTCCTTTCTTTTAAGTCTCAAGTCTTTTTCTTCTTCCATCTGTGTAATTTCCAGGTTTCTATCTTCGATGTCACTTATTCTTTCCTCTATCTAGTCAACTCTACTACCTAAGCTGATTATTTCATTCTTCATTTCTTCTATTGAGTTCTTAATCTTCAGAAATTCCATTTGGCTCTTTTTTAAAATTTCAATCTCTTTCGTAGAATGCTCATGTTGTTCTTCGATTGCGTTTCTGGGTTCATTAAACTGCCTTTTTGTGTTTTCTTGCATCTCGTTGAGTTTTTTCAGTACTGTAACCTTGAATTCTCTGTCATTAAATCACGTATTTCCATATTTTGAAGTTTTGTTTCTGGAGACTTTTCACTTTCTTTCTGAGCTGCCTTGTTGCCTTGGTTATTCATGGCAATTACTGATTTATTATTTCTCCTCCTAGACATCTACAGGATTGTCTTTTGCAACAGGTTGATAGGAAGAGGTCTTTCTTTTGTTTTCCAATACTTGTTAGAAAGTTTTATTTTCTCTCCAACTGCAGCCTTTTTTTCCTCTCTCACACTGTAGTGATATTTTTTCTCTGCACTATTGCAGCTTCTCATACAATGGTGGGATTCCCTGGGAAAAGGGCTTCTCTGTTAACAGTTCACCTCGGTCATAGGACGCCACGTCCCTGTGTGGATGCGGAGACCTTTTGAAGTTCCAAAGCTCTTTCTGCACCGGATTCAGAGTACCTTTGTTTCAGGAGTTCTGTTTACTCTTGCAGGGATCCGCCCAGATAGGTGGGGCCAGGGAAGGCTGAGTTGTGAGAGGTGGCCAAGAGCAATGGCTGCGACCACCACCACAGCTGGTCCTGCTTCCACAGCTCCCTCCCTTTTGCCGAAACTAGTTGGGCTGCGAATCTGTGTCTACGGTCCATAGTTCTCAGAACAGCAAATATTCTGTTCTTTTGATCTGACACTGCTACTGTTCCGCTTCTAGCACCGGGCAGGTGGTGGCAGGGCGAGCTCTGGTAGGGTAGGGAGGGGACAGCTAGTCTCAGTGCCTCTGCTCGGCAGTGAGGGCTTAAAGCACTGTTTTCAGCCTTCTTCCCTCAGTCTTTTCTCTGCGGTCTCTGCCATGAGCGTTGGGTTCCACCGTGTTATATGCTGCCCCCTTAAGCCTGTGGGCCATAAACGGAGCCCTAGCAGTCCGAGTTCTTCCCTCTCCTATAGCTGCGGTAGTTCCAGGATGCAGCGAGCTCCGAGCACTGAGCTAGGTCTGCGTCCTGCGCCCAAGGGGCTCCGTCTCCGCACTTCTTCCTTCCCTCCTCCTCCGCTCGTGTGATTCTCCCACCTTTAGGTGAATTCAGTAGTGGGCCTGTTCGTTTTGCCTGTCTGCTGTGCAGGGAGTCCTTTGTGGAGTTATTGTTGTTCGATTAGTTGTAAATTCCAGGGGAGCTTCACAGAGGCTCACCTCACGCTGCCATTTTGATGATGTCTCTGACATTTTAGTTTTCTTTCATGCTTTTCTATATTTTCTACCTATTTACTTTTTAAATCAAAAAATGTATACTAAAACAAGATCATTTTAAGGAGTAAAATCAGTTAGGGAAGTTGTACAACAGAAATTCTGCCAAATGAACTGCAGCCTATCTTAGAAGGGCTAATGGCTATGAACTTTATTTTGAACAGAAATACATGAAGCAAATGGATTTGAGTGTTAAATTAATTTCTAATGATAACCCTTCCCGAATTTGTTCAATTCAACCAGGTTATTTGTGGCTTGAAAATTAATTTAAACTCCAATAATCATGTTTTTGTACTATGTTATCAAAATTAGTTAATATTCCATGTGATTTTTGTCACTTTGGGTTACATAAAGATAGAGATAGCTATAGATAGAGTTATATCATGTCTATGTGTATAGTACACATATAATATATATTATATATAACTAAATTATAATATAGAATACAAATAATACATTTTATATAACGTATTTTACATAATATAATATACCTATATTCTGGGAGCCAGGGTGGAACTAAACTTTTCACACTTCAGTTTATCCAAATTGGGTATGTTTTTCATTTCCTGGCTACCTCATTCAGTTAAGAGTTCTCCACTTTGATTTTGTTCTCTTCTCAAATTCTTTAGTACTTATAGTCTGAACTGTCTAAGTGGATAGTTTGTTTGTACAGTCTGTGTTCCAGTGTATGCTAGCTCTGTCTTCGCAAAGACATAAAATCCTTAAAGTTATGATACCCATTTCTTTTTGAAGTCTTCCTACCATGGTAGACACTTAAAAATATTTACTGACATTGATTTGAAACAGTTGGATATCCTGTCAATTTATTATGTTAATGTGCATAGTGTTCCACTATCCAATGTAAATGTAAAAACAGTGTTCTATTCCCATTAACATTCATTGTTTCACTGAGTCCCATAAAAATACTAATGTTATTATGGAATTAAACTTTTTTACTTTTAAAATCTTATTTAGTCTATGGCTTAAAAAGCAATCCTGATATAACACTGTTTCCTTCTCTGAGTTTATCCCTAAAATCCATATAAGAGAAAAAGAGAAATGAAAACAACAACTTTAACATAAATATTTTAGCTAAATTACTGTCAAATTATGAGTGGAGTTAATCATAATTATGAATTCAATGGCACTAATTCATATCAAACAATTAGACAAGCAAGCATATCAATAAATCCAAGCAAACTAGATCTTGCCTTTTCATACCTGGCACTTTGTCCCATGAAAGAGAGAGCCTTACTCTTTTATCCCCATCCTCTGGTGTCTGCCTCTTGATTTAAAGAGCTATATTTTTTTTCCCCATAACATAAACTCAGTTATAAGTGCTGCTTTTTGGGGTGCTTGGAAAACTGATCTCTCTCAATTAATGGCTTTCTACATCTCTTGAGAGTTTGAAACTGTCAAAAAATAAAGACAGAAAGTTTCCAGACACAGGGAGCAAAATATTTAATTATGCGCCAGTGTCAGTCTCAAATATATTTCTTGTTTCCAGAAGAAGGGGTGACACTGGGTGGCAACACATATTAGGGAGGATAATTACTTGTTGTTTTACTTTACTGGGTCAGAGACTATGATGGAGAGGTGATTGTAGGAACAACACATCATAAGGACAACTGAGCTCACTGGATCCATGCTAGGAATGGGACTATGCCTGGGGTTGTGGAAGTAAGTCTTCCTTTGAGATCCAGTGTTAAACAGGGGATTTGGTCTCAGAGTGGTGAGTGAGGGAAGTTGAGGCATATTCAGAATGTCAGCTTCCAGTAGAGACTGTGTGGAGACCATTCCTGTAGAGGATGGGGCCCATAAAAACACTATAAAAAGAAAGGAAAACAACAACAACAACAACAAAATACCATAAAAGATAACAGCAGAATTTCACAATTTCAAAGTTCACTATTTCAGGTCCAGTTTATAATCCAAGAAAATATATTCTTAACAACAACATCAACAAAAACACTATTTACTACCAAGAAACAAAAATAAAAATTGTAAGAGGCAATTAAAAGACAATAGGAAGAGATGAAAGATTTTCAGCTGGTCTACAATTTAGTAATCAAATTAAAATTTAAATGGAAAGAGGGTAATAATTGTCGCCATGCAGCAGTCTAACAGTTTGTCTCCTTGTACTTGCCCCAAAAGAAAGGAGAGTCTGTGAGACGGATCCTTTCAGGGACTTTGCTAAATCTTTGTGTTTGCACCTCATGTCTCCCTGTTTGGCCCCAAAAAGATGGCTGGTTAGCCAATGACGAGTAAGATTCCCCACATGGGGGACAACTCAAGCCAGGCGCAGTTGAGTGGGGACCAACAGGGGAACCCACAGGGCTTGTGGAGGTGGGCACAGCTCCCCCCACCCCACCTTCCCCTGGCTAAGAAAAGCCTCTGCCTCTGTGGCTGCATTCCTTCCCAAAACGTACAATGAAAGAGATTCAATGATGTGCTCTCCATCTATTCATATGAATATAGGTTTTGTCCCTTGGGGAAGTACAAACATCCTGAGACTTACAGTTCTGCTGCCTGCAAACAGGGGTGATTGGCTTGGATCAGTTTCCTATTGTAGTGTATGGAATTCACAGCACTTGAGATCAACAAGCTTTATCTCCTATACTTCCCCAACTAACTAATAAAAGCTAATGCGTAGGCCCGATTAGGCACCACAGCCCAGACCTTGAGGTTGCTGTCCCTTGGCCCTCACACTTAAACTCTATTCATGGCTACTGTGTTTTCTTAACCCTACGTTGCCCCCCTTGCTCCCCACAACCTTGTCATGCTGGATGCGACAATATTTGTTGTTTCAGGTAAGCGATCGTTTCAGGTAGGCAAAGTCCAAAAAGTATGCTATGGAATTTCAAAATTACAAGAAACAAATCAATGTAAAGGATTCAAGAATAGAAAAGGAAAAACCATGAACTAAAATTCCAGATAATTCCAGAAATACTGAGAGCACTGTGTTGTGTGTGTGTGTGTGTGTGTGTGTGTGTGTGTGTGTGTGTGTGTGTAGGGAGCAGGGTAGGTGGAGTGTGTGAGAAAACCATCTTAAATTATAGATGGTAATCATTCGAGAATTTTCATTTATTCTATGTCAATACAAAATACATATTCAAACATATACATTAATAACATAACAAAAAAATAAAAGTCAGTAGAGAAATAAAACAAATGTAATAAAAAATAAAAATCTACAGAAAAGAATCAAATAAATTACAGGGATTCTAAGATGGGACAAAACGAAGCCAATCTATATGTTATTTAGAAGAAATAAATCTAAAACCAAATGACTGGTAAAAAATAACAGAATAAGTCATTGTGTGCCAGATATAAGCAAACAAAAAAGGACATATGCAAAAAAAAAAAAAAAAGAAAAAGAAAAGAAAAAGTATGGTGCTAGTTTAAAAGTTTAAAGTAGGTTTCCACTCACAAATGAAATAGTTATATATTGATAAAATATACAATTTTTTTGAGAAGTAGGATTAATTACAAGAAAAGATAACATTTTTGATTACATAGTGTGGTAGGCTAAATTCCAAGATGACCCACGCCCCCTCTCCTTATGTAATCTCCTCCCCTTGAATGTAGACAAAATCTTCATCTGATGAGATATCACTTCCACAATTATGTTATGTTATAGGGCAAAAGTTAAAAAGTAATAATGGTCCCAAATCAGTTGATTTTAAGATAGAGATATTATTTTGCATGACCTCATCTAATCAGATAGGCCCTTAAGAAGAATCAGGCTTTTTATGGAGAGATTCAAATCTTGAGAGGGATTTGGCACCAGTGAGGTTGTTCATTGTTGGCCACATGGTAAGGAATGTGGGAGGCCCCTAGGATTTATGCTCAGGCTGTTGCTGGTAGCCAGTAAAGGACCAGGGACTTCAGTGTAAAAGTTAAAACCAATAACCCGAATGAGTGTAGAAGTGATTCTTCTTCAGAGCTTCGACAGCCCAGCTAATAACTCATTTCAGCATTATAAGATTCTGAGCAGAGAACCTAACCAAACCATGCCTGGAATTCTGATACAGGAATCGGTGAGCTAATAACTAAACGTGTTGGTAAGTGGCTAAGTTTGTGATATTCTGTTACATATCAATGGAAAACCAGTATACATAGAAACAAAGTGCTCAATTACTGAATTCAGGAGATCTGTACATTGTCAGTGAAGTATTGTGGAAAACAGGTAAAGAGAGGAGGAGAATTCAGAGTGCTTGCAACTACAAATAGTGAGCTGAGATCACAGTGGAAACCCAACAAGCGGAACTTAGAACTCAGAAAAACTGGCAGTGTTCATGGGCACTCCTAGTTACTTGGTTATTGGTCCTTTCAGGGCACGGTCTGGCATTTGGGGCATAGGTTCTGTAAGTGTTTTCAAGGGGTTTTCATCATAAACAAAGGATGAGATTATAAGGTGATGGTTTGGATCTTTGGGACCCATAAATATTTTATATATCCTGTACTTTGATCATAGCATCTATAAAAGTAATTATATTTGTGTTTTCATATTGTATCTACTTCTTATATGGTGCCATGTCTCAGGAAATGAGACCCTAGAAGAAGCAATTATTAATACTGTATTAAAGTATTTAATGCACAGCATGGTGTTTATAGTTAATAATACAATGTTATATACTTGAAAGTTGCAGAGAACAGATTCTCAATGTTCTCAACACACAAAAAAATAAAAGGTAATGATGTGAGGTAATGGAGGTCTTGGTTAACACTATGGGTAACCATTTTCAATATATATGTATTTCAAATCAACATATTGTATACTTTAAACTCACCCAATATTATATGTCCATTATATCTCAATAAATCTGGGGAAATGGATGTGCCTGGACCCTCAATTAAAAAAAAAAAGTGCCGAAAAATTCTGTAATAAAAAAATTTAAAGTTACAGTGAAAACTACAGTTTTTAGAACACATTTTTTTCAGTGTTTGATATATAGATTTTTTTTTAAAAGGCCATACATGTATGATGTAGATTAATTTAATAAATAAGCTTTTAATAGGAAATAATCGACAAATAAAAACCCTACAAGCCTACAAAGACAACAGATTGCCTTATAAAGTCAATGGATATTTAGAAATATTGAAACCATGCTAAGCAATTAAGAAAAAAAAATCAGATAGGAATTATATGGAACATTTTCTAACTTTGGCATGTAATGAAATTAGGAATTAAGGGTAAAACAAAGTACAAAACTGTCTTAAGCTAAAATATTTTAACCTTTGGATAAGAGAAGAAATTTAAAAAAATTATATTTTATTTAGAATTTAATTTCACTTAATTGTTGTAAGTCAAAATTTATAAAATATGACAAAATATTTTAATTAAAATTAATATACTTAATTATATTATTTTAACATGTAATAAATTTTAATTATTATTTACAAATATAAGCTATTAAAATAAATATGACACAATCTAGGAAAACATAAATATGGCTAACAAAACAATAAAAATTACCAATAAATTTAAGGATTTAAAATACATTAGAAAAAGACAGTAATATATGATTAATACAATTAACAAACCTATGTCTTTCAAAAATTCAAAGAAAAACTCATGACAAATCAAGTCAAGGAATAAAAAAGAAAATGAACAGAATTTCACAGCATGAAAATATAGAAATCAGCATAACTCAAACTAAGATCCAATCTTTTCAGGGAATACTCTATGATCTCATAATTTTATGACAATTATTCTGATGAATAGTTTTATGCTAATAGGTGGGTATTATATAAGAATTCTTTATGTCATTAGCTTCAGGGCTCTTGCACTCACAACTGTTTTCCTTAGTCTTTTGCTAGGTACTCATAAGAAAGATTGGGAGCATGGGAGGGAACTGGTGACTGTCCCCCTTGGGAAATAGTAGGTAGAAAGTGATCAGCTAGTATTGGAGGCCAGGCATTGATCATCATCTGCTTCTCGAGACCTATTTCAATCTGAGGCAAATTCTTGAAGCTACTGGTTGGGCAGCAAACACTGCCATCTCCATGGTCAAGTCTAAAGTTCATTTGGGGGAGGGGTAAAGGCAAAAAAATTCTCTGTTCTTGAGGAGGATCAAGGAACCCTCTCTATTGATAAGAAGCCGAGGTCTGTTCTTTCTTGGAGAAGGTCAGGAAACTCTGCCCAGGAGCATCACCGACACAAAACAGAAATTAGCTGTCATTAGAAGAGTAGTAGGAGTGCTAAGAAACTGAACACCTAGGTGCACAGATCTCTTAGGAAGACTGAAGCTGTACCTGGGGAACAGAAGCCCCATGGCTCCCACCAAGGAGAAAAGCAGTCAACCACTGGGGGAGGGGTAAGAGTGTGGTGAAGGATCCTGTCAGTGGCACTGGTGTTTGCAGCGATTGCTAAAATTTGAAGGTAGAGCTGGTGCAATGAAGCAAACCATCCAGAATCCAAGTCACATTCTAAGCACAAGGGAACATAAGACCTTCCCTAAAGGAA